>NC_058093.1:172232142-172541547 GCF_020171115.1 Neogale vison | reverse complement strand
TTTTTAAATCACTCTTTGGTCATGTGCAAAACAAAGATAGCCACTCACAAGCTGTACATACCACTCCCTAAGCTCTCCCAAACGATTTTTAAAGTTATAAAATATAACAAAAATTGTTCTGCAAAACTTATTTTTCCTATATATTTTAGGTATTTAAATGTTCTTCTCAAAACAGGAAAATATAAATAAATAAACACCAAATAAAAAATAAATCTGGTATTAAGAACTCTGTCACAACAAAACATGTTAACCAGGAAAGCAGGTTAAGTCTTCCTTAAGGAAGGTTAAATAAAAGGCATAGAGCTACTGTAGCTCTTTCTCAACCTTTAGTACATGGGACATTTAGGAGCTGTTGTCTATAGCCTCCTTGATTGAGATGGCCAGATAGCCTTGAATCTACTTAAGACCAATGATCTGCCAGGATAAAGACATTTTATCAGATGACCTTAAGTAATTTCTAGCTCTAAGATTCCACAAATCTTTGAATCTAAGAACAGAAATAATAATCAGAGGGTGGAGTAAGAGGAGCAGTCATACATTATTATGCTGATTTCAAATAATAATAATGATAACAATAGATAACCTTGATCACTTTTTGCTATGTGCCAGATCATGTTCTAGACACTTTACATAAATATTAATACTGAATATTAATACTGAAATAACCTATTCATTCAAAAATTTATTAAACAGACTATTTACTGAACTGAAGATTGATTTAGAGCTTATAGGAGAAAAATGAAATATAAATAGAAGGCTCTTGGCCTCAAAGAGAGTATAATCTTGCTAGGAATGCATCGTGTTTTCAGTTAAGTGACTACAATAAATGTAATATTATAGGGCAGTATACAATTCAATGTCCAGTTAATGGTGTAGATAATAAAGCCTTGTGAGGTCAGATTGAGCAAAATTGATTAGGAAAGGATTCATAAAAAAAACAGATAGGTATTATGCTGAGACTTGGAAAATGGTAAAGATTTAAGAAGGAAAGTGTGGGATATAATATGGGTTAGAGGGAGCAATGTAAGGAAAGATGTAAAGCAGGGATGTATAAAATTTTCTAAGGGATGAGACAGTAGATCATCTTAGCAGAAACATGGCTACACAGAGTATAATGATAGGAAGTAAGGATGGAAAAAATAGGTTAGAACCAAAACAGGTTCTGAATGCCAGATTAAGAAAAGATGACAGGAAGTTATACTTCCAGAAATGTCTAAGTAGATCCTATTAGGCCAATCCTTCCAAAGAATAGCATCTAAAAGGTCTTGATAAATTTTAAAGGCAATGGAGAATGACCAAAGCAGGTAGAAACTAAATGAGAGTTGACACTTGAAAGAAAAAAGTGGCATTGGGTGAGGTTCTCCTCTTTTTATAGACTTTTGCCTGAGGGGAGGCACCAGTATTATTCGGCGATGGATAAATGTCAAATAGAAATGTTATTTCATGGGCTTCAGAAACCAGAAAACAGAGTTTGGTACAACTATAGCAGTTAGGAAATAAAGGAAATTTTCAGAAAAGAGAGACACAGAGGGAGAGTCCTAAATTCTGGGTGAAAACTGAGCCCATAGCTCTGGCTAAGCTTTTATCTATACAGATATGAGGCTCCAAGCAGTCAAATTAAGGATAAAAAACTGAAGAGCTTTCAGCTGCTGTCTACCCCTGAGGAGAAAGAGTTTGAAGTTTGAGTTTAGAGTTTTGAGTTTGATCGAGCCCCGCATCAGGCTCTCTGCTCTGCGGGGAGCCTGCTTCCCCCTCTCTCTCTGACTGCCTCTCTGCCTACTTGTGATCTCTGTCAAATAAATAAATAAAATATTAAAAAAAAAAAAGGTAAGATAGTCAATGTAAGTGACCCTGAGATGTCCACATGTTAGAATTAGTAGATGAGGATTTAAAGCAGCTATTATAACTATGCTAAAGGACAGAAAGGAAAATAAGCATGTAGTGTATTTATTTTTTTTTAAGATTTTATTTATTTATTTGACAGACAGAGATCGCAAGTAGGCAGAGAGGCAGCCAGAGAGAGAGCGGGGTAAGCAATCTCCCCACTGAGTGGAAAGCCCAGTGTGGGGCTTGATCCCAGGACCCTGGGATCATTACCTGAGCGGAAGGCAGAGGTTTAACCCACTGAGCCACCCAGGTGCCCAAGCATGTAATGAATTTAAAAAACAAACAAACAAACAGGAAATCTCAGCAGAGGAATAAAACCTATTAAAAAATGGAAGTTCTAGGGGTGCCTGGATGGCTCAGTTGTTAAGCATCTGCCTTTGGCTTGATGTGATCCCAGGGTCCTGGGATCGAGCCCCACATCAGGTTCCCTGCTCTATGGGAAGCCTGCTTCTCCCTCTCCCACTCCCCCAGCTTGTGTTCCTCTCTTGCTGTCTTTCTCTCTGTCAAATAAATAAATAGATCTTTAAAAAAATGGAAGTTCTAAGTCAGAAAAATACAATATATGAAGAAAAAATTTACTTGACTTGCAAATTACAGTTCCAATGTAAAGATGAAAGAGAACTAAAGATTGAAAAAAAATGAATAGAACCCCAATGTTTTGTGGTACATTATCAAAAGCTCTGACACATATGTATGTAATTGCAGTCCCAGAGGAGAAGAAAGAATGGAGCAGAAAAATATTTGAATGAATAATAGCAAAACTTTCTCCAAGATTGATAAAAAGACAAAAAATTCAGAGTCTCAAAAAGAGAAAGAGAAGTGGTAGGGGAATAAAGGAACAACAACAACAACAAAAACAGAAATCAAACACGAAAATGTTAAGTCTATATCCACCATATCAACAGTTATATTAAATGTAAATGGACTAAAAAATCCAATTAAAATAAAGAAATTGTCAGACTGGATAAAAAAGCAAGACCCAACTATATGCTATTTATAAGCAATATACTTTAAATATAAAGACTCATACTTTGAAGGTTAAAGTATGAGAAAAAAATCATGTAAACAGTAAGTATAAGAAGGCTAGAGTGGCTATAGTAATAGCAGATAGTCATCACAACCAGAGAAAGACATTTCATAATGGTAAAAGAGTTAAATTACAAGAAGACCAAAAATCACAAATGTACATAAGACTAATAATAGAGCTTCCAAATACATTAAGTACAAATTGACAGAATTAATGTAGAAACAGAAAATCCACAATCATAGCTGGTTTCAACATCCTTCTGTCAATAAGACAAAAAAAAGTAAAGGTATAAAGTCTGATTAACACTATCAAATATCCTACCCTAATTTACATTTACACAGCACTATATCCAATAGCATAATACATATTCTTTTTAAAAAAATGATAATACTTGAACATTTCCAACCTCACTAATGTCATAAATATATTAAAACAGATTAATATAACTCCTGTTCCTTTTTCTAGAATGTAAAGCATCAAAAATCAAACACAATAATTAACCAGAATATATTATTGACTGTATTACACACCCAACTCCTGATCATCACATAGTAATGGAGAACAGTGAAACATAATTCATAGTTCAAGAGCCTCATTTTCTTGTTTCAACTCTTTCCCTATAAAATCTATTCCCTGAGTAGAAAACATGACTTATTTGCCTGTCATATCTTGAATTTCTCTGATGAAAGAGTCCTGTGATGCTACAGGTCTACATTATTCCAACAGACAATAATCATGGGATTTGAGGAGCTAGTTCTCCCAAGCCAAGAATATGAGATACCAAGTAAAGAAGAGTTTTGAAGAACGATCGACATTTCAAAGAACCTAAAAAAAATCATACATTTATCTTTAACAAGGCTGTACAATTCAGTCTTAACCTTGTCATACATTAACTGTCTAACTTTGGTAAATTATGAACACTGTAGTTTTGTTTTTGGTGGTAAAATGAGCATAACAATATATCTCTTGGAATTAGGTCCATATAAATAAGACAACCTAAGTATAGCACCTGATATGGGGCCTATTGTGTGGCAAGTACTATATAAAAATAAATTTAATTAGAGTTAACCAAAATGGCAATTCTGGTTATCTCTTGCTGATCATAAGTTCTGAAAGGCCCTGTGAAATAAAAAATTAAAGATCAATAAGTTAATAATGAATGCAATTCATTTTTGGGGGGCATAGTATTTTAAAACCAGTAGCCACAAGCAGAAAAAGGGGTTAAAGTTATCCCTCATGTGAAGAAGCTGAACACCTTATTCAACTAACAATAAGTTCTCTTTCAGGAATCTCTTATAACATTTTATTAGAATTTTTTTCCCCATTAGCTCTCCCATTTTCCCTAACATATGAGTATATGTTGGTTTCTGATGTCCTCAGATTTTATCTTACTCATTTGAATTCTATCTGGGTCTCTGATATTTCTGTAGATTCTGTCAACTAAAGAACTAGTTAAACTAGCTTTCAGAAAACCCCACTTAGTAACAAAAGTGTTCTAAGGGTGCCTGGGTGGCTCAGTGGGTTAAGCCTCTCCCTTCGGTTCAGGTCATGATCTCAGGGTCCTGGGATGGAGCCCCATATCAGAGGCTCTGCTCAGCAGAGAGCCCACATCCCCCTGCCTCTCTGCCTACTTGTGATCTCTCTCTTTCTCTGTCAAATAAATAAATAAAATCTTAAAAAAAAAAACAAAAGTGCTCTAAGTTAATATTATGAACTAATAGGGATTATTCCAGAGTCACAACATTCTCTCTCTTTTTCTCTCTCTCTATATCTATCTATCTATCTATATATATATATAAATACACATATATATAAAATCCTTGCTGTCCTATGAGGTATAGTGAGTGATTTTTACAGAGGAGAAAATGGAGGTATAGAACAACTGAATAATTTGCGGAAACAGAAATGTATAACAGAGTCAGGAATTGAATCCAAGCAGACCTGACTCAATAATCCATTCCACTCTGTGGCTCTGGGCTATCTAAGCTAGTAACATTAATGTCTCTTTTCCAGAGAAGACCAGTGCTCTGAACAGAGTACCCTTTGAGTGTCAGCTCTGATTAAACAAAACAAAACAAAACAACAACAAAAAAAAAACCCCAGTCTCTGAAACTTTGTTAATTGAGCTATCACTTTATAATGGAATGTCTAACAACTAGTTCCCTAGGGAATAAGACTGCTTGCGAGTATCCACCATAACTTTTTTTTTTCCCCAGAAATACCATTAAATAAGCTGTGCTCTTTACCGAGTGCTTTCTAGTATGCATCATGTCATCTAGCCAGTCTAATGAATAATTAGTTAACTTTACTCACTCTTAAAATGTTAAAAGCGAAATTGTTTTAACAACAACAAAAAAAATGATTAAAAAATACTTTTAGATAAACACATCCGGTGTTCATTTACAGTGACTTCTTACCTAAAATACTGCTTTTAGACTGGGGAGTGGTCAGAAGTTGCCCTTTTGTTCCACTGCCTCCCCTTCCTTCCTCCCTCAGGAAAAGTGGGTAGCTGACCTCTGAGTGCCCTTCTGATTGCAGGAAAAGTTAAGCGTCACCTAAAACTCTGTATCTACTGGTGATATGCATCCAAAATACAAAATGCACAAGTCCAAACTCTAAACTGGAAAGCAAAGGAATACTGAAAACTACTTTTAAATCATCTCCCACTTCCAGTTTCTCTCCAGCACTAAATGCTGGACAATAGCATCCTTGCTACCGAGAGCTGGGCACTGCAGCAAAAGACAGAAGATCTTAATCCTGTCAAACCACATTTAAAGGTCCATGCTTTCCGTAAGTGGTTTTAGAAATGTCGTAAGTAATAAGTTTCTGGAAGCAAACACCCACAGTCTTGAAAAATACTCCCATTCCTCCTTCTGTTCTTCTCGAATCCTTCTCCTGTTTCCCTCCTTCCTCTGTCAAATTACAAGATGGGTGATCCACCCCTGCTCTTGTCTCCTGAGGTCATCAGAGCCCTCACAAGTTGGGCTTCCTTCCTCATTGCCCTGCTGAATCTTCTCCGATTTTGCTTTATCTGTCTTCATTCTCCTTGCCCTTTCTCTTGCCTCTGGCATCGCTGACCTGTTCCTTCCCTCCATAAAATGTCTCACTTGGTGTCTGATATTCCAGAATCCTGGCACTTGTAACACTGACCACTCAGTGCTACAGACTGCCAGTTATCTCCCAGGATCCATCCTCCTCTTCTTTCTCAGCTACAGAATCTCCCAATTTCACTTGAGTACATGGCTGCCCAAAATAAAGTTTTCACTTTCAAGGCTCTCTTGAGGCTGAGGAAGAACTGGCCAATGTGATAGAAGCAAAAGTGGTGCGCACAGCTGCTAGAAAGCATGCTTAAAGAAAGATAGTGCAGTCTCTAGTCTTTTTTTTTTTTTAAAGATTTTATTTATTTATTTGACAGAGAGAAATCACAAGTAGGCAGAGAGGCAGGCAGAGAGAGGGGGGGGGGAAGCAGGCTCCCTGCTGAGCAGAGAGCCCGATGCGGGACTCGATCCCAGGACTCTGAGATCATGACCTGAGCCGAAGGCAGCGGCTTAACCCACTGAGCCACCCAGGCGCCCCAGTCTCTAGTCTTTTTTCTCCTTCTTGGATGTTGGAATGCAGATGTGATAGCTGGAGCTAGAGCAGCCCTGGGTTATGATGCAGCACTTTCTGTTACTATAGAGCCCTGGTCTAACTTCTTTTTAAAGTTACTATTATTTTGAGTTTTCTGTTACTTGTAGCCAGTCCTGGTTCTCTCTAATGCATTTCTTCCCTACTACTGCATACTCTTTGTCACTTCAGTTAGACTGGATGTTCTTTGGGAATATAGGTTCTGATAAAAATACTTAATGACTGACCTAGATTTCAATGGATTTATTACATAATTCTGGAATGTTCACTCTTTTTAATACTAGTTGGGGGTAGAACAAAATAGTAGATGAAGGCTCTCAATAAAAGAGGTCAAAGTAGAAGATGACTTGGATGTTCTCAGAGTTAGTTTTTCTCCCTCTTTTTAGTTGTAGTGCTAAAAATTAATTCAGACCATGGGAAAAAAAGATTTAAGAAAACCAGTAATACTCAGGTACATAAATTAATATCTATTAGGCAGTGTTACTTAACACAGATTTTTTTTAAAGCAAATCTTGAATGAAAAGATAAGATTTCTAACTACTTTATCAATCATATGGGTGTAACTTTTTCTCCAGTCCTCTGATTTCTATGATGGAAGCTCCTCTCTAAACACATTCCTAGCCGCCTGGCCTTTCTGACTTGACTCATTCTCCAGGAGATGGAGGCCTTATTGGACTAATAAAATTTGGAAGGATGACTGGGGCTGGCTGGCTCAGCAATTCTCTTCTCCCCTCAGGGGCAGGTTTTTCCAGGGAGTACATAGTGTACTCAGCCAATGAAGATAGACAGGCAGGTAGATCATGTATTCCCCATTCATTTCAATTTGACTTCCTGATAAAGCTGCTACTCACAATGATCTTAAATGAACTTCAGCTTAGTTTCTATGCCATCCGCTATTAATGCTGAATTGGTGTACCTTAACAGAAAAGTTCTGTGTCTTTGTCAGTTTTCAGGTACAGGAAAAACAAATTTTTTTAACAGCAACAATAGTAAACCCTTATGTTTCACTTATCCACATGCCAGGAGTTAAGATTGCTCTAATGTCCAAGTCATATCTCAGCAGCCAACCAGCAACAGTTCCCTGATGACCTGACCCTCCCTACATGTTCAGCCTTTACGCAATACTAACTGGGGCTTGAAGGCAAATACACCCTCAAGGTATTGAGGCATTTGTACTGCCTATGAAACAATGCTGTGTTAAGAGACATTATAATACAATCTAAGCATTCCTATAAGGAAACTAGATATTTTTATCTTCCAAGAGGTAGGTTTGCTTGTACTTGCTTTTAAATTATAAAAAGTATTCTATTCTGATCGGAATGGAAGGTCTGGGAAGAAGACACACACATTCCTAAAGACCTACTTTGTTCAGGTCACTAAACCAAATACTTTATATATGTTAATTCATTTAAAGTGTCTGTAGTAAGTGAGAGGCTGTGATTGGTAAAGTTAAAAATTATTTGCCAAGGTCACATAGTAAGCAGAAGTTCCAAAATTTGAACTCAGACCCAGTTCCAAATCCCACATAGCTGTCCCCCATATTACACAACCTCAAAGGATTCAATCCAAGCCTTCTGCCAAGGTTCCAGATCTTTTTCTTTTTTCTTTTTTTACTTCAGTGGTCTTCAGAACTGCCTTACTGTCTATGCCTTGCCTTCCTATCAAGATGTGAAGTCTATTTCCCTGCTCTTTGACTCTGGGTTGACCATATGACTTGCTTGAACTGGAATGTGGCAGAAGCAACGTTATGAGAATTCTTAACTTGAACCTCAAGAAGCCTTGTAGCGTTTACTTTTGCACTCTTGGAACCCTCTGCCACCAAATGAACAAACTCAGGGTGAGCCTGATAATGGATGAGGGGTCACTTGAAGCTGAGATGAGTCATCCCTGCTGAGGCCCCCCATGCATGGAGTTGTTCTGGCTGCTGACCTCAGATGCATGAACAATTCCAGCCAGGACCAGGAGAACCACCCAACTTTGCTCAGCCCAAATTCCCAACCCACAGAATCGTGAGCAGAATGGCTGTTGTATTTAGCTACTAAGTTTTGGAATACTTTGTTATACAGCCAAAGCTAACTGATACACCCTCTCCAACTTAGATTCAGTGATCCCTTATAGTTAAAAAAAGGGCGGGATGGTCCTAAGGCCACTGTAAAGTTTACAGATCATTGCTTATTCATGTATTCTGCTACTTTCAAGCCCAGTTTAATTCACTGTTAGAGTTATTGAGACCCAAATAAGTTGGGTCTTCACAAAGCAGCTGACAGTGACCCTGTCCAGCCTACTCTTCTCACAGGCTTCTTGTGGCAAGGACAACTTCTTACAACTCTTTTATCTCCTCATAGTATCTAGCACAAAACTTTCCTTATATTATACATTCTCCATAAAATTTCTGAATCAACAGAAGAGATTTTAACTCTCAGGGGAGCTAGAATCTTCCAAACGCTTTGAAGCACAGTGTAATGATAGCCAAAGTCATAAAATTTGGCAATTTTTACAATTGATGGAAACAAGGCTTGTGTACTCACAACT
Source organism: Neogale vison (assembly GCF_020171115.1). NCBI lineage: Eukaryota > Metazoa > Chordata > Mammalia > Carnivora > Mustelidae > Neogale > Neogale vison. The sequence goes on along the minus strand of NC_058093.1, from coordinate 172,532,474 downwards.
CAGAGCTTATGAAATTTAATCCTTGAGTTTCAACTACATTGCTTTTAAAAGCACTTCCTAAGTCTTGGGAGGCAGCTCAGGCCAAGTATAGAATTCTCAATTTAAATATGCACAAAAGGCTTTATGATTTGTACTTTTTGAGCATGACTAAGTTTTAGCAAAAAATCGGAATCAAGCCTCACATCTAACTGGATGATGCTAAACATGGAATAATGACAAATTCCTGCTATTAGTGCAAATTTCACAAGAACAATAACTCTGGAATATCTATCAAAATGTTTGAGAGACTGTCAATTCATGGACAAAATGAAAGATCAGAGTTAACTTGTTAAAATTGAATTAGTTCCTGTAGTATTTCCCCATTTACATAAAAATGTTTTTATTAATATAAATCCCACATCGGTTTTTCACACAGTGTTTCAAGTTTAACAAAAGATACAACTCCACTTCAAATGCAACTCAGAGTGTTCCATTATAATAATTACCATCAGTGATAAAAGACAGATACACAAAAGCAGTACTTTTCACAATGATTTTGCTTTAAGATTTTAGAGCTGAAACTAAACTTTAAAGTTGCTAAGTCACTTGTAAAGTTCCTAAAGAATACTATGTCATCATTGACTGGACATTAGTTAAGTGTATCTGTAAACTCAGGTGGACAGAAGAGGCATGGATCACTTTTGGAAAAATAAGTCTCACCTACAACCTGATTCTGAACATTTTCTACATTTGAGATCTGAGCCAATGATACAAGATCAGTGGATTCAGGGCTCAAATACGGAATAAGACATGAGCTTCTCATTTCATTAGTAGTAGACACTCAGCAGATTAGATTCATGCATCTAAAATCTGCTGAGTGTCTACAGGGCTAAGTGCTATTTCCTATGAGATGATTCAGTTATGCACCTTCCTGGGGGAAAAAAGAAAGGCAAAAGAGGAAGCAGAGAAAAATAATAATCTAGGGAATTGTTTAATTCATGCAAAATAAAACAAATATTTCTGAAACAAACATACAGGTAGATTTGTGCTTCATTTAGGACAAATTATGTGAAAAATGGAATAAATTTTTTACTGGTACCTGTATCCCAGTTCTTCACTAAGATGGATCATATGAAGGATATACGATTCCTTGCTTGTTCCAGTGAGTCCAGGTAACAATAAGATAGTAGGTCTGGTGGTGGTATCCATATAACATTTACTGTTAGAATTATCAAACCAGTCCAGCGAAATCTGTCCTCCATCTGCAGTTTTAATAAGTTCACTGGAAAGAAATAAAAGAAATGAAATACTCATTAAGTGTTTCAAGTCATGTTTTAATATTAGTGTCTTAATTTTATAAATCTATGACGTGATTTTATCTGAAAAGAACTTTTTTACAGCATTCACTAACACACACTTTTATCACTTTCTTTTATTACAAGAATGATACGAGATTAGTACCAGAAAGTATTTCCAGCAACACCACAAAAAGGCAGCATATAAAAATGAGCTAGAAGGACTTCACATATTTATCTTAATCATTTCCTCATTACTCTAAAATATCCAGCATTTAACCCCTATTTGATTGAGGTCACCCAAATAATTCGTCAGGGAGTTATGAATTAGTAAATTGCTGATCTGCTCACTGCTCTGGCCCTTTGACTCAATAATGCAGTCTTCCCACAGAGTATATTATAAAATTTCCTTCTTAAATATTTTAAAGTACTTCTTACACTGTGTCTATGAACTTAAAGAATTTTCCCAAACAAATAGTGAACGTTCCAGGCAACAAAAGGAGCTCGAGAAAGACTAGATGACTCAGGGAAATTAGTATCAGACACTATCAATATCTCCTGGTTACTGATAAATTCTGGACCATATCTTTAACACCTCAAGGATATTAGCATCAAGAACCCATTTGCTTATTAACATGAAGTCCTTTTATAGGAGTCCATCATGCAAAATCCAAATTAATTGGCATGATTCTCCAACCCATTCCCACTCCCAGCATCAGTGAATTGATACATATCGTCAAAGGATCCAGGTTCTCAGGATCCAGATGCACGCCAAACTGGAAAAAAGTAAACCTCAAACACTTCTCTAGAAATAAACCGGTTACATCAAGGCACGCGCGCGCACACACACAGAAACACATGCGCGCGCGGTGAAAGATAATACCTGAATATTTTCCTGTAACTGAGTGGTTTTGCGGAGTGGGGGGACAAACCTTCCTTTTTCAATCCCCTTTCTTTTCTAAATGCTTACTGGCCAAAGGTTAAACAAGGACTGGGAGTATGCAAACAAAACAAAACAAAACAACCCCCCCCAAAAAAAACCAAAACAAAAACCCCTGTGGTTTTGAAGACATGACTGCAAATGTAAATATACTTACTTCCTGTACTGCACCGATGGCTTAGAAGTGATGAAAGGTCTCAGGAGTGTCTGTCCTCGACTCTCCCAGCACCAGACCGTCGGGTAGTACGTTTCTGTCACCACAGGACAGTGGTTCTGGAGGAAGCGGCTGAAGCTCTCACCCCCCGTCACTAACTGGGGCTTCTGCGGGGAAAGCCAGTATTATAGTTAAGGGTCCAGAACAAAGTTTCCGCAAACCAGAAACGACTGACTGGCCCATCGCGCGCGCGCTCCCTCCGATTACATCTCCTTCAAGAAGCCTGACACAAAGAATTCGCAGTCACATCGGACTTAAAGAGTGATTTAACCAAACGCTTCGAGAGGAAAGCAAGAGTTAAAGGAGTCATTTTTCAGAAGTGCTACAGCATTGCCAGGCTAGCGAATGGTGACGGGGCAGTACCCTGGCGCCTGGGTCAGCCGGGTCCTTGCTGCTGTCCGAGGACCCAGGCCGGACCCCCAAGAGCGAGCCCCCTTTCCCGCCCGCGCTCATAAGGGCGTCCATCAGATGCCGGGAAAGGGCAACAACTTGGGAGCAGCAGCACTCTCGCCTCCAGGACGGCCCTTGCCAAACGCGCCTGCGGCGACAGTTCCAGCTCGGCCGGCTGCGGTCGCTCCCGGGAAAGCTCCCCGCGGCCCCCGCCCCCGCGCCCGCGCCAACCCCTGGCTCACCTTGGCGATGCTGCTCAGGTAATAGCAGGCGTAAGCGACGCTGAAGCCCAGGATCAGGGATAAGCCCACTCCCGAGCCGAAGAACCCAACCCGGACTTGGTGCTCCAGGTAGAGGAAGAGCTCCCTGGAGAGCATCCGCAGGTCCATCGCTAAGCGCTGCATGGCCCTGCGGTGGGAGGCCAGTCGGCCGGCGCGCCACCGAAAGCGGCCGCGGCACCGCCGGGGACCCTGGACCAGAGCGTCTCTAGCCCGGCAGAGCGCAGCTTCCGCCAGCGGGCGCGGCCGAGCTGCCCGGGGAGGCGTAGCACCGCTGCTGGACGCCGCGGGCTCCGCCCCAGCTTCCCCGGAGCCGCCCCCACCGTCAGCCACTCAGGAACCTTCCAGAGGAGCGGATCCAAGCGCTGCCACAGTGGGGGCGGACCGGGTCTGCCGGTCAGGTTGCAGCTATCCTGGGTGACCCCCGAAGGTGGGCAGAGATCGAGTGCAGAGTTTGGAGAAGGAAATGGGCCTGGCAGTGCGCATTCCGGTCCCTGACCCGGCACCAGCTCCAGTGACCTTGACCGATTCCGCACGGCGGGGGGTTTCGTTTCACACTGTAAACTAGAGATTTAGGGTGCTTCGGAAAAAAAAATTGGGTGTGTGTGTGAATGCCAAATATATGTCAGTAGAATGCGCTACCTAGGGGGAAAAATCCTCCATCCCCCAGAAAGTTGTGTTTCCCCTGAACACTATCAAAAAAGAAAAGATCCTCTATAAACATTCAATAATGAGGCTATTCATACTTTAAATCTCTCTGAATCCTTTTAGTTCCTTAGGTATGCCTTAAATGAGAAGTGGTTACCAAAAATAAATACGGAGATCAAGCAAACGAATGGGGATTCAAAAATTCTTAAAGCCTGTTTTTGTTTCGTTTGTGCTTTGAACTTGAAGACTTACAGAAATCCACAGTTACTTAACGTAGGGACCAGAAACCATTTATGAAGTAGGTTTTCCTAGGCTTATTTATGGCAACACGACTAAACCGGAAGATAGAGGCATTTAAAAGGGCTAGAAGATTTAACAGTATATTATTACGAACTCCTCCCACCTAGAGGTACCAAGAGTGGCAAGACTTAAATAGGCCAAAAGAAAAAGGTAAAGCCTGTAGAGACTGAAAAATTTCACAGGATTGTAAATTAATCATAGAAATTAGGGGCGCCTGGGTGGCTCAGTTGGTTGGACGACTGCCTTCAGCTCAGGTCATGATCCTCGAGTCCGGGGATCGAGTCCCGTATCGGGCTCCCAGCTCCATGGGGAGTCTGCTTCTCCCTCTGACCTTCTCCTCACTCGTGCTCTCTCTCACTGTCTCTCTCTCAAATAAATAAATAAAATCTTTAAAAAAAATCATAGAAATTAGTGATAGAAAAGTGGGATGGGCCAGAAGTGAGCAACATCCTTGGCCTTGATTTGGTCACTGTAACTTGATGGTTGCCAGCACCCAGAAAAATTTCGTTGCATTCACTGAGCCTGTTTTTGTTTTTGTTTATAACGTGTAGAATAATAATTTCTACTTTATAGAGTCTTTGGGATACCTAAATTAAATAAGGTACATACTCTTGCCCTAAGCATATGTAATTCTTTTTCACTCACTGGTTCTTGCATTTGAGCACACCCAGAAAACACAAATACACATGCTGGTTGCCATACTTGACAGTGTGCATGCAACATTCTTTATAATGCCTGCACCCACCTTCTGCCCTGCCTACCAATAAATACATATATATTTTATTTTGCTTTAGTGTAAGGTGAAAATACCATAAAATACTTCATTAGCATCATGATGTGTAGAAAGTTGCTGACCTGGGAGTAAACAACTCTGAACTCATCCACTAAACTTAAGCAAACCATTTACTCTTTTGGAGCCTCCATTCTCTGTCTATAAAATAAGATGGAAGTTGGAAGATATCAAACTCTCTTCCCTGTTAGAAGAACATTCACAAACTTCCTTAAGAACTATTCCAGTTTAGATGAGGAAATGAGAGTTCAGACCCTAACCTGACCACCAATAACTTCCTCTGCCTGGTGTCTAGGCCTGTGTATAATTCCTTCTCCTTGAGTGCAGATAGGACCAACGACTTATTTCTAACTAATAGAATATAGTAGAAGTGATGAGATGTCATCACTTCTGTGATTGCTTTCTGTTATGTGACTCTAGCTCAGCAGAGTGGAGCTAAAAGGCTCTCCTGCCACCTTGAGGAAGCAAACAGCCATTTGAACTGCAGATGGAGAGGACCCCGTAACAGGGAACTAGTGGTGGCCTCCATGGGGGAGCCTCTAGGTGACATCCAACAAAAAGATAGGGTCTTTAGTCCTACAACTGCAAGGAAATGAATTCTGCCAACGCCTTGAGTAAGCCTGGAAGCAGATTCTCCTTCAGTCAAGCCTCCAGATGAAAACAGCCTGTCCAATATCTTAACTACCACCTTGCGAGACCTGGAGCAGAGCCCCAGTCGAGTTGTGCCTGGGGCCCCTGATCCAGGGCAATTGTCAGATAGCAAATGTGTTGCTTTAAGCTGCTAAATTTGTGGCGATTTGTTATGTAGCAATAGAAAACTAACAGAATATGTAAAAGTCCTACAAAAGCATTCAAATATTAATAAATATAAGTGGCTCGGGGCGCCTGGGTGGCTCAGTGGGTTAAGCCGCTGCCTTCGGCTCAGGTCATGATCTCAGGGTGGTGGGATCGAGTCCCGCATCGGGCTCTCTGCTCAGCAGGGAGCCTGCTTCCTCCTCTCTCTCTCTGCCTGCCTCTCTGCCTACTTGTGATCTCTCTCTGTCAAATAAATAAATAAAATCTTAAATAAATAAATAAATATCAGTGGCTCATTTTTGTTTACCAATGTACAGTTGATCCTTGAGTAACATGGGGCTTTAAGGCGACAACCCGGGCACAGTCAAAAATCTGTATAAGGTTTTTTTTTTTAGATTTTATTTATTTATTTGACAGATAGAGCATAAGCAAGGCAGAGTGGCAGAAAGAGGGAGAGGGAAAAGCAGGCTCTCCACTGAGCAGGGAGCCCCATGTGGGGCTTGATCCCAGGACTCTGGGATCATGAGCCAAGCCGAAGGCAGCTTCTTAACTGACTGAGCCACACAGGTGCCTCTGTATATAACTTCTGACTCCTCAAAAACTAAATAACCTACTATTGATGGAAAGCCTTACTGATAACATAATTAATTAACATATTTTGTTTATTATATGTATTGTATACTATATTCTTTTGTGTGGAGTTTTTAAAAAGATTTTATCTCTTTATTTGTGAGAGAGAGACAGAGATAGCTAGAGAGAGCACTAGTGGGGAGGCTCCCCGCTGAGCAGGGAGCCCAGTGCAGGGCTCCATCCCCAGGACACTGGGATCATGACCTGAGTCGAAGGCAGACGCTTAACCAACTGAGCACACAGGCACCCCCCCCTTGAGATTTTTAATTATTTTCTTTATACATCTCCTTAATTAATTGTCACAATGAACATTTATTACTTTAAAAAAATTTTTTTTAAAGATTTTGTTTATTTATTTGACAGAGATCACAAGCAGGCAGAGAGGCAGGCAGAGAGAGAGAGGAGGAAGCAGGCTCCCTGCGGAGCAGAGAGCCCAATGCGGGGCTCGATCCCAAGATCCCGGGATTATGACCCGAGCTGAAGGCAGAGGCGTTAACCCACTGAGACACTCTGGCGCCCCCATTTATTACTTTTTAAACAATAAAAAAGTCATTTAAAAACATACAAAATTAATTGTAAAGGAATAAATCATGTGAAAAGATATATAACTAAAATCAGGAAAGGTCAAATATTCTAAGATGAAATGGAAAACAAGTTTTAAATAAGAAAACATCTCAGGGTGCCTAGCTGGCTCAGATAGTTAAGTATCTGCCTTTGGCCTGGGTCATGATCCCAGGCTCCTGGGATCGAGCCCCATGTCAAGATCCCAGCTCAGTGGGGAGTCTGCTTCTCCCTCTGCCTCTGCCTCTGTCTCTCCCCCTGCTTGTGTTCTCTCTCTCAAATGAATAAATAAAATCTTTAAAAGAAAAATGGGAACACATCTTTGCAAATTGTGCATAATATACCCTGATTTCTTTTATAGGGAAATGGAATTTAGAAACCAAGATATGGGCACTTGGTGCCCACTAAGCACTGATGTGTTCTTTGCTACTGGGATATCATTGTGTCTAGTTAATCTCAGTTGACTAAGCTAGGTAATATATCTATGTATACTAACCCATACTAACATACATCTACTTATATCTGTATCTATATCTATAGTTGTTTTTGTATCTATCCATCTGCATGTTTTTAAAGATTTTATTTATTTGAGAGAGAGAGAGCGTGCACAAGCAGAGAGGGAGATCAGGAAGATAGGGAGAAGCAGGCTCCCTGCTGAGCAGAGAGCCTGATGCGGGACTTGATCCCAGGACCCTGGGATCATGACCTGAGCCAAAGGCAGAAGCTTAACCGACTGAGCCACCCAGGTGCACCTATCCACCTGTATTTACATTAAGCGAAGGAGGAGTTCAGAAAAAGACGAGCTTTTTAATATCAACTCCCTGAGGGGTTTTAGGAGGAATTAAATCTCTTGATTAGTAATATTTCTGGGTTATTTTTCTTTAGTTTTTGGATAAAACAGAATTCTATCAGTAATATGAAATACTCTATACCATTAGCCTCCTCAATTCTATGGAAATCAGGCAGAGGACAGAATGGTTTATACTTACCAAGAATGCCAGAACTGAAAATCACAAAACACTTAATAAAATAAAAATTTTAGATTACGTTCAATTAAAAGAAATATTCTAGGGGCATCTGGGTTACTCAGTTGGTTAAGTGATTGCCTTTGGCTCAGGTCATGATTCTGGAGTCCCAGAATTGAGTCTGCATGGGGCTCCCTGCTCAGTGGAGAGTCCGCTTCTCCCCTTGACCCTCCCCCCTCTCATGCTCTCTCTCTCAAATAAATAAATAAAGTATAAAAAAGAAAAGAAAAGAAAGAAAGAAATATAATAGTCCTGGGGTGCCTGGTAGCTCGGTCAGGTAAGTGTCTGATTCTTGATTTCGGCTTAGATCATGATCTCAGGGTCATGGGATTGAGCTCCGCACTGGACTCTACCCTCAGCGTGAAGTCTGCTTGTCCTTCTCCCTCTGCTTCCCACCCCCACTCTCTCTATCTCTCTCTCTTTTTCACACACTTTAAAAAATAAAATTGCAAAAAGAATTATTATAATTCTATATGGCTTGTTATAAAAATTGTGGATGTCACCAGATTATTGATAAGCCACTGTGACCCCACTCCTCAGTTCTAATACTTGTCATTACACTAACTGTAGCTCTGTCTTTAGCACCAATTAGCCCTAACACTACAAAACCCAACTTTAGCACTAGCAATCTGATTTTGAACTGATAGATTTTTTTTTAAAGATTTTATTTATTTATTTGACAGAGAGAAATCACAAGTAGGCAGAGAGGCAGGCAGAGAGAGAGAGAGAGAAGCAGGCTCCCTGCTGAGCAGAGAGCCCGATGCGGGACTCGATCCCAGGACTCTGAGATCATGACCTGTGCCGAAGGCAGCGGCTTAACCCACTGAGCCACCCAGGCGCCCCTGAACTGATAGATTTTTAGCGGGGAGGAGACTGTACCCTGGGAACTGAGGCCAGAGGCTTCAGGATGGAAAAAGGAATTTAAGTAAGAAAAAGCTCTAGTAACTGGCAGAAAGTCATGTTGGAAAAGAGGAATTTTCATGGGGGACCTGCAGTGGAGGCCTGGGGAAGGAAGAAAGTGGAGTTCTTGGGAGGCTTCAGAAGTGGTCAAGGGGGCAGATGAAATTGTGGTCCCTGGACCCCAGTCTCAGTCTGTACTGTTTAGATTTATTACTGGACTCTCTTTTTTCTTTTTAAGATTTTATTTATTTGTTTGAGAGAGAGAGCATGCACAAGCGGAGGGGGAGGGACAGAGGGAGAGGGAGACACAGACTCCCCGCTGAGCAGAGAGTCCAGGATCCCGGGACTTGACCTGAGCTGAAGGCAGATGCCCAGCTGACTGAGCCACACAGGTGCCCCTTATCAATGGAATCTTGAGCAAACATCTGCTTAAAGCTTCCCTCAAGGTTAATTTGTGTTTATTGGATTCAGGGAATGGCAGCCAAGTAGTAGCCATAATAGGGAGATAAATTAACTGGCTTCCTCCAAGGTAACTGAAGTCATTTGGGAATGCCTTAGGGTAGAGACAATTAATTTACAGACTAACCCAACTGGAGGAAAATAAAGTTGCTGCTTCCACTTCCTCCTTACATATCTTTGTGTAAGATGGGACTACAGAGAAAGAAACTATTGTGTAGAGTCCACTTGAAATGTTTGAAATCAAAATTATCTCCAAGCAGTTAGTAGACTTTGAGTGAATCCAAGGGAGATTTCCTGGGTAGTAATGATTTAATCAGGTGAAGCTTTTATTTGTTTTTTATTATTATTTTTAAAAATATTTTATTTATTTATTTGAAAGAGAGACAGTGAGAGAGAGCATGAGAGGGGAGAAGGTCAGAGGGAGAAGCAGACTCCCCATGGAGCTGGGAGCCTGATGTGGAACTAGATCCCAGGACTCTGGGATCATGACCTGAACTGAAGACAGTGGCTTAACCAGCTGAGCCACCCAGGTGCCCCTCAGGTGAAGCTTTTAAAAGAGAGTTCAGGAATTAGACATGGAAGAAGTCAGAGGCTCTTTCTTCTGCCGGCAGTTAAGAAGTAAGTTTCCATGAGTGAGTTCTACAGCTGTAAGAAAATGAATTCTCCAAATAACCATATGAAGTTGGAAGAGGACCCTGAATGTCAGAGAAGACTGTAGATAATAGCTTTGAGTGTATAGTGTTGAGAATAACACATAATAATATTATGTGGGTTATTCATAAATGCCCTGTATTATGTGGAGGAAATTCCTTTGGCTCCCAGTTTGTTCCAGGTTTTCATCATGGAAAGGTGGGAGATATTTTCAGATACTTTTTCTGTATTAAATGAGATGATCATCAGGTTCCCCCCCCCCACCCCTGTATTCTGGTAATGTGGTGTGGTACCTTGATTTTTACATGTGGAAGCACCCTTGCATTCTAGAATAAATCCTAATCAGCCAAGATGTATAACCCTCTTTCTGTGCTGCTGGGTTAGGTTTGCTCGAATGTTGCTGAGGATTTTTTCCACTATATTCATAAGGAATGTTGCCTCTGTGCTGGTTTTGTCTGGCTTTGGTAATGCTGGTGTCATAGAATGAGTTTAGAAGTTCTTCCTTTTATGTTTTGGAGGAGTTTGAGAAGCACTGGTATTAATTCTTTGAATATTTGGTAGAATTTACCAGTGAAGGCTTATGGTCCTAGGCTTTTTTAGCGGGAAGGTTTTGGATTACTGATTCAATCTCTTATTGTTGGTCTGTTCAGTTTTTCTGTTAGTTCTTAAGTCAGTGTTGATATTATGCATTCTTCTAGAAGATGCGGGCCTCGATCCCTGGACCCTGAGATCATGACCTGAGCCGAAGGCAGCGGCTTAACCCACTGAGCCACCCAGGCACCCTTTTGTAATGATTTTTTACTTAAAGGTTGTCTTCTTTTAGTCTAGCTGCCCCAGCTCTCCTTTGATTACTATGTGCATGTCTATTACTATGTCTATTTTGGGTTGCCTGGGTGGCTCAGTTGGTTAAGTGTCCCATTTTCTAAGCACCTCCCCCCTACCCCCACTGGTGCTCTCTCTCAAACAATGAAATCATTAAAATAAAAAAGCTTATCTATTTCATTTAATTATCTAATTTAGATTCATTTAGATTATCTAATTGCTTACAATTAATTGCTCACAATATTCTTTTATAATCCTTTTTATTTCTCTGAGATGTACAGTAATGATCCCACTTCCAATCTGATTTTAGTTATTTGCGGCTTCTGGTTTTTTAATCAGTCTAGTTTGTCCATGTTGTTGTTTCCAAAGAATCAACTTTTGGTTTCATTAATTCTATTGTTTTTATTTATTTATTTATTTATTTATTAAAGATTTTATTTATTTATTTGACAGAGAGAGATCACAAGTAGGCAGAGAGGCAGGCAGAGAGAAAGGAAGGGAAGCAGGCCCCCTGCCGAGCAGAGAGCCCGATGCGGGACTCGATCCCAGGACCCTGAGATCATGACCCGAGCTGAAGGCAGCGGCTTAACCCACTGAGCCACCCAGGCGCCCCAATTCTATTGTTTTTCTAGTCTTTATTTATTACTGCTTTAATCTTTATTATTACCTTCTTTCTGCTTGGTTAACTGGCTTTTCTTTTCTAGTTCCTTAAGTTGTTGAGTAAGGTTATTTATTTGGGATCTTCTTCTCCCTTTTTTTTTTTTTTTTTTTTAAGATCTTATTTATTTATTTAACAGAGAGAGAGAGAGAGATATCACAAGCCCGCATAGAGACAGGGAAGCAGGCTCCCCGCTGAGCAGAGAGCCTGATGCAAGGCTCCATCCAAGGACCACGAGACCATGACCTGAGCCGAAGGCAGAGGCTTAACCCAAGACACCCCTCTTCTTTAATGTAAGCATTTTCAGCTATCAGTTTTGCTCTGAGAACTGCTTTCTCTGTATTCCATGAGTTTGTGTGTGTTTTGTTTATTTACATTCTTTTCAAATTATCTTCATATCTCTCTTTTGATTTCTTTTTTGACCCAGAAGCTGTTTAAGAGTGTGTTTCTTTGGGGCACCTGGGTGGTTCAGTTGGTTAAGCATCTGACTCTTGATTTTGACTCAGGTCATGATCTCAGGGTCATGAGATTGAGCCCCACGTTCAGGCTCCGCACTGGGTGAGGAGCCTGTGTGGGATTCTCTCTCTCCCTCCGACTCTCCACTCGCACCACTCCCAGCTCATGCTCCTGCGCTCTTAAAAAAAAGTGTGTTTTTTGTCTCCACGTATTTGTGAATTTTCCAAATTTCCTTCTGCTATTGATTTCTAGCTTCCTTTCATTGGGCCAGATAAGATACTTCATAGGATTTCAGTCTTTTAAAATTCATTGAGACTTGCTTTGTGGACTAGCTTATAGTCCGTCTTGGAGAAATTTCCATGTGCACTTGAGACAAATGTATTTTGTTATTGTTGGGTGTGGTGTTCCATATATGTCCAATAGGTATGGTTGGTTTATAGGGTTGTTTGAATTTTCTGCTTCCCTATAGATCTTCTGTGTGGTAGTTCTCTCCGTAACTGAAACAGCTTATTGAAATCTTCAACTATTATTCTAGAACTATTTATTTCTCAATTCTGCCAGTTTTTGCCTCATATATTTTGGGGCTTTGTTGTTAAGTGAATATATGTTTATAACTGTTATCTCTTCTTGATGGATTGAACTTCTTAACAATATATGCCTTTGCTTGTGTTTTGTAATGATTTTTTTAAAAGATTTTATTTATTTATTTGACAGAGAGAGATCACAAGCAGGCAGAGAGGCAGGCAGAGAGAGAGAGGAGGAAGCAGGCTCCCTGCTGAGCAGAGAGCCCGATGCGGGCCTCGATCCCTGGACCCTGAGATCATGACCTGAGCCGAAGGCAGCGGCTTAACCCACTGAGCCACCCAGGCACCCTTTTGTAATGATTTTTTACTTAAAGGTTGTCTTCTTTTAGTCTAGCTGCCCCAGCTCTCCTTTGATTACTATGTGCATGTTATAATGGGTTGAATATGGACTGCAAAAAGCTATGTCTAAGTCCTAACTCATACTTATTTGGAGATAGGGTCTTCACTGAAGATGTAATTAAGTGAATGGTTCTGAGATGAGATCATCTTGGTCTTAGGCTGGGTCTTAAGTCCAATGACCGGCATCCTTAGGAGAAAGGAAAGGGATATTTGAGAGATGCACATAGAACCCATATGAAGATGGAGGAGGGCATTGCAGTAATGTGTTTATAAGCTACAGGATGCCTAAGGATGCCAGCAGCAACCAGAAGCTAGGAGACATGGGATGGATTCTCCCTCAACCTCCAGAAGGAGCTAACTTGGCCAACACCCTTATTTTGGATTTCTGGTCTCTACAACTACAAGAGAATAAATTTCCTTTGTTTTCAGCTACTTGGTTTGTGGTAATTTGTCTTAGGGAACTAATACACATGGAATATATCTTTCCATCCTTTTACTTCCAACCTATTTGTATCTTTGATGCTAAAGTGAATCTCTTATAGACAGCATATAGTTAGATTTTTTGGCTTATTTTTATTTTTAAGATTTTATGTATTTATCTGTCAGAGAGAGAGTGTGAGTATGCACAAGCAGGGGTAATGGCAGGCAGAGGGAAAAGCCAGCTCCCCACTGAGCAAGGAGCCAGATGTGGGCCTTGATCCTACAACCCTGGGATCATGACCTGAGCTAAAGACAGATGCTTAACGACTGAGCCATCTGACTCTCTCTCAGAAAGAGAAAGCACAAGTAGGGGCAGAGGGAGAGGGAGAAGCAGATTCCCTGCTAAGCAGGGAGCCTGATACCGGACTGGATCCCAGGACCCTGAGATCATGACCTGAGCCAAAGGCAGATGCTTAACCAACTGAGCCACCCAGGTGTCCCAGATAATACATTTTTAAAAATCTATAAATAAATACATATTTATGTGGTAAATATGTGTGGTATTTTGTTATATGTATCATATATGATAGATTGCATATAACAAAATTTGTTAATTTAACCATTACATTTACACTTAAGTGTAAAATTCAGTGACATTAATCTCATTCACAATGTTGTGTAACCATTGTTGCTTTTATTTCAAAACTTTTTTTATTAATAATGAATACTGTTTTTCTGAAAATAAATAAATTGGAAAAAAAAAAGAAAAGAAGAAAAAAAAAAAACCCAACTTTTTTTATTATCCCAAACAGAAACTCTGTAATACTTAAACAATAACTCCTCATTGCCCTTCCACCAGGTCCCATGGTAATCTCTAATTTACTTGCTGTCTCTATGAATTTGACTAGTACAGGTATCTAATGTAAGTGGAACCATACAACATTTGTTCTTTACTGTCTGGCATATTTCATGTATAATGCCTTCAAGTTTCATCCCATGTTCTAGCATCAGAACTTCATTTCTTTTTAAGGCAAAATAATATTCCATTGTGTATATATATATATATACCACAATTTGTTTATACAGTCATTGACTGATGAACACGTGTCGTTTCCAACTTTTGAGTGTTGTAATACTGCAGTGAACATTGTCATATAAATATCTATTTGAGTACCTACTTTCAATTTCTTTCTATTTTTATTTGAGTATAGTTGACACACAATGTTAACATGAGTTTCAGGTACACAACATAGGGATTTGACAAGTTTATATCTTATGCTATGCTCGCCACAAATGTGACTGCCGTCTGTCCCCATACAACAGTATTATAATATCATTGACTATATTCATTATGCTGTGCCTTTTCTTCATGTAACTTATTTATTCTGTAACTGGAAGCCTGTATCTCCCACTCCCCTTCACCCATCTTGCCCAACTCTGCAACCCCCCCCCCCACAATTCTTTTGGGTATATATATGGGAGGGGAATTGCTGGATTAAATTGCAATTCTTGTTTTTATTGTGGCAAGACATAACATTAAATTTATCTTTTTGACTCTTTTTAAGTGTGCCATTCAGTGGCATTAACTATGTTCACATGAGTATGCAATCATCACCAACATCCATCTCTAGAACTTTTTCATCTTCTTGATAGAATATTCCAGTGAAATGTTGTAAGTGTGATAGATCCTGGAAGTAAAGATGTTATAGATTAGAGAAAGTTTGTACAGTTTGGCACTAGGAATTATAACTGGACTCTGCCAATTCACCTCTTTCTCTGTGATGGGATGCCTGGGAGCACTCACAAAGGTTCATGGTAACATGAGGAATTGCTGAAATTTATATGTTGAGTGTCTGACCACATGCCAACAGGAAGGGAAAAATTGCTCTATAAAGTCTTCTTGGGAAAAAAAAAACCCAAATCTTTCTTAAGAGTTTTTTTGCATTATTCAAGTTCTTACTGTTGGTGAATCTAATTTGGAAGGACAAGGCAAAGAAGTGTTGTTTGTTGTTTGGGATCTGAGGTGCTGGTACAAATTGGTGGGAATGATGCAAGTTTGTCATAGCTCCAAGACAGATCCCGACAGGCCAGGGGTGTAAGGGGGTTGATATGTCCCTACTTGTGTTCAGAGTGCCTTCAAGAATCAGCTTGTCACACAGGTCTAAGATTGTGGCTCCTAATATGCTTGCATTTCTGATAAGTTTGGCCACAGATGTGTTTGCTGTGACTCCTCTGACACCAACTCTTGGTACTTCTCAAAACTAGGCATGTAGGATATGTTTTAAAAATGAACAAAGAACCATTATATGTATATGTACAAAATTTATTAAATTCCTCTGTCTTATACATTAAGCAACCAAGGACCAGAAAATTTAGGTGATTTGCTGAAGCTCACAGAGCTAGTAAGCCTCAGTGTTAAGCGAAAACTAAAGTTTCCTGACTTCCTCATTTCATTCTATCCCATTGTTTCTAGTCAAAAGGCTGACATGACCTAAACTATCAGATGATTTCCTCTAAATCTGTTTCAGAATTCAAGCAATTCTATGTTCCAACATAATCATTAGTATTCATTTTCCAAAACATTTTTTTCCTTGACATTTATTTGCTTTCTTTGGCACTGGTATCCTTGCTTCTACTTTTAGACTGTGTGCTTTGGGCAGAGCTGACACCACACCGAACTTAGGAGTGGCATGGGGGCACCTGTGTGGCTCAGGGGCTTGGGTGTTGACTCTTGGTTTTTGCTCAGATTGTGATTTCTGCTTTGGGAGACGGAGCTCTGCGTTGGGCTCTGTGCTCAACGTAGTCTCCTTTCCCTCTTTTTCCCTCTCTACTCCTTCCCCACTTATGCTCTCTCCCTAAGATAAATAAATAAATAAATAAATAAATAAAAATTACCCCAAAAAGTGACATGAAACCTAGGCCTATCATGACCTCAGAGTTTGACTCAAGGCTAGGTACATGATCTGTTCAGTCATTGTGTCACAAGGAGACTTTTGCTGAGACTGTTAGGAGGGAGTAGGGGACTTCTTTATGCTAGAACTTCTAGCAGTAAGGGGAATGAAGCCAGGAGCTTGAGTCTAGTTGGTGACTACAAAGGAAGCCAAGAAAAGGAAAGAGGAATGGGAACTGGAAAAAAACTGAATCATGAAAGTGTTGTTTGAGCTCGTAAGTCAGTACACATTTTCATCTAGAGCTTTTGTTTTTTTCATGTATATGATCTAATAGATTTCCCCTTTTGGTTAAGCTCATTTGAGTTGAGGTTTTATTTGTTTTGGAAAAAATAATTTTATTTATTCATTTTAAAAGATTTATTTATTTATCTATTTATTTGAGACAGAGAGGGTCTACAAGCAGGGAGGAAAATCAGAGGGAGAGAGAGAAGCAGACTCTCTGCTGAGCAGGGAAGCTGATGTGGCGCTCAATCTCAGGACCCTGAGATCATGACCTGAGTCAAAGGCAGACACCTAACCAAATGAGCCACCCAGGTACCCCAGAAAAAAATAATTTTAGAAAGGGAGAGTATCACTAGAGGGTGATCACTAAAGAGTAAATTTGTTAAGTAATATAACTAATTATGAGTCAGGAATTTGAATTAGGACTGTTGTCAACTTCAGGTAACAAAAATAACTAAACGAGAAGGATATTATTTCGTATGAAAGAAGTGTAGAAGCAGAAAAGCAAGTGTCAGGGTTGGTTAACTCATGCAGTATCATTGAGGACCCAAAATCCCTTCTATGGAAAATTTGGGCATAGATTGGGAAAAAGTGGGACTCAGACTTAGAATGAAGGCATTTGGGTGGATTCAGATAAATCTGAGAAACTTGAATCTCTATGTTCCCCTTAGATTCCCTTTCCTTCTTTCTTTCCTCCTTCCTTCCTTCCACCCATCCATCCTTCCTTCCTTTCTTATTTATTTTTACTTTTTAAAAAAAATTATTTATTTACTTGTCAGAGATATATAGAGAGAGGGAGAGAGAGAGCACAAACATGGGGAGCAGCAGGCAGAGGGAGAAGCTGGCTCTGTGTTGAGCAAGGAACCTGATGCAGAACTTGATCCCAGGACTCTGGGATCATAACCTGAGCCGAAGGCAGATGCTTAACTGATTGAGCCACAGAGGTGTCTCTCTTCTTATTTTAAGATAGTTTAAGACCATATAAGTTGCAAAAATTGTACAGAGTACCTGTGTACCTTTGCCTGGTTTCCTCCAATGATAACTATTGGAAGTGAAAAATAAGTTAACATTAGTACAATATTACTAACTCAGATATAGACCTCCTTCAGATTCTGCCAGTTTTTATAGGCTCTCCTTTCTTGGTGGATGTACAGTCTTATGAAATTTTATCATATGTGTGGATTTGAGTAACTCATCATAATCAGGGTTCAGAACCTTTCCATAAGCACAAGGAAACTCTTGCATCACTCATTAATAATCATGACCTTCCCTCAATTCTACCCCTGACAACCACTGATTATGTTTTCTAGCAGTATAATGTGGTCGCTTGAAGAATGTTACATAAATGGAATTATATACTATGTAACCCTTCGAGATCTATACAGTGTGTTGTGTGCATTAAGTTTGTTCTTTTTTATGGAAGAGTAGTATTCATTCTCCTGCGACTTCTTTGCCAACCCAAACATTCCTCCTTGTTTCTGAGGAGACTAGCCTCTCCTTGAGTGAAGACACTGTGGTGAATCATCACTTCCTTGTCTGACCTGGGAGAAGATAGGTTATTACCACGCCCCCCCATTGCAAGATTTTAGAAATTTATATTGTCCGAGACATGAGAATATGTGTGGGAATGAATTCCGTAAGTTCTGACAAAAAAGAACAGGACTTAACATTGTACTGGACTGAAATGATCAACATGGGAACACTTACCAGAGTTTTCAGATACAATGTGTAGCCCGAGCACCAGTTTGCTTGAGAAAACTAGACTTAATGGCGGCTTACTTTCAGTAGGTTGAGATGTCAGAGCTTCCCTGGTATAATTTCAAGGAAGGAACCCCAAAACTTCAGGAGCAGGAAAGTTATCCTAGAGGGCATTCTTCATTAAGATAATGAGAACTGCGCAGATGGGAGGCGGGGATCACCAGCATCTTTAAAGCGTTCATTGACGTCTGCCATCTGCATCTCAGGGATGATGGTGGGAGATTTCACCACTGAAATGGGTTCCTTGATTTTATGCCAGAAGAGCAGAGGCCAGTTATCAATGCCTAATGATTAGAGGCTAGGTGAATGCGGTTACTAAATAGGGCAATAGGACCAGAGTGAAAATCAGAATGTGGTAACTTACATAAGTCTTTGGTGGTGGCAATTAATCATGGTGAATTAAATAGATAGGCACCTTACTTAAGTACTTTTTAATTTATACAATCAGAAAAACTTTATGTATAAAATCACTCCCCCAGGGGTTCCTGGGTGGCTCAGTTGTTTAAGTACTGCCTTCAGCTCAGGTCATGATCCCCGGGTCCTGTGTTCGAGCCCTGCATCAGGCTCCCTGCTCAGCAATGAGCCTATGTCTCCCTCTCCCTCTGTCTGCTGCTCTGCCTACTTGTGTTCTGTCAAATAAAATAAATAAAAATCTTAAAAAAAAAAATCACTCCTCCTTTCCATTTCTCTTACTATTTTATATACGGAGTGCTGGTGGTTGTTCAAATCTTCTCTCTTTTTTCTTGGTCCACCTAGCAAATCATCGGTCAATTTCGTGGGTGGTTGTTAACTTTAATGTAGGTTATAGGGCATCCAGGAGGGATTATGAACCAGAAGTGGAATTAATATCTTCCAGATATGTATATGGTCATGAATAGGACTTTGTGCCTTCACTTTCTGCAGGAGAGAAGTGAAGGTATTTTCATTTTAAGTAACATAGTTGCATCCTCTTAGACAAATGTGTGACGTTATTTCTTTGCTATATTAAGTTTAGATATGGCAGAACAGTGAGAATGGCACTGAGTACCCAAAAGGGTAGAATATTCCTGTCATTTGTGGTAGACTAATGAGAGACCAACTGATGCAAGGAGAAGCCATTTTTTGGTTTCCTGATTCTACTGGAACTCCTTGCCTACTCAGGCAGGGCAGTTCCAGAAGCTGTGGCAGTACAGTGTATCCTGCACTCATGGAGCTCTGACTTTGGCTGTGGTAATGAAAGCGGTAGGCAACACTGGGTAGCCAGTCTCCTGTAGCTTCAGTATGAGTGTCTGCTCTTGGCTTATTGTAAAACAAAAGAAGTTCCAACATCAGCAACTCAAGGACACAGTGATTACGGGTCCTAGGTAACATCATTTCCTCTTCTTCTCCTTTAGTCCTGGGGGGAGGGAACAGGTAGTGTTTTCCCATAGCCTTTAATCTGTCTTTGCTTCTGCAGCTTTTCTGATACTTTTGCAAACAACGTGCTGCGTTAAATTCCATCTGTTTGAATATTTGGAGTGATTTATGTTTTCCTAAGTGTATACGGATGCACTTTTCTTCTTGGGTGCACAGCTAGGGTACATTTTTCTTCCCCTGTAGTTAGATGCGGCTGAATTCTAGATGATGGGATGTAACAGAGTAATATATGCCATTTTGGGCCAAGACTTTTGAGAGGTGAGTATGCCCCCCCCTTTACACTCTTCCCTGCTTCTTTCAGCTATACATAGATAACCTGAGAGGGATCATGGAACAACAGCACGAGTCTCTGAATCACCATGTGGAGGAAAGTGTTAAACTATTACATGAATGGAAAATAAAACTTAATTGTATTAGAGTCTTTACAAGTTTTGGGTTTTACAAGTTTTGTTACAGCAGATAGTGTTATTCCTCTATAGTTACTCTCCAAATATTCTACATCCTTATAAATTGTAAAGCAGGGGCACCTGGGTGGCTCAATGGGTTAAAGCCTCTGCCTTTGGCTCAGGTCATGATCCCTGGGTCCTGGGAGTGAGCCTGAGCCCTGCATGGGGTTCTCCGCTCAGCGGGGAGCCTGCTTCTTCCTCCTCTCTCTCTGCTTGCCTCTCTCCCTACTTATGATCTCTGTCTGTCAAATAAATAAATAAAATCTTAAAAAAAATTGTAAAGCAGCCAGAAATTTGTTCACAGTAGTAAGAAATAGTAGGTGAATAACAAAACCACTTTATTTCTGGGACAGGGGTTTATTTTTATCTTACTTATGATTAGAATAAAAATCTTTCTAGTTTTTTTTTTTTTAAAGATTTTTTATTTATTTGACAGAGAGAGATTACAAGTAGGCAGAGAGGCAGGCAGAGAGAGAGAGGAGGAAGCAGGCTCCCTTCTGAGCAGAGAGCCCGATGCGGGACTCATCCCAGGACCCTGAGATCATGACCTGAGCCGAAGGCAGCGGCTTAACCCACTGAGCCACCCAGGCGCCCAAAATCTTTCTAGTTTTGAATGACACACAATGTTTCTGAACAAATGGGCAGATAAGCAAATATGTGCACAAAATAACTGTGTTCTAAACATGACAGACACATATATGACACAATGGTCTCCAAAGTGGGGTGTGTCTACCTTGGAGAATACCAATTTAAACATCTAGGGATACAGAAGATGATCTATTGGAGGAAGAAAAGAAAGTATGCAATTTTTTTCTGTATATTTTGTAGCTCACCATCTTTTACAGGCATACCTTGTTTTAGTGAACTTTGCTTTATTATGCCTCACAGATGTTGCCCTTTTTTTTTTTTTTTTAACAAATTGAAGGTTTGTGGCAACCTTTGTGCTGGGCAAATCCATTGATGCCATTTTTTTTTTTTAAAGATTTTATTTATTTATTTGACAGAGAGATCACAAGTAGGCAGAGCAGCAGGCAAAGAGAGAGGGGGAAGCAAGCTCTCCACCAAGCAAAGAACCCGATGCGGGGCTCGATCCCAGGACCCTGTGATCATGACCTGAGCCAAAGGCAGAGGTTTAACCCACTGAGCCACCCAGGTGCCCCCCAATGATGCCATTTTTCCAACATCATTTGCTCCCTTCTTGTCTCTGTATCACATTTTGTGATACACAATATTACCTCTCACAATATTTCAAATTTTTTTCATCACTATTTTATTTGTTATGGTGATCTGTGGTCAGTGACTATTGATGTTACCACACAGACTGTACCCACAGAGATGGTGAACTTGTGTGATAAATATTGTGTGTGATCTGACTGCTCTACTGACCAGCTTTTCCTCCATTTCTCTCCCTCTACTAGGTGCCTCCGTATTCCTTGAGACACAGTAATAGTGAAAGTGGACCAATTAATAACCCTGCAGTGACCTCTAAGTGTTTAAATGAAAGGAAGAGTCACACACATTTCATTTTAAATCAAAAGCTAGAAATATTTCCCCTTAGTGAAGAAGGCATGTTGAAAGCTGAGCTAGGTTGAAAGCTAGTTTCACCAGTTAGCCAAGTTGCCAATGCAAAGGAAAGGTTTTTGAAGGAAATGAAAGGTGCTAAATCAGTGAACACACAAATGATTAGAAAATGAAATAGCTCTATTGCCGAGATGGAGAAAATTTGAGTAATCTGGATAGAAGATCAAACCAGCCACAACATTCCCTTAAGCCAAAGCCTAATCCAGAGCCAGGCCCTGGCTCTCTTTAGTTCTGGGAAGGCTGAGAGAGGTGAGGAAGCTCAGAAGAAAAGTCTGAAGCTGGCACAAGTTGGTTCATGAGGTTTAAGGCAAGAAGCTGCCTCCATGACGTCACAGTGCAAGGTGAAGCAGCAAGTGCTGATGGAGAAGGTGCCCCAAGTGACCCAGAAGATCTTGGTAAGATCATTAATGAAGGAGGCTACACTGAACGACAGTGCTTCAGTATAGACAAACAGCCTTCTCTTGGAAGAAGATGCTATTTAGACTTTTTACAGCTAGAGAGGAGCAGTCAGTGCCCAGCTTCAAAGCCTTTAAGGCCTGTCTTGTTAGGGGCTATTGCAGCTGGTGACTTGAAGTTGAAGCCAATGTCCTTGACTATTCTGACAATCCTAGGGCTCTGAAGAATTATGCTAAATCACTCAGCCTGTGCTCCAAAGAGGGAACAGCAAAGCCTGGATGATAGCACATCTGTTTATAATATGGTTTACTGAATATTAAGGCTACTGTTGAGATCTACTGCTCAGGAAAAAAAAATCCCTTCAAAATATTACTGCTCATTGAGAGGGCGGACTCGAATTTTGAAATAACTTCCCCTGTGGGTAAAATGCTATCAAACAGCATTGCATGCTACAGAGCAACTGTTTGTGGAAGGGCAGAGTCATAGTTGCCTTAATTTAAGAAATTGCCACAGCAACCACTACCCTGATCAATCAGCAGCTATCAGTGTAGAGGCAAGACCTTCCACTAGCAAGAGTACAACTCCCTGAAAGTTCAGATTTCAGACGATGGTTAGCTCTTTTCTTTTTCTTTTCTTTTCTTTTTTAGCAATAAAGTACTTTTTAAATTAGGGTATGTACATTTTTTAAGACATAATGCTATTGCACACTTAATAGCTGACAGTGCAGTATAAACCTAACTTTTAAAGATTATTTATTTATTTATTTGTCATAGAGAGAGAAGCAAGAGCAAGCACAGGCAGACAGAGTGGCAGGCAGAGGCAGAGGGAGAAGCAGGCTCCCCGCCAAGCAAGGAGCCCCTTGTGGGACTCGATCCTAGGACGCTGGGATCATGACCTGAGCCGAAGGCAGCTGCTTAACCAACTGAGCCACCCAGGTGTCCCTAAACCTAACTTTTATATGCATGGGGAAGCCAAAAAATTTATTTGACTCACTTTATTGCAATACTTACTTAATGTGGTGGTCTGGAACTGAACCTGCAATATTTCTGAGGTATGTCTGTAATTTTGATTTTTGAGTATATTTTATTACACCTGTATGTGGTACACATATAATTTGTGCACAAATAAGTACATATATTGGAAGTGCATGTTCAAAGATTTTGTACTGAAAACGTGTATAATCGAAATTATTTAGAGACCATTGGCAAACTGTATTTAGTCTTGAAATTGTGTTACCAACATGTTCGTGTTATAAAGTCACAATATATTTAACAAGGGGAATGATGGATAAGAGAATACTTAACATAAAGAAATACATACAAGTATTAGATAGATATAGTCTAAGCTGTTGATCTGAACTTCCTCTGTAATCCTGGACAAGTTACTACTTAATTAGTCCTGACCTCAATTTATTTTTATCAAATATGGGGATTGGGCTAATCTGAGGTTTCATACTTATGCTCACTTATACTCCAGAGGTTTTGACTAGTTCCTGTAGAGCCCCTGCAAAGGTAGGAGGAAGGAAAGACTACATGTAGGCTCTAGCCTTGCTATATTGCTTCACTACCTAACTCCCTTCATTGATCAAATGTACAGATAAGAACAGACGGTCTGTGGGGGTGGTTAGGGAAAAAAGAAAAACCACTGGGCTAGATCAGTTCTTAGGATCCCTTTTCATTTTAAGGGCAAATAAAATTCAAAGTTATTATAACTAATCTTTGGTATCAAAAACAAAAGCTTTTCTAAATATTTGATTACGTCTTAGTATAAAACTCCTGGGTGAGCTAAATACAATTAAATATGTGGAAAGCCATTATTAGTATGCTGTGCTTGATGTAAAATGTAAGGTTGCACTATGACGAATTGGCCTTTACTTGAATAGACTTAATTTACAAAATCAATCATAAGTATAACTTGGGTAGTAGCTATATTTTTTTTCCAAAAATAATTTTTTTTTTAAAGTAGGCTCCACACCCAGAGTGAAGCCCAGTGCATGGCTTTAACTCATGACCCAGAGATCAAGGCCTGAGCTGAGATCAAGAGTTGGGAGTCAATGAGTCACTCAAGTGCCCCCCCCCCAGAATCTTTTTATCTACTTATTAATTCAATTGATTAATCTGATTGGTTATCCTGAAAGGAAGGAAACCAGAAAAGATCCCAGAGAGAGAAGAAGAGCTGGCAGAGCTCAAATACTAATAGTGTCCTTAATTGAATAGCTGCAATTGAGTAGCTCTGGCAAAAGCACATTTTAAATTTCTGGGGTGAAAATAGTTTAAGGTGGACCAGAAATTTGACTGGCCTATTCTGAACAAATATTTTAAATCGTGTTTAGTCTCTCCAATTAGCTCTGTTTGGTCTTGGGGATTCTATATTGGTATTTTCCTCAGTTTTATTTACATGAAAAAGAATATTTTATTTATTTTACAACATAATAATTGGTCACATTTTACACCTCCTTTCTTTCCACTGGATTATTGTCTTTCTTCTTGGTTATTTGATTCTGAGGGAGTATTCCTGCTCCTGTGACTCTCAGGAAAAGCAACAATGCCTCCATGCTGGGCTGAAAAACAATGGTTTTAAATCTTACACACCATAATATTATTTAAGGGCAGCCAGAAACCACTCTTATGGCCCTCTTATTTTCCTTCCAAGATTGTCTTTTGTATTCAAGGGCTGAATCACGTCTAGGGTGGAGGGGCTTATCAATGGGCAAGGTACATGTAAACTCTCTCAGGAGCGTGTACTGTTTGGTCTACTTTGCACCCTGACTCCGCAGGAAGGCAAGACACAGCTTTCAAAGGACTTTGCACGTAGCTCACACTCAACACCATTCTACTCAGCTTAAAAATACATCCCTAATCACCCACTCCAGTTTGATACGTTTGAAATTTACACATACAAAAATACACGTAGTCCTTAATCTGTGCTATAATCTGTCTTTCAAATCCCATTAAAAAAGAAGACTAAAACAACACGGAATCCCCAGTTCACACTGTACACCTAGGTGCACTACAACTTAAAGACCGACTTCATCACAACTACCTGGTTTCACTGCCCGTGTCGCCATACACCAGATTCATCTAGATTTCCTCCAGCCCCACCTCCGGGAAGGTGGGACGGATTTCTTGCTCCGCCCCTTTTGTCGCAGCCAATGGAGCGCGCCGCACCACCCGTAGGCCCAACCCCGTTGAGCCGCCCCTCCAGCGCCTCAGGCTCAGGCTGGCCGTCACCCGCCACCCCCACCCCCCCAGCCACCGCGCTTTCCGGCCGAGCGCATGCGCACTCTCATCGGGCCCTGGAGAGAACGCTTAGGGATCGATTTTATTTTCCTTTCTCTCTCCAGTCGCGCGACTCTCCGAAACCCTTTCCGCCCTACTGTTGCCGTGGCTCCCCCTCCTAGTCAGAGAAGGTGCTGCTCCAGCCTTAAGTGCGTCAGTATCCGGATGTGGAGCCGCTCTCGCCCGGCGGGGACTCTGTGGCGGGGCGGAGCGCGGCGGCGTGCGCGGGGGCAGAGAGAAGGGGGCCCGTGGGCCCGGGCGCTCGCCGGACGCCGGGAGGTACCACCGCTGTCCACGGGGGAGGAGGCGGCGCCGGCAGTCGGGCGGCCACCCCGGAGCGAGGGACTGGGGGAGAAAAAAGGCCGGCAGTTAAGCTTGCTCCCCGCTGCCCTCGCCGTCTCCCCCGGGCTAGCTTCCCCCGGCCCCCTGCGCTCCCCGCGCTCCCGGCCGGGGGAGAGCGTGGTTTCCTGGCGGCCGTCGCTGTAGCCCGGCCGGGGAGCCCGGAGGAAGCGGGGGAGTCCCCGCCCACGGCCCCCTCCCCTCTGCCCGCCCGCCGCCGCGGCCTCTGAGCCGCTGAGGCCCGGCCTCCAGTCCGAGCGGGGGGCGCGGCGGCGGCGGCGACGGCTGGAGAGCGGTTGTGGTCTTGGCGGGGACCGCGTCGCCGCCCCCGTGAGTTATTCCCACGTCCCCCGGGGCTCCCTGCCGCTCCCGCCGGCGCCGAGAGTCCGGCCCGGGCCCAACTCCCTCACGGGCCCCCCGGCGGCGGCGGCAGCGGCAGCGGCGGAGCCCACCGCCCGGGCCCCGATGAGTAACTCCCGGAATAACCGGGTGATGGTGGAAGGGGTCGGGGCCCGGGTAGTGCGCGGCCCGGACTGGAAGTGGGGGAAGCAGGACGGCGGCGAGGGCCATGTGGGCACGGTCCGGAGCTTCGAGAGCCCCGAGGAGGTGGTAGTGGTGTGGGACAACGGCACCGCCGCCAACTACCGCTGCTCCGGGGCCTACGACCTGCGCATCCTGGACAGCGCGCCCACGGGTGAGTCTTGGCCGCTTGGCCCCGGGCCTGCGAGCGCGCGGGGAAGGGGCGAGGCCGGGTGGGCGTCGGGCTGCCGGGGAGAAGCCCGCGGTAGGAAGGGAGAGAGCCAAAGAGATTTAGGTTCAGTACCTGGTAAACAAAAACTTGCAGAGGAGACCCCGCTACCCCCACGGGAAATGATGGCAGCACCATCACCAGGATGCTTTCAAGCCTGGAAGGCACAAAGCACCGGGAAGACAACAGACTGTTCCCCTCCTCCTTCTCTAGGGAAAGGGTCTGGAGAGGCCTGTCTAATAACCCATTGAAATTAATCAGCCACCGAGTGATAACTGAAGAGAGGCTTGCCTAGCCATATGGTGTTTAGTTGACGGGTTACAATTGCCGAGGGGCCTCTGGTAGTTCGGATTTGTTGAGATATCATGTATGTATGTATGTATAAGTGTATGTATTGCCTCCTATAATACATAGAAGGACTTGGACTTCAATAGCTGAATGTTAATTAAGACCTTGTAGAATGATTTTTCATCTAAATTGTTTCATTACCAATAGAGGGGAAAATAGTCCAAGCTGTTGAACCATTTCCTTGTGTTAAATACTTTTTCCAAGTAGATTAGACACTGGTTTTTTGTCGTTAACATCCCATCTCAGGATATATTAGAGACTCACCCATTCATGCACAATGAGTCAAGGTCCTTGATTCACAAACATCAGGGATCTGTTTGTTACTCTAGAATTTTTTGTAGTGCGGTAAACTGAAGGCTTGTGCTCATAAAATAAAGCTCTAGCCTTATTTTTTTGGATTACTTTAATCAAAAATATTTTTACAGATTTGTCCATGATACTCTCTTTAGTAGAAAGTAGTTCAAATTTAAAATTTGTTACTTTACAGAATGCACAAATAAGCTACTTTTAAAAAATTGAGGTATCATTGACATCTGTTAGTTTTCTGTGTACATGATTTGATATTTATATATATTGCAAAACGATCATCACAATAAGTCTAGTTAGCATCCATAATCTACATAAGTTAATAAAATTTTTTTCCTTTGTGATGAGAACTTCTAGGATTTACTGCCTTAGCAACTTTCAAATATGCAGCAACACAGTGTTATTAATTATAGTCACCATGCTGTACATTATGTCCCATGACGTTTACTTTATAAGTGGAAGTTTGCACCTTTTGACACCCTTCACCCATTTCACTTCTTCCCACCTCTGGCAACCAATCTGTTCTTTGTATCTTTGAGCTTTTCTATCTATGAGCTTTTTTTTTTTTTTTTTTTTTTTTTTTTTAATTTTTTAAAGATTCCATGTATAAATGAGATCATAAGGTATATGTCTTTCTCTCTTTTATTTCAGTTGGTACAGTGTTCTTGAGATCCATTCATATTGTTGCAAATGGCAGCATTTAATTCTTTTTTTATGGTTGAGTTCATATTCCAGTGTGTTTGTGTGGGGGGGGGCACATTTTCTTTATCCTTTCATCCATCGATGGACTTACAGGTTGTTTCCTTGTCTTGGCTATTGTAAATAATGCTTCAGTGAACATGAGGATGCATATGTTTTTGAATTAGTGTTTTCCGTTTCTTTGGCTAGATACCCAGAAGTGTTGCTGGATCCTGTGGTAGTTCTGTTTTTGATCTTTTGCTGTTTCTTGTTGTTTTGGTAGTAGCCATTCTAGCTAGTGTGAGGTGATGTCTCATTGTGGTTTTGATTTGCATTTTTATGATGATTAGTGATGTTGAACATTTCTTCATGTGTGTTGGCCATCCGTATATCTTCATTGAAAAAATATTCAGATGCTTTGTCCATTTTTCAATCAAATTAGTTTTTCTGCTGTTGAATTGTATGAGTTCTGTATGTATTTTACATATTAATCATTATATGCATTATTTGCAAGCATTTTCTCCCATTCAGTAAGTTCTTTCATTTTGTTGATGGTTTCCTTTGCTGTGCAGTGACTCGTTAGTTTGATGGAGTCCCACTTGTTTTTGCTTTTGTTGCTTTTGCTTTTGGTGTCAAGTCCAAAAAAATCATTGCCAAAATCATTGTTAAAGAACTTACTGCCTGTGTTTTCTTTCCTTTCTTTTTTTTTTCCTGCCTGTGTTTTCTTATAGGAGTCTTATGGTTTCAGATCTTAACTTTAAAGTCTTTAATAAGTTTTGAGTTAATAAATAAGCTACTTCTAAGGCTTGATGATTGAATTTAACAAAGCCTAACAAATCTGAAATGGATTCCTGTTTGTTATTGGCAGTGACAAAAAGGAAACTAACACAAGTCATCTCAGTTTTTTTGAACAGATAATTCATAAAATTGTGTTTCTTTCTTTCTTCTTTTTTTTTTTTTTTAAAGATTTTATTTATTTATTTGACAGGCAGAGATTACAAGTAGACAGAGAGGCAGGCAGAGAGAGAGAGAGGAAGAAGCAGGCTCCCCGCTGAGCAGAGAGCCCGATGTGGGGGCTCAATCCCAGGACTCTGGGATCATGACCTGAGCCGAAGGCAGAGGCTTTAACCCACTGAGCCACCCAGGCGCCCCATAAAATTGTGTTTCTTAACTGGTTATTTAAACATTGGGAAAGACGTATATGCATGCCCAAAAGAAAAGATTCAACAGTACAAAAAGGGACAGCCATTGTTACCAGTTTCTTGTGTATTCTTACATACTCTATTTTTTGTAAGCATATTTATTAATATACTGTAAATCTACCTTTTTAAAGCACAAATGGTAAAAACTGTATTCTCTTCTGCACTTTTGTTTCCTCCACTTAATATATTGGGAATTGTTGCATGTTAGCACATGTAGGTCTATCTTATTCTTTTATAAGTGCATAATATTCCAGTGACTAGATACCATAATGTATTTAACTAGTGCTTTCTTGGTGGGCATTTTATATTGTTTCAGGTCTTCTTATTCACTGTTATACAGAATAAATCCTATGCATATGTGTTGAGTACTTCTGTTATAGAATTGCATCAAGGGGTACACATATTTAACATTTTGATAGATAACTGACTGGTTGCTGTCCAAAGACATTTTAGCACTTTACACTCTGACGTTTTACCTGGAATGAGGCATATACCTGTTTCTGCAGGCTCTTAAAAGATTTTACCTTGCTAGCTCAAGCTAAAATTTCACCACAGCTCAATAATTTGGAGTCATCTTGGTATTGGTAATTGCACGTTTATGTGGAAATTTAAATACATTTCTAGAGTAAAGTGTAACGAATCCTGTATTACAGTAATTTTTGAAGGGATATAATGTTGTCTGTGTGCTTTGTGGTGTGAAGTATATCTGTCATAGTTTCATTATCTTATATAAAAGCAGACGTTTTTAGAGGTAATTGTTTTAAAATCTCAGTTTAATTTACAAGATAATTTTACTCATTTAATTTGTTGTGTGTAATAATTCATCTTGTTCGTCTGATTCTTTTAGCAGACATTTTAAAAGCATTTCTAGATGCAGGGTAGCTAGCCGCCTTATGCAGTGCTGTTGAAATGAATTTTGATTTCTATGATTTAATATCTTTAGTATTTTTTTTTTTTTTTTTGAAGGATTGAACAAATCACAAACTTTTAGGTTTGGTTTTACGCCAGGACTATAATACTACTTTCAATTTTCTTTTCTCTTTTTTCTTCAAAATATTTGATAATTGATGTCTATTGGTACTTTATTACATTCTCAAGATTTATTAAATATTATATTTATTATATACAGTACTTGGTATTTCTTTACATAATAGTTAAAATAAAAATAAGTTTAATCTTGGGGCACCTGGGTGGCTCAGTGAGTGAAAGCCTCTGCCTTGGTTAAGGTCATGATCCCAGAGTACTGGGATGGAGCCCTGGCATCAGGCTCTCTGATCAGCAGGGAGCTTCCCCCTCTCTCTCTCTGCCTGCCTCTCTGCCTACTTGTCATCTCTGTCAAATAAATAAATAAAATAAAAAAAAATAAGTTGAACCTTTCTGAAATAATTTCAGGTTTACAAAAATTACAAAACTAGTAAAAAGAGTTCCCTTTTGCCCCTTGCTCATCTTCAAGTATTAATATCTTACAATTATTGAAACCAGAAAAATAACATTAGTACAATACCGTTAACTAATCCACAGACCTTATTGAAATTTACAATACTATTACATACAGTATTTGAGCTGCATGTGACGCTGTCAAATTTTCCAGCTCCAGATTGTCTGTCTTTACTCTTGTGGTATTATTTTTTTTACTTTATCAGTGTTCTTAATCTTTTACATTTTTTTTGTTTGTTTGTTTTGCTTTTTGTTCTAAACAGCAGCTTAAAGTTCCAGTCATCCTACACTGTTGAAGCCAAGCTCTGCCCTTGGGAGAAGATATGACATTGTCATATCTACTTAACTATCATATCTTACCCAGTATTCAGACTACTGAAATCTTACCTCGACTATAAAGCTTCTTTTTTTTAATGAGAAAAATCGACCTTTTAATATTAGCTTGTAAGTGTGTGGTTGGGAGCGACATAGGTAATTATATTACCAGGTATGGGAGAAAGTTTTCAGTTAGAAGTTAGAAGCCAGCTAGCTGGCTTTTTCCTTTACGTATGAGATAAATGGATTAGATAATTTTAAATAGAAATTTTCCTCTAGCTGTGAAAATTTGATTTGATGTTAATAGTAAAGAGCTAATAACTATTCATATAGCTAACTCAGAGCTAACCTGGAAATAAAAATTTAAAAAGATGTATTTCACCCCAGTCAGATGACAAAAATTAAAAGTCTAAAAATAGTATGTATTGATAAAGAATGTGGAGAAATTAGAACTCTCAGGTTATTGGTGGGACAGTAAATTGATAGAACCACTTTAAGAAGCAGTTTGGCAATCTTGTAAACTTTACAACGCACATATTCTGCAACTAAGAAAATCTTCTAAGTGTATATCCATGAAATCCTTAGGCACAAATCCATTAAAAGGTATGTGTAAAGAAATTCATTGCAGTATTGTTTATAAAAGCAATAATTTGGTAACTACTGAAAGTTTTTACATAATTTGTATATCATGTTACATGAGTCTCACAATAAAATATTAGCAGCTAAGGTGAAAGAATGTATATATATAGTATATACAAGTATACTATGTATATATAGTATATTTTTACCAAATATTTGTGAAGTAAAAAAATAGTTTTCAAAAAGGTACTATAGATGGTACTGTGCTTTATGTAAATTTTAAATACTGAAAAATTATGGAAAAATATATGCAGAAAAAAGATTAACACCTGTACTGGAAAGGATCCAACCATCGGGGTGGTATTTTGATATTTTGCTTCTCATCAGAATATTCTTCGTTTTAAAAATGAGAGCAGTATGATTTTTCTTCTTTTTTTGAAAATCTTATTTTAATATATTAGTAAATCAAGTCTGATTCTAAATTGATTTTGTTTCCATTCTTGATTTTGCTAGATGCTGTAGCTTTTAGGAGACCTCAGAAAGATAGATAGTTGATCCAAAAGAAAGAAGTGCATTTCTTTTTTTTTTTTAAGAAGTGCATTTCTGAATGTTATGCTGGTTATTAAGCTCTTGTGTCTTGGCTTCAGCCCACTCTCTGTATTGTACCTGGTGAGGCTGTGGTAGGACTCTGCATATTCTTTTTTGCCATCTGGATCCTACTTGGTTATGCAAATAGGAGATGCTCAAAGGACACTGGAAGGCTGGAGTGGGAGAAGGAACTTGCTCTTTTCTGTTTTACTAGCTTTCTTTTGGTATCATCTTATCCAGTAGGGTTTCAGTGTCAGTATTTGATTCTAGTGTACTTTGTTCCAGTATAACCAGAAATATCTTCAGCTTGCCTCCACTCACTGATACCAGCACCAGCCGGTCCGACCCTTTTATCAAGGTCTGGATCCTAGCCCTATGGGATGCTTTTTAAAAGCCTCTCTTATATTTTAGTACTCTCATTTTTTCCCCCCTTGTTTACCCATTTCTAGAAGTGATGGATTGGTATAGTTTCTGTCTCCTGACTGGACCCTAATGAATAATGTTTACTAAATCTTAATCTTATTTTTCTATTACATTACCAGTTAAGTAAAATTTTTATTGAAATTTATTAACTTTCTCTCCTTTTTAATGCTAATCATTTCTTATGTATGAATTGGAAGGTGTTTCTCTTTTATATTTTGAATCAATGAATTCTGAATTTACTGAATTTAAAATGAAATAAAATATTATTTTCTTTCAAGTATGAATATGAAAATTGGTGATACACATCATTTTGTTATTAAAGACCGTATAATGATGGTAATATCTCCAAATACCAGTTTTCACCTTGCTTACTCCAGTTTCTTTTGGGCAACACATATTTTCTCACATCATCTTTACCTAGGACACATTAAATGAACATACTTAAAAGATCTTATAAGGAGCATACCACTAATGCCTACTTTTGATCCCAGAAAATGTGTGTAATTTTGAAACATTAATTTTTCATTTATTTTGTAAGTGAAAAATATGGAACGCATTCTTTTTTTTTTTTTTAAAGATTTTATTTATTCATTTGACAGAGAGAGATCACAAGTAAGCAGAGAGGCAGGCAGAGAGAGAGGAAGGGAAGCAGGCTCCCTGCTGAGCAGAGAGCCCGATGCGGGACTCGATCCCAGGACCCTGAGATCATGACCTGAGCCGAAGGCAGCGGCTTAACCCACTGAGCCACCCAGGCGCCCCTATGGAACGCATTCTTAATTTTGCCTCTTAAACACTTTGTCTCAAGATAATCAACAACATGTTGTTTTGTGTCATTAGCATGCATTCCACAAATCCACTTAATTAGGCACAAAAAAGCTGCAGTATGTCTTAATGTGCCAGAAGTGGGCAACAGTGGTGGGCCCAGGTGTTCTCAGTCTCTCACTCGCCTTCAGTACACCTGTGGTATGTGTTTTTATACAGGGCCACTGACGGTGTTAGTGTCAGCTGACTAATTTACAGTTAGTAAAACTTAATTTCATTTTTAGATTTTTAGAAAAAAAGTAAATGTAAAAGTAAAAGTTTCAATGAAAGTCCACAACCCCCTTTTTTTAGAATGCTTGGGACTAAGTTTATACTTTTGGATTTTAGAACTATAATATGCTGTGTTTGCAACACTGTACATAATACCCACTTTGAAGTTCACAGCAGTACCATGTAATCAGATAAATTAATATTTCTGCAGGGAAGCATAAGAATAATGATACTAAGGGGATGATAAAGACTACCTACTATATATAGCATTTTGTTGTTCAGGATCAGGGTTTATCACTCATTGAGTTTGCTGCTAGCTTACAAAAACGCTTAGAGTTTGTGATTATCAGTTAGACATCATGAACTTCCATTTTCTCTTGCATTTCAAGGGATCATGTTCTGTATCTCCTGAGTTGTATACCTCACTTTGGAAACCATTGCTCTAAGTCACCTAGAAGGAACTTTTGCATTTTAAGTACCTGTAGGAAAATGGCTTTTTTTTTTTTTTAAGATTTTATTTATTTGACAGAGAGAGATTACAAGTAGGCAGAGAGGCAGGCGGGGGGGGGGGGGAAACAGGGAGCCCGATGTGGGGCTTGATCCCAGGACTCTGAGATCATGAGCTGAGCCACCCAGGTGCCCCGGAAAATGGCTTTTTAAAAAAAGAATATTCCTCCTTATCATCATCATCAACAGCAGCCCAGAAAATGGCTTTTTAAAAAAAGAACATTCCTCCGTATCATCATCATCTTCTTCTTTTAAAAGATTTTATTTATTTATTTGAGAGAGAGGGAATAAGAGAAAGACCTCAAGCAGATGGAGCAGCAGCAGGAGAGGGAGAAGCAGACTCCCTGCTGAGCAGGGAACCCAATGATGTGGGGCTCTATCCCAGGACCCTAAGATCGTGACCTGGGCTGTAATTTACTCAGTGTTCACCATTGGAAATATAGTTATCTCTCACCAAAGTTATTACTATATTATTGACATATTCCCTACATTTTACTTTTCATCTCTGTGAGTTATTTACTTTATAACTGGAAGTTTGTACCTCTTAAACCCTTTCACCTATTTTGCCTATTCCCCTACACCTCTCCCTTTTGGCAACCACTAGTTTGTTCTGTATGTTTATGAGTCTCTTTCCCTTTTTTGTTGCTGTTTTTTGTTTGTTTGTTTTTTAGGTTTCAGGTGTAAATGAAATCGTATGATATTTGTCATTCTTTGTCTGACTTATTTTACATAGCATAATAACCTCTAGATCCATCCAAGTTGTTGTGAATGGCAAGACCATTTTTTCTAATGTCTGAGTAGTTTTCCATTGTGTGTGTGTTTGTGTGTGTGTATTCACATATATACATATCTATACACATACACACACATATGTATATATGTATATACCACATCATGTTTATCCATTCATCTGTCAATAAACATGTGAGTTGCTTCTGTAGCTTGGCTATTGTAAATAATGCTGCAGTAAACATAAGGGTGGATATATCTTTTTGGAATTAGTGCTTTCATTTTCTTTGGGTAATACCCAGCAGTGGAATTACTGGATCATATGGTAGTTCTGTTTTTAATTTTTTGAGGAACCTCCATATTGTTTTCCTTACTAGTTGCACCAGCTTACATTCCCAGTGCATGAGGGTTTCCTTTTCATCACATCCTTTCCTATACTTGTTATTTTCTTTTTGATACTAGGTGTGAGGTGATATCTCACTGTTGTTTTGATTTGCATTTCTGGGTGATTAGGATGCTGAGCATCTTTTCATGTGTCTGTTGGCCATCTGTATGTCTTCTTTTGAAAAATGTCTATTCAGGTCTTCCGCCAATTTTTTTTTTTTTTAAAGATTTTATTTATTTATTTTACAGAGAGAGATCACAAGTAGGCAGAGAGGCAGGCAGAGAGAGAGAGGAGGAAGCAGGCTCCCTGCCGAGCAGAGAGCCCGATGCGGGACTCGATCCTAGGACCCTGAGATCATGACCTGAGCCGAAGGCAGCAGCTCAACCCACTGAGCCACCCAGGAGCCCTCTTCCGCCAATTTTTAAATTGGATTTTTTTTTTTAAATTGGATTGTTTTGATGTTAAGTTGTATGTGTTCTTTACATGTATTTTGGATATTAAACCTTTATCAGATATATCATTTGCAAATATCTTCTCCCATTCAGTAGGTTGCCTTTTTGTTTTGTTGATGGTTTCCTTCACTGTTTAAAAGCCTTTTTAGTTTGATGTAGTCCTAGTAGTTTATTTTTGCTTATATTTCCTTTGCTGAGAAGGCATATCTGTTGTTAAAGTAAAGCCCATATCCAAGAGATTACTGCCTATGTTTTTTTTCACAAGTTCTATGACTTGGGGTCTTATATTTAGGTTTTTAATCTAATTTGAGTTTATTTTCATGTATGGTGTAAGAAATTGTCCAGTTTCATTCTTTTGCATGTAGCTGTCTGGTACTAGTATGTTTTCCTAGTACTCCTTTATTGAAGAGACTGTCTTTTCTCCACTGTATATTCTTGCGTCTTCTGTTGTAGATTGACTGTATAAGCATGGCTTTATTTCCGGTCTCTCTATTCTGTTCCATTGGTCAGTGTCTTATTTTCATGCCAGTACCATACTGTTGTGATTACTTTAATTTTGTATTATAGCTTAAAATCTGGGATTGTGATATCTTTAGCTTTCTTTCTTTCTCAAGATTCCTTTGGCTCTTTGGGATCTTTTATGGTCCCATACAATTTTAGGATTATTTGTTTTACCTCTGTGGGAAGTGCCATTGGTATTTTGGTAAGGATTGCATTAAATCTGTGGATTACTTTAGGTATTATGGGCACTGTAACCATATTAATTCTTCCAGTCTATGAGCGCAGTGTTTCTTTCTGTTTGTTTCTATTGTCTTTTTTTTATTGTGAGTTTCTTTCATCAATATCTTAGTTTTTAGTGTACAGGTCTTTCACCTCCTTAGTGGAATTTATTTCCTTTTGATACAGTTGTAAATTGGATTGTTTTCTTAATTCTCTTTCTTTCTTTTTTTTTTAATTTAAAGATTTTTATTTATTTATTTATTTATTTGACAGAGAGAGATCACAAGTAGGCAGAGAGGCAGGCAGAGAGAGAGGAGGAAGCAGGCTCCCTGCTGAGCAGAGAGCCCAATGCAGGGCTAGATCCCAGGATACTGGGATCATGACCTGAGCCGAAGGCAGCGGCTTAACCCACTGAGGCACCCAGGCGCCCCTTAATTCTCTTTCTGCTACTTCATTATTAGTGTTACTAGTGCAACAGATTTCTATATATTAATTTTGCATCCTGCAATTTTGCTGAATTCATTTATTAGTCCTCATAGTTTTTTGGTGGCCTTCTTAGGGTTTTCTACATATGGTATGTCATCTACAAATAATGACAGATTCTTTACCAGTTTGGATTCCTTTTGTTTCTTTTTCTTGTCTGATTGCTGTGGTGAGGACTTTCAGTACTATGTTGAATAAAAGTGGCAAGAGTGGACATTTTTGTCTTGTTCCTAATCGTAGCGTATTGAATATGATGTTAGCTATGGATTTATCATATATGACCTTTATTTTTTGAAGATTTTATTTATTTATTTGACAGAGAGAGGGAGAGTACAAGTGCGGGGAGTGGCTGAGAGGGAGGGAGAAACAGGCTGCTTGCTGAGCAGGGAGCCCTACACGGGGCTCAGTCTCAGAACCCTGGGATCACAACCTGTGCTGAAGGCAGACATTTGACCAACTGAGCCACCCAGGCACCCTGTATATGACTTTTATTGTGTTAAGGTTAAGGTGTATTCCCTCTAAGCCCACTCTGTTGAGAGTTTTTATCAATTTTAACAGTTTTTATCTTTGTATGCCCATAGCTCTGTGTAAACAGTTCTTGTGAAATAGTCTGGTACCTAAATTATCTTTAAAACTGTGTTTTGGAGGAAAAATGGGTTCTGAGTTCTATACAACTGGCTTATAAGTCAATTGATAGAAAACAACTAAGATAAGGTGTCAGTCATTTAACTTAGTGGGGGAGGTAAGGGAACAAAAGCAGATAGCCCAGACATTCATTTATCATTTGGGGAGTACTTTTTTTTTTTTTTTTTAAAGCACATTAACTTTTATAGATAGTTGCATTGTTAGAATTACTTTATATTCTGTAAACACACTCATGATATGAGTATTTGGTTTTCTTCAGGGGTAGATTTATCTTATTGATGATAACTTTGTTCATAAAAAGACAAGAAATGGGATAGAAGTTTTTACATTAAAAAAAAGTCATTATTTGATTTTTGAGAGTTTTGTAGGGCTGATGATAATAAATTATAACAGCTTGGAATTGTAATAGTTAAGATTATGGTGCCTTGCTCACCCCTTCCCGGAGTCTGTCTTCATGAAGTAGTGGAAAATGTACTAGCTTAGTAGGGAAATTAAGGTTATTTGTTCATTCTAGATTTTTATCAAGTAAGTCTGTTAACTAGGGTAGTAGACTGATATTTCATGGGCTCCCATCATTTTTCAGGCACTATGTTAAGTGTTTTATATGTTATCTATCTATATATATTTTATATACACATTTGATATATATAGTATATTATTTATATTATCATTTAATCCTGATAAAAATGTTACTTGATGGCCTTTATTTTACTGATGAGAAAACAGGCTATGAGAAATGAACTAGCTTGCTCAAGATTTCACAAGTAGTAAGTTGATGGTGGAGATTAAAATCTGGGTTTGTCAGGATGCCTTGGTGGCTCAGTTGGTTAAGCATCTGCCTTTGGCTCAGGTCATGACCCTAGGGTCCTCAGATAGAATCCCTATCTTCCTGCTCAGCAAGGAGTCTGCTTCTCCCTCTCCCTCTGTCCCTCCCTGCTGCTTGTGCTCTCTTGTGCTTTGAATGAATAAATAAAATCTCAAATGAATAAATAAATAAATGAATAAATAAAATCTTAAAAAATTTTTGGGTTTGTCAGTTTTTCTCCCCAACTTTATAACATTAATCTGTTTGAGCCATAGTTCTTCACCTGTAAAATGAAGTTGGAGTATGTCAGGGTACACAGATGCATGTTTTGCTTCTAAAATGAAATAGTAAATTTTCATTGGTTAGCAGGAAAAAAAGTGATAAAATTCTTTTTTTTTTTTTTTTAAAGATTTTGTTTATTTATTTGTCAGAGAGACAGGCACAGTGAGAGAGAGAACACAAGCAGTGGGGAGTAAGAGAGGGAGAAGCAAGCTTCCCGCAGAACAAGCAGCCCGATGTGGGGCTCGATCCCAGGACACTGGGACCATGACCTGAGCTGAAGGCAGACGCTTAATGACTGAGCCACCCAGGCTCCCCAAAAGTGATAAAATTCTTAATTTTGTTTGACCTTATTAACTTTCTACCCCTATACAACAGTGCTAAAAATAACAAACATAATACTAAAACTGCCAAGTGTATGCCTATTTTGATAACTTCTTTTGTTTGGATTGTGTAGGGCATGATTATAATTTAATTATGCAAACTTGTAATACAGTAGAGTAGTAGAGGATGCAAAAATAGATGAGAATAACTTGTACTACGGAAAAGTTATGATGGGATTATAGATTTTGGGTGAGATGCCTTCAGAGACATTTTTTTAAATGTATAATAAGAATTGGTTGTACTTGAAGTAGTGATGTTGCACTTTACTACGTTATTGAAATGAACTAAAAAGTAAATAATCTCTTCAATTTTTTTTTAAAAAAGATTTTATTTGTTTATTTGACAGAGATCACAAGTGGGCAGAGAGGCAGGCAGAGAGAGAGAGAGGAGGAAGCAGGCTCCCTGCTGAGCAGAGAGCCCGATGCGGGACTCAATCCCAGGATCCTGAGATCATGACCTGAGCCGAAGGCAGAGGCTTAACCCACTGAGCCGCCCAGGCACCCCAATCTTTTCAATTTTTAAAGCATATCTCTCTGAGATTTATTTGACTATTAGAATAGGACTTGATAACGTACAGGATTTTGAATCTAGTAGGTTGAATTGGGAACATGCTGCTCTAGATACGTAATTATTCTTTAGGTAAGATCAGATGGAGAAAAAATCTGAGTGGAACGAAGACCTTAATAGGGCCAAACTTTGTAATCAGACCCACCTAGGTTTGAATTTGAGCCTGCCACCTACTAATATTGTGTGACTTAAGGTGGGTTACTTACCTCAGCCTCAGTCTCTTCATGTTTACTTGGGAATCATAATGCCTAGCTTTTAGTATTATTGGAAAGCTTAAATAAAGTATGTGTAAGGCATGTTAGCTTCATGTGGTAATGAGTAGTGGCCAGTATTATTAGTAATAACAATCTTATTTTCATTAATTTAGTATTTCTCAAGAGAAAGGAATGTGGAATATACCAACCAGCTGGCAGGTCACAGAGGCCTTACCCTCATTAGGAATTTTAATTATTGTTGAGACAATTTCTAAGTCAGTAAGTAGTTTGAAGGTTCAGGGAGAGTAAGATGCATACTATAGTTGGTTTAACTCTGTTTAATCTCTATTTTTGTCACATTGATTTGGGGTTAAAGTTGAATGAATCCTTAAATCAGAAATAGGATTTCTTTTTTTGGTTGAATGACATCAACAGTTATGCCACAATAAGTAATTACATTTAAATACTGGCTAATGACTTGTAAATTATTTTTTTAATGTTAGGTGAAATCTTCCAATTAGGGTACAAATTTAGAGGATTAACTGTTAGGTGTCATATTAGTCTATTAGGATTTTTTTAACTTTAAAATGTTTTAAAATTTATCACTTAATATATAAGATACTGGAGTAGATTGAGTAATAAATACTTGTGAACCCATCTAGAAACAAAATGCCCTGTGTACTTCTATCCAATGTCATACCCTTCTCTCCTCTCCTAAGGTAACCATTATCTAGAAATTTATGGTTTTTTTTTTTTTTTTACGTTTGTGCTACATTTTTATGTACCATTTGTACATATATAGCATTTGTGCTGTGTTTTTATGAACAATATATGGTACTTTATTTGCAACATTTTATATTTTTAGATAATTAAAAAAAATTCAGCATTATGGTTGAAGGATTCATTCACTTGAATTGTGTGACTATTGTACATTAATTTTAGGTATTCCATTCTATACCTAATCCATGTTTCCATTCTTTTGTTGGTGAACAATTATATTTACTTTATTCTTTTGCTATTACACAAAGTGATAATTTAGGTATTCTTGTTATGTGTTGAAGTGCTTTATAGACTGCACTGCTTATAGTGAGAATTCTGATTCTCTATTTCAGTCATCTTTTCTAACTAGAAATTTAACATTTTACTTAAATCACTTCTTTAAGATTTTGAGATATTTTCATTGGCTGTTTTAAGAACTATTGTCATTGATCTTGACCAGCATGTTTTATTGTTCTCATAAAATTTTCCATCAAAAAGACTTAAGCTGTGTAAATTCTCTTAAGTTTTTGAATTTAGGCGAGATGCCATTAAAATGTAGAGCAGATGGTCATTTGAGTATTGGTAGAATGAGTCAAAAGCTATCATCAGGTGGTTCATTTAATAGTGGCAGATGTCTTCATAAAGCGTAGCAAAGGAAAAGAGCATTGAGTCTCTAGGGTAATATGGTATTCTATAGGAAGGAGAAAAGGGACTAATAGGTTTAGTTAGGGAATTAAGTTTTTTGAAATGAACGTTTTAAGGAATAACACTTGCAAAGGCTAAGGAGGTTTAAACTGGGAGGGAATGGTTTTAGATGCGAATGAATTGGGTGGATGTCTTAAGGGGAAACGAGCTACTGAAGTAAGAACTCAGTGAAGTGTTGGTCTTGTTTATTAAATACCCTTTCTCCTTTTTGTGTTTTCTTTAAATATCAACTTTTGTTTTAAAGTCAATTAATTGCATTCTCATTAAAAATTCTGTAGTGCTCAGTTTGATGGTGGAGGAGGCTGCTTTGTTTACTCTTTTCAGTTCTCAGCCTTGTCTGTTTAACAGCTGTTCCAGTAGCTTTGCTGGCATTTGAACTGTGGGAACCAAGAAAGGATTTGGATGTGCTTTTGTGTGCATTAATGGTTTTCCTGAGGTATTCTCTAAAACCATGAATTGTAGGGTTGTTTTTTTTTTTAATGAGTTATCATTGTGTGTTTAAATAGCTCCTTTTAAAGAAAACCTATACTTAGGTTATGAGCTCATGAATGTTGTTATCATTGTGCTTTGTGGAAAATGAGCTTAGAGATGAAAAATACGTCAATAAGCAAATAGCTGAAAACTGGACTTTTCATTCTTTGGTCAGATGGGGAAGGTGGGATACATTTTCCCTCTGCCTTTCATCAGCCAACTCTTATTTGAAGAACTGCATAGTTAAGGATAAACCTCTTAAGTGCTTATTGGTACTGATTTGTTTAGTGCATTTTACTTTTTGTGATGACAAAGAAGACCTGTTTTAGACCTATTCAGAAACTTAACCACTGTGTGGACATTTACTGTTACTGACATTTGATATTAATTGTGATGTTTTGGTTATGGTGCTTTCCAGGGGTAAGACAGTTTAGCCTGTGACTGCAGGCATGTGCCAGTGAGGAGTGTAGCCAGATAAAGTATATATTTTATTTTCATGTCATAGCTCAGTTAGAGTAAGGGTTAAAAGAAACAAAAACTTCTAAGTTGTAGTTACATACTCTGTTGCTAGAGTATTTGAAAGTTGGTCTCTGTAAATATTTGCTGTAAATACCATGCTTTTGTTTTTATTTTAATTTATAGATGATATACATGAGCATCTCTGATGATATATTAATGCCCCTACTCACTCAGCTGCTTCCTAGAACTAATATACACTCAGTGTAGAAGATTTAGAAAACCATAAAGGGTAATCCCATTAGTACATTTTGGAGCTTACCTTTCTAGTTTTTCTGTGCATGTGTATTATGTGTCTTATATAATGGTATACTGTAGTTCTTTGCTACTACTTTAGAAAATAATAATGAGTTTATGAAAAAAATATAGTTTACCATATCAGTAATATTTCTTCTACAACATGGTTTAATTGCATAGAATTTCTCTCTATGCATTACCATAGTTTACACATAAATAGTCCCATATTTTTGACATAGGTTTATGTTCAATTTTTGTTTTTATCTACAAAAATCTTAGTATCTTTGGATGTACTTTTTAAAAAATTTGAAGACCGGGTCATAGTGCCTTTTTTTTTTTTTAAGATTTTATTTATTTATTTATTTAGAAAGAGAGAGAAAGAATGAGCAGGAGCAGGGTGAGGGCAGAGGGAGAACCTGACTTCCCACTGAGCAGGAAGCCAGATGAGGGATTCAATCCCAGGACCCTAGGATCATGACCTGAGCTGAAGGTAGATACTTAACAAACTGAGCCTCCTAGGCACCTGACAGTCTTTAAGACATTTGAAACATTTTGCAAGTACTTTTGTAAAGGTTGTATGAATTTATATTTCATTTTTAGTGAAATCTTATTAGCTTAAGTCTTTGCATGCATGAATTTAATCTGTGCCAATTTGAGAGGATAAAATTAGTCTTGTTTTGTGTTTTTTAAAATAAATTATGAATATAATATGGTTATAATATAAATAATTCAAAAGTATGTAGGAGAAAACATGAGTGCTCTCTCCTTATCCTACTGCACCCCGAACCACTCAGCAGTTTGAGGTGGGTTTTCAGATTTTCTCTATATTGTATTTTTTGTATAGTGTGTGTGCTCATTTGGGCATGTGTGTGACTTCTAGGTTTCATGTTATCTTAGAAAGACTACTCAAAATTGTAAAATATGTTCAACTTCTTTTTTCTAGCCCTTTTATGATTTTCTATTTTTTTTTAAAAAAGATTTTATTTATTTATTTGAGAGACAGAGATCAAAGTAGGCAGAGAGGCAGGCAGAGAGAGAAGAGAAGGCAGGCTCCCTAAGGAGTGGAGAACCTGATATGGGGCTCGATCCCAGGACCTTGGGATCATGATCTGAGCCAAAGGCAGAGGCTTTAACCCACTGAGCCACCCAGGCGCCCCTGATTTTCTATTTTCATATTTAGCTTTTCATTTTATCTTTATTTTCGATATGTTGTAAGGAATTATAACAAAGTTCATACTTTTTAAAAAACTTGCTTTGTTTCAGTTAAAATGGTTACAGATTACCCCAAAACTTACTGGTGTGTAGAAATTTATATGTTCATTGCTTCCATGGATTGGGGATTTGGAGACAGTTTGGGGAACAGTTAGTCTCTGCTCTGCAATATCTGTGTGACCTCTCCATGTTTTTCTCTATCGTGGGTGGCTTCAGCGTAGCCAGACTTAATGATAAAAAACTCTCAAGGCATGCAGGCTATGAATCTGAGGGAGACATAAAGACAGATACAGACAGACAAGTGGCACCTGCACTGTTTTACGATCTAGAAGCTGTACCCTTAGAAGCTGTACACCGTTCCTTCTGCTTCCTCATGTTGACTGTGGCAATTGCAAGTGTCCAGATTCTGTGGGAAGGAAAATAGACTCTCCTTTTAGTGGTCATTTGTCATTGTCACATTGTCAGAAGAGCAATTAAGGTGAATATATATTGGTGTGGCCCCCTTTGGAAAATACTATCTACCACCCCTTTAAGCCAGGATAAAGCTAGTAGAATTGGAGAGAAAACAGAAGTCAGGAAGATTAAGGACTTGATGCCTATGGGTTAGAAAACTAAAAAGACGTAGAAAGTAACAAAAAAAGTATAAATGAGATCATTCAAGAGAAAACAAATAGATAAGAGATATTTAGGAACAAACAGTACACTAGAACTGCACTTTTTACCTTAAAAAAAAAAAATTAGAGAGGGCACGCCATTAACAACAAAAAAGCACATAACTTAAAATTGTAAGTCCGGGGACGCCTGGGTGGCTCAGTCAGTTAAGCATCTGCCTTTAGCTCGGGTCATGATTGCAGGCTCCTGGGATGAGTCCCATATCATATGTCCCACTCAGTAATAGAACTACCATTATTTACACCTGTGTAAATATTATGTAACTTTCTTACGATTTGACCCCTTTTTTCTAGCCACTTTAATTTTCTTCCTTTCTGTTCTCCATTCTACACTAGGGATGATACTTGAAAGCAGCAGAGGGTCTGCCCACAGTAGCATAAAATAGTCATGGAATGAAATCAGCAGGTACTGATATCTGCCCAAATACAGTCAGACATTTGTGTGGCAGGAGATGCGGAAGAATTGCACATGAAACATATTTGGTGTAGGGTGTCCTGCTCTTCAGTAGTTCACTAGGCATCCCATCTTCCTTCTATTGTTCTTCCTCCCACCCTGTTTTTTTTTTAACCATCTTAGTTCAGGCACAAGTTTATCTTCATGTTTGACTCTTTATTTAGAAAGTAGTTACCTTATGGGATTTTAAACTTGAATATAGAAAATTAATTATGCAGTTTTTTTTCCTTACCTGGAAGCAGCAGTAGTGTATTAGTTCTTTTAGAGATTAGTAATAACATTACTATTTTTGTGCTCTAGTTCTTGCATATGTAGTACATTCTTACTTGATTCTTAGAACAGCCC
Source organism: Neogale vison (assembly GCF_020171115.1). Lineage (NCBI taxonomy): Eukaryota > Metazoa > Chordata > Mammalia > Carnivora > Mustelidae > Neogale > Neogale vison. The sequence continues at coordinate 172,487,798 of NC_058093.1, read as the reverse complement.
TTACCTTTAAAGAACATAATGCCTCCTCCAAAGGGAGCTGAGGTTCTTAGAACTAAAATGAATCCTTTTATCTAATTATGGAAATTTTCTAAACTTAACACAAAATAGGGAATTATATAATGAACATCCCTCTTACCCACCTTCAACATGAGCATCTTGTTTCATTTAAACCCCACCTTCCTTCTCTGCTTCCCAAATTCTTGAAATAAATACTATTGTCTTTTATATAAATACTAATGCTAAAATGACTCTTCCAAGGGCACAATAACAGCTAGTGAAAGCCAGAATAATGTTAAAATGACTCTTCCAAGGGCACAATAACAGCTAGTGAAAGCCAGAACTCAGATCCAGGAGTGTTAGTGTTGAATGGACAATACAGCCCTTGCTTGTAGCTCAGTATTGGGCCTGATCATACATTACCATAAAGTAGTGATACTGATGTTCACAGGTCCCACATTGTTTAAAAAACTTCTAGTTTTAATTTATCAGGTGATCTAAATAGAATAGTAAGATTTTACTTATTTTTTATTTATTTGACGGAGAGAGAGCGTGCGTGCACCAGTAGGGGGAGCAGCAGGCAGGGGAGAGGGAGAAGCAGACTCCCTGCTGAGCAAGGAGTCCCATGTGGGTCTTGACCCCAGGACCCTGGGATCATGACCTGAGCCGAAGGCAGACGCTTATGAACATTATTCCCAATCTTGTTACCCAAAAAGTTTAGTTATTTTCATTACTTTATAGGGGTACCTTTTATAGCTTTTTTTTTTTTTTTAAGATTTTATTTTTATTTGGGGGAGAGAGAGAGAGGAGAGAGACCATGGATGAGGGACCGAAGGAGAGGGAGAAGCAGGTTCCCCGCCAAGCAGGGAGCCTGAGATCGTGACCCATGACTTGAGCCAAGAGCAGAAGCTTAACTGAGCCACCCAGGTGCCCTCCCCCCCTTTTATAGTTTTAATTATCTGTCATTCATGTTATCATCTTTAGTGGAGATCATATTGCCAAATGCTTATTTCCTTTTTTTCAGACTGTAGTCTTGTTCTGTAAGGAAAACAAACTAACAGCAATCTTGACTATAGTATATTGTTTCCTTTTACACTGAGAAGCTTACTTGGTAATCCTTTTCTGAAGTTAGTTGTTTGGGGTGTGGAGGTTTTCTTTCTTTCTTTTTTTTTTTTTTAAATGTTTTTTCTTTTCTTTTCTTTTTTTTTTTTTTTTAAAAAAGATTTTATGTATTTATTTGACAGAGAGAAATCACAAGTAGATGGAGAGGCAGGCAGAGAGAGAGAGAGGGAAGCAGGCTCCCTGCTGAGCAGAGAGCCCGATGCGGGACTCGATCCCAGGACCCTGAGATCATGACCTGAGCCGAAGGCAGCGGCTTAACCCACTGAGCCACTCAGGCGCCCCGTTTTTTTGGGTTTTTTTAAAAGATTATATTTATTTATTTGACAGACAGAGATCACAAGTAGGCAGAGAAGCAGGCAGAGAGAGAGAGGAAGGGAAGCAGGCTCCCTGTTAGGCAGAGAGCCCGATGCGGGGCTCGATCCGAGGACCCTGGGACCATGACCTGAGCTGAAAGCAGAGGCTTTAACTGAGCCACCCACGCACCCCAGGTTTTTCAATACCTAGGGATGGATGCTTAAATTAATTGGTAGTTTGTTTCCATGATATGAGGTGAAACTTTTTTTTTGAGTAATTGTTAACCTGGAGAATAGGTTGAAATTCCTCAAAAGATTCTGAATGTTTGAAGTCTGAAACATCTACATGGTAGTAAATGATTCTTTTTTCTGTTGCTAGAGTGAACCTAAGTTTCAGTTTGTGGATGACAGCAAAAAAAAGTGTTACTGAGAAGTACTCTTACTAATGAAGAAAGAAGTGATAGAAAATGTTTAGTTTATAATTTATACTGTTTAAAATCCTTGAAATATGTTGTTTTGAAACTATATATGGTACATTTGAAATAGTCTTTCCCACTTTATTGAATTACTTTTTAAAACGCTGTGTTATTTTTTCCCCCAGGGAGTAATATTCAAGTAAATAATTCTTGCAGTTAATGTAAGCATGTATCTTTGTTTTAATAGGCATCAAGCATGATGGAACCATGTGTGATACCTGCCGCCAGCAACCAATCATTGGCATTCGATGGAAATGTGCAGAATGTACAAATTATGATTTGTGCACTGTTTGTTATCATGGAGATAAACATCATTTAAGACATCGCTTTTATAGAATTACTACACCAGGAAGTGAGCGGTAGGGTAAACAGTTTTTCTTCAGTTGTAATTCCTTGTTGGCATTGAATTTTTTGTACTATTTAGCCTTAAAAATAGGATTTGGAAATAGCTGCTGACAGCTGGTTTAGTACCAGGACATAGGAGTTATTAGGCTAATGTGGACCAGGCCTGCCATATAGTGAGAAAAGAGCTCTGTGAAGATGGAGTTGCATGTATTTTTTTCAGAATAATCTGGGCTAGTCTATCTCTGGGATGGAGACTTGGCACTCCTCAGTATTTGGAAATGCAAGGGCAGCCCAAGAGAGTCTCACTATTTTCTTCTTACTGTGCATTCTCTTCTGTTAATCGCTACCAGATGAACACTGGGCCCATTGATTGAATCAACAGGCGTTCATTAAGTCTATGTAGCAGCTATTATGCTTGTATAATAGTCAAGCAGACTCCGTGCTGAGTGTGGAGTCTGACGCAGGGCTCAATCTCACGAGCTCTGTGACCTGAGCCGAAATCGAGATTTGGATGCTGAATGGACTGAGCCATCCAGGTGCCCTTAACGCACAGAATTCTTTTTTCTTCTTAAAGAGTTTATAAGTAAAGGGATTATTTGACCAGGAGTGAGTATCATTTGATATTTTACACTGTACACAGGGATTATTAGTATTAAGTGTCTTAGCAGAGAGAGAGGAATATGAACTGTGAATTGGTACAGAGTTTTAGGTGATTGAGTCTTCTTATATAGATAGATAAGAATAATGTATAGGAGCAAGAATTTAGCCAGTCATAGGGAAGCAGCAGGAATAGTAGAAAAATGGATTTAGGTATAAAACTGTCCCACCCAGTTCAGGGACACCTGGGTGGCTCACTTGATTGTCTGTCTTTGGCTCAGGTCATGAGCCCAGGGTTCTGCGATTGAGCCCCATGTCAGACTCTCTGCTCAGTGAGGAGCCTGCTTCTCCCACTTCCTCTGCCTGCTACTTGCCCTGCTTGTGCTATCTCTCTTTCTCTCTGTCAAATAAATAAATAAATAAAATCTTAAAAAAAAAAAAAAGAAAGAAAGAAAGAAAGAAAGAAAAAGACTGTCCCAGTTCAAATCCTGGTCTGCTTTTATTAACTGAGTAGTTTTGAGCAAATTGTTTCTTCTTATCCTTTTGCTTACAAGTTTTAAAGTTAAGGTATAATAAAGACATTCTAAAAATGAATAGAATATTGAAGTAAAATTACAAAACAAAAGGAAAAACCCCAAACCTTATTGATTTTATGAATGAGAAGGATATAGAAGAATGAGGGAAAGATGGCCTTGGAGAACTAAGCTGGTCAAGATTTTTGAGGGTAGAATTTTTCAAGGTCCATAGTTCTCTCTAAGTATTCAGTACTTTGGAAACAAGTTAGCGTTAGGTTACATCCAGGCCACTGATACATTACTTGGCCTGTGCTGTGCTCTAAATTTTTGAACGCACACATGCGCATGCACATACATATCCAAAGACTGTCAGCCCTGGGCATTTGTTCGTGGTGACAGTTGGCTGACAGAGGAGCATCTGTACCCTTAAGACAAATCATGGTCTTGAGTTCACCAGAGTCCCTACCACTGCTTCTTGTCTTCCTGAACCTGGGATCAAGTGCCACTTGCCATTTGTCATTGCTGTGGTATTACCTTTTTGGCTTTAATTTATGTTACTTCTCTCACAGTTGTAGGGGTTTGAGTTTGCCACTTCTAAAGTGGTGAAGGGTATAGTGACACTCTGAGTGATTAGGCTGGATTCATATGTTGATTCCATTCCATTATTATTTAGGTTTTGTGACCCTGGATAAATCACTTACCTCTTTGAGACTCTGTTTCCTCATTTGTAAAATGGATAAAATAACATAACAATGGATAAAATATACTCTTTAGGAGTATAGTAAACTTTTAAACTTTTGTAAGTGTTTTACTTAGAGTAAAAGCTCTGTAAATATTAGATGTCATTTTTCTCCTGTTGTCACCATTATCACCTGTGGAGTGTAAAGGTATTTATGTGTCGTGCTGTTAACGTATTAACTAGAACAAATAAAAATCTTTTGTATTTTTAAAATAGCCTTTTTTATGATTTTTTTAAAAAAATAAATTGGGGTGCCTCAGTGGCTCGGTTGAGCATCTGACTCTTGGTTTTAGCTCAGGTCACGATCTTAAGGTCATGGGATCTAGCTCTGGATCAGGCTCCATGCTCAGTGGAAAGTCTGCTTGAGATTCTCTCCTTCTCCCTTTTCCTCTGCCCCCTCCCCATGCTTGCTTGCTTTTTCTCTAAAATGAATTTTTTAAATCTTAAAAAAATTACTGGCGGGGGACCTGGGTGGCTCAGTCATTAAGCATCCAACCCGTGATTTCTGCTTGGGTCATGATCTCAGGGTTGTGAGATCAAGCCTGGCATTGGACTCTTTGTTGGGTGTGGAGCCTGCTTGGGATCATCAACCGCCCCCCAGAACATTTACATAAATATAAATAAAGAAATTACTGTTAATATACTTTTATATAAATTAAAATACATACTTTTATTTTTAGGGTACTTTTAGAGTCTCGTAGAAAATCTAAGAAGATTACAGCCAGAGGGATCTTTGCAGGTGCCAGAGTGGTACGAGGAGTGGACTGGCAGTGGGAAGATCAGGATGGAGGAAATGGACGAAGGGGAAAGGTGACTTTTTACAATTAATTCATCGTGTTATTCTATAATATTGTATGTTCAGAAGATTTTTACTACTGTAACTGAATTTCTTGGCCCATTTTTTTCTTATACCAGTAACAGTTTTAAAAATATTTTTTTCTGGAAGAATAAAGATTGTTCCCACGTTGTTGTAAATATTGATATTCATTGAGAAGGTTGTTGGGTAGATTTTACCTTTCTGCCTTTTGGCTTCATGTTGCCATTTTGTTGGCCAGAAGGCATTTCTGAACATGCTTTTTGGGCCAGTCTTCCCTAAGTAGTGTATCATGCTTTTAACTTTCTTTTTATTAAGTTTTCATTTGAATGTACTTGTTTTATATTTAATTCCCTTGAGGCCTGTTTCTGGGGTAGGGGGAGATAATAAGCATCTACTTTTGTTAACTAGTTTACTTAACTCTATTGCCCTTCTCAGGTAATTGTCCAGGAGTCAATTATAGCATTATTCTTTTTTTTTTTTTTTTTTTTTAAGATTTTTATTTTTTTATTTATTTGACAGGCAGAGATCACAAGTAGGCAGAGAGGTAGGCAGAGAGAGAGAGAGAGAGAGAGAAGGAAGCGGGCTCCCTGCACTTGAGTAGAGAGCCAGATGTGGGGCTCGATCGCAGGACTCCGAGATTATGACCTGAGCCGAAGGCAGAGGCTTTAACCCACTGAGCCACCCAGGCATCCCTATTGCAGTTATTCTGAAGGGAATTTTGTATAGCTTATTTGATTGGGATGGGATAGGCAGAGATATTGGAGTAGCTTAGTATAGATCCTTTTGAATTGAAAATTTTAAATGTTTTTTTCAAATACATATTTTCTTTTTTTCCTAATACATGTTTTCTGAGTTATTATTTGAGTGTTGTTATGTTGATTTCATTTGAAATAATAAGGTCTAATTTTAATGTTTGGAAGTCAGACAAATGTGTTTTAGCCATTATATTTTAAGTACTTTGATTTTCACTAAGGAAGCAACTTTGCTTTTTTAAAAAATTTGGTAAAAAATTTGGTAAATATTTATTAAACACTTAGTATATGCTAGGTTCTCTTCCAAACATCAGGGATATGGCATTGAACAAAAGAGACAAAGTTCCCACTTTGCTGTAACGTGTATTTTAATTAGATTTGATAGGCAAAAAAATGTAAATCTAAATTCTGTGACTGTAGTATAGGCTGTGGACCAGCAGCATAGGTGTTACGTGACAGCTGGTGAGAAAGGTAATAGGTCCCCTTTCTTTTAGACTTCCTAAATCAGTATCTTCATTATAACAAGATTCCCTAGGTCATTTATATGCATGTGAAAATTTAAGGAGCCCTGCTTTGAAAAGGAAAATAGAGTAGTATGAATTTGCGAAAGGCGCCATCTCTAGATGGATGGAATGTTACGGGGCACGCTTGGCAAGGGTGTTGCAAAGAGAGGGCATGCTTTTGTGGGTGGGAGCAGGAACAGTCTTGCCCCAGTGCATAGGTCTTGGTAAGTAGAGTGTGGGCTGGATGTAAGGCCCAGTCTTCTCTTTTGTGACACTGCTTGTATAGTGAACAACTTTCACAATAACTTTCACAGTGTAAGTAGTTTTGTATAATAAAGAAGAATGTATAAAATACGTGAAGGTTTAAAGAGTAGTAGTAAAATGAACACTTTTGTTCCCACTATACAGATTAGAGAATAGAACATTATGGGTACCTTTAAAAGGCTACTTTTTATCCTTTTACAGTTGTAAGTGCCTCCAAGACAATGGATATTTGATGTCCTTATTCTATTGTTTTTCTTTCTTATTGTAGGATGATGCTGTGTCCCACAACGTTTAGGATTTCATTTTTGAAAAGACTAGTAGCAAGCACAAATTTAGTTAGTGTAAGGATAGAGTAGAATTACCACTTCTAGATTAAAGCTCCCAAGGCAATATAAATTGAATAGTCTCTGGCTAACCTGTCTTGCTTCCCTGGTAGTTGATAGGGGTAGTCAGTGGGCAAGGTCCTGGGAAACACAGGGCTTCACACAGGAACTGAGGCAGGACAGAAGTGGTGGCCTTGGCCAGGAATAGTTACAGGGGATGAGTTACTATGTATTTTTTGTTTCTTTTTTTTTTTTTTTAAAGATTATTTATTTATTTATTTGACAGAGAGAGAGAGAGATCACAAGTAGATAGAGAGGCAGGCAGAGAGAGAGAGAGAGAGAGGGAAGCAGGCTCCCTTCTGAGCAGAGAGCCTGATGTGGGACTCGATCCCAGGACCCTGAGATCATGACCCGAGCCGAACGCAGCGGCTTAACCCACTGAACCACCCAGGCGCCCCTGTGTTGTGTATTCTTCAAGGGTTTCTCAAGGACCAGTACTCTATTAGTATTTGAAGACTATTTTCATTTTATAAATGCTTTTGAATATGTGTCAGTTGTATTTTACATAGGTTCATTAGATGTATTTCTTTCTTTTAAGAAAACCTTTTATTTGAAAAAAGTTGTATGAGAGAGAGAGCGTGTGTGTGAGCGTGGGATGAGGCTGAAGGAGAGGAATAGAGAGAATCTCAGGAAAAATGCCAAGCTGAGCACAGAGCCTGACTTGGGGCTCAGTCTCACAACCCTGAGATCATGACCTGAGCTGAAATCAAGAGTCAGATGCTCAGCCGACTGAGCCACCGAGGTGTGCCTAAAAAAACTTTTTTTTATGGAGAATTTCAAACATACATCAGAGTAGAAAGAGCAGTATAACAAATTTCCATGTACCCAAAACCCAATTTCAAAAATTGTCAGTAATTTGTAAAAATTCCATTGATTTGTTGAGGAAATCAGATTCTCTGGATTTTTCCTATTGATTCTTTATGGTATTCTTTTACTTGTTCCTCTAACCCTCATGTTTCTTATAAACTAGTTGTTAGAGATAGAGGCTTGATTAGATTAGGGTTCAATTTTGTTTTGGCAAGAGAATCTCATAAGTAGTGCACTGTGCTCTCTGGTACATCACATCAGGCATGCAAAATCTGATTGTATTATTATTAGTGAGTTTAAGATTGATCAATGATATTGTCAGGTATTGTTAGTTTCTTTTCTTCAGCAACCTTTTACCTAATGGTTTTAGCAGCTATTCTACACATCTTTCTTAATCAGAATAGAAATTATAAAATTAATGTAGTTACTTTCTTAAGCCTTCTGTTTTGTTACCCCCTCAATAAGTCAGATCATATTAACAAATGAAGGAATTTCATTTAGGATTCAGAGCTTAACTAATGAACTTCCTTATATCCAAAGTAATTTGAAATATAAGATGAATTTGATTTAAATAAATTTTGTAGTCCTTGTTTTTTAGTCAAATGCATTTTTGTGCCCCTTATAAAAATACAGACTTATGGGGTGCCTGGGTGGCTCAGTCGGTTAAGCAGCTGCCTTCAGCTCGGGTCGAGATTCTAGGGTCCTGGGGATTAAGCCCCAGTACTAGCTCCCTGCTCAGCAGGGAGCCTGATTGTCCCTCTCCTTCCTGTTCGTGGTTTCTTGCTATCTCTGTCTCCTTCTCAAATAAATAAAATATATATTTTTAAAGTTTTTATTTATTTGGCAGAGAGAGACACAGTGAGAGAGGGAACAGAAGTGGCAGGGGGACTGGGAAAGGAAGAAGCAAGCTTCCTGCTGAGCAGGGAGTCCAATGCACGGCTCGATCCCAGGACCCTGGGATCATGACCTGAGCCAAAGGCAGATGCTTAATGACTGAGCCACATAGGCACCCCATAAATAAAATGTAAAAAAAAAAAATATATATATATAGAGAGAGAGACTTACTTGATCTAGCATTTTAAAAAAAGATTTATTTAATTAATTTATTTTTAAAAAGATTCTATTTATTTATTTATTTATTTGACACAGAGAGAGAGAGAGAGAGAACGAACACACAAGTAGGCAGAGAGGCAGCAGAGAGAGGAAGCGAAGCAGCTCCCCGCCGAGCAGAGAGCCCAATTCGGGGCTCGATCCCAGAACACTCAGATCGTGACCTGAGCTGAATGCAGAGGCTCAACCCACTGAGCCTCCCAGCGCCCCTGATTTATTTATTTTAGAGAGAGTGCAACACTGGGGGCAGGGGCAGAGGGAGAGAGAACCTTAAGCATGCTCCATGCCCAGGATGGAATCTGATGTGGGGATCTCATGACCCCAGGATCACACCCTGAGCTGAAAGAAGGAGTTGAATAGTCAACCCTGAGACTGAGATCATGACCTGAGCCGAAGGCAGAGGCTCTACCCACTGAGCCACCCAGATGCTCCTCATTTTTTTATTCTTTAAAGTTTATATGTGTTAATATTTTTATAATGTTTGATTTATTTCAAAATTAAAAATAAATAGACTTATGTAATAACAATTTAAAATCTTTCTCAAATGTTTGATTAAATCTTAAATCCTTTTTATCTTTACAAAAACATCATAAAACATATAACTTGCAAAATGATTTTTTAAATCAGGGTAAAAATAAGGAAGGATTATTATGTATCTTTTTTGAAATAGGTTATGCTTTAAAATTACGTTTTAAGGTCATGCTTTTAAAATTATATTGAACATCAGCTTGGCATTCTAAGTAACTGTAAGGAGTGGCTGATTAATTGTATCTGGATGGAGAAAAGTAATGAGTTACACATATTCAACTTCCCATTCTTAGCTATAGACTGGTTTACTTGAGAACACCCGAATTCAGCACTCATTGTGTATTATTTTTATGCTGTTGATTCTTGGCCCTTAAGGAGTAACAACCCCAGTTGTTGTTGGTAGTGTTTTTGTTTTGTATTGTTTTGTTTTAATGTCAGAAGAGCTTATGAATCATCTGTTGTGTGTTGGGCCTAGAGATTGTGTCTGGGTTTCCATTGTAGGCATGGTGTTTTAGCTTGGGTTTCTTCCCTTTTGGGGCAGCTGAGGAGTATAGTGCTGGAGGAGCGATGTCAGCTCATCTTCCTTAAACATTGGCATAAAGCATTGTGCCACAGCTTTCAGCTCACCAGAGAGCAGATTTAACTTAAATCATTCTGGGTATCTGGTCAAAGATCTTCAATTTTGTAATGAATAATGGGTTTAAAGTATACACTGTTCTTGGGGCACCTGGGTGGCTCAGTGGGTTGGGCCTCTGCCTTCGGCTCAGGTCATGATTTTAGGGTCCTGGGATTGAGCCCCGCATCCGGCTTTCTGCTCAGTGGGGAGCCTGCCCACCCCCCCCCCCGCTTCCTTCTCTATCTACTTATGATCTCTCTCTCTGCAAATAAATAAATAAAATCTTAAAATAATACACTATTCTTAAAGGGAACACTTTAAGAATCAAAATTTAAAATTTTATACTGAGTTCTGTATATTCTGGTAATCTATTACTATAATCACTAAGCCTCCCAATTCAAAATTTCTATAATGATTTTAGAAATTATCTTATAATTCTGGAATTGTATCTCTAGTTATAATTGAGTTATATTGTTAGAAGTGACATATGTTTGACAAGTGTTTTTCATGATCCTGTTACATAAGATAGCTGAAATGATATGTAACATTATAAATGTAATTAAAAGAACTAACTTATCCTCTCTCCTTTAAAAAAATTGTTTTCCCTGACAATTCTCTTAGGTGACAGAAATCCAGGACTGGAGTGCATCAAGCCCACATAGTGCAGCATATGTTCTCTGGGATAATGGTGCTAAGAACCTTTACAGAGTTGGCTTTGAGGGCATGGTGAGTAGTAAGAATCACAAAAGATAAAAATATTGGATAGATGAAGGAAGGGAAATAAAGTAGCCCTTATTGTAGTCCTTTTTTTCCTTGTCATATTCTTTTGTCAGAATATAGCCACCTGAATCATGACTTTGCAGTAGGAAGAAAATCTGTAAAGTGAGGTTATAATAAACGTTATATTTTTAGTACATTTGCTTATGCTGTTTGATAGTAAATATGATTTTGTCCTCAGTTAATATTTGGGTAGCTTGCTGTATATTGACCGTGTAGAGCTGATCCCTTATAAATCTGAGTTAGGGGCTTATTTACTAAAATCTATCAAAAAGATTTAGAATCATCTAATAAGGCTGCTCCTCAGGATGGACATGGACTATGTGGTATTACAATGAGGTTTTTATAGGATATTCGTATTCTAGCTCTGGTAGCTATTAAAAGTATAAATTATAGTAAGTGTTACAGTTGTTTTTAAGGAGATTTTTTTCCCCCTCTATTTTTAAAGAGTAGTGTTGGTAGTTGAAAATAACCTTGGGAATGCAAGCTGGCATGGCCACTCTGGAAAACAGTATGGAGGTTCCTCAAAAAGTTGAAAATAAATACCTTAGGACCCAGCAATCACACTACTGGGTATTTACACCAAAGATACAAATGTGGTGATCTGAAGGGGCATGTGCACCCTAATGTTTATAGCAGCAATGTCCACAATAGCTAAACTACAGAAAGATTCAAGATGTCCACTGGCAGATGAATGGATAAAGAAGATGTGTGTGTATGTGTGTATATATGTGTGTATATATACATAATGGAATATTACTGAGCCATCAAAAATGAAATATTGCTATTTGCAACAACATGGATGGAACTAGAGGGTATTATGCTAAGTGAAATAAGTTAGTCAGAGAAAGACAATTACCATATGATCTCACTGATATGCAGAATTTAAGAAACAAGGCAGAGGATCATAGGGAAAGTGAAGATAAAATAAGGTGAGATCAGAGAGGGAGACAAACCATAAGAGATTCTTAATTTTAGGAAACAGACTGAGGGTTGCTGGATGAGGTGGCTGGGTGATAGACTTTGGGGAGGGATATATGTTGTGAGCACTGGGTATTGTATAAGACCGGTAAATCACAGACCTGTACTCCTAAAACAATACATTATGTGTTAATTAAAAAAAACAAAATCGGTGGGAAAAAAAGAAAATGATTGACCTAAAAACACTTCAAATTACATGCTTAGGAGAATAATGGTGGTTTATTCAATGGATTGCTCTGTATTTCTGCATTTCATGGATCACTGTTCAAATGTTGACCTCAGCTATTTAATTTATGGAGTACAACTAAATATTAATGCCAAAGTATTAATACCTTTTATATCTTTTCCATCTCAAATACATTCCTCCTTCAAAGAATTCTTTAACTTTTGTTTTGTCCCAACTGTTTTATGCCCCTTGGTAGGAGGGGAAAATATCCCACTGTCCCTTTGTTTTTTAATTTATTCCATTTATATGGAATAGTGGTTATCCCATGTCCATAGCCCATATCCATAAATCCATTTATGTGGAATAAATATATTTATATGGGATAAGTTAAAAAGCCAAAACGTGAATCTAAAAAAATACCTGATTTGCCAATTTTAATACTTGTAAATAGCATTAGTTTTCAGTTTTTTGTTAGTATTTTTATGCCTCCTTCTGTTTTTAAATTGTGAATTTTGGGGGGATTCTGATTATTGCTTCAGATGAAGCCTTAGAAGTTATATGTGCAGAGGTACTTAATGAGCAGTATATATATATAGTGATGTATATATATAGTGTGTGTGTGTGTGTGTGTGTGTGTGTGTGTAGGTTGATCCTTTTTGATGGCTGAGTAGTATTCTGCTATATGGTTATGCCATTATTTAATAGTTCTCTTAATGGTATCTGGGTTTTTGTTTTTTTTTAAATTGTTGCAAACATTTCAGTAAGCATCCTTGTGCACATTTATGCTTGTATTTTTTTAGGATAGATTCCTAAAAGTGGAATTATTGTATTGAAGTATCACATTAAAACAATTTGATCCCTTGTCTCTTTGGCTAGGACTGAGCGAAATGTGATGCTCTAGTGGCAAAGGAAGCTATAAAAAAGGGAGTTGAGTTGTGTGTGTGTGTGTGTGTGTTTCCCTCTCTCTCTCTATAAGGGAGCTCCTTTCCTTAATACAGTAAGTATATACTGACTCCTTATACTATTAGGCACTTTAAAAAAAATCTGAATGTTTATAGTAACTCTCAAGGTTGCTCTTCTAAGTTCACATTTTCTGACAACTGCCTCCCTGTTGAGATACTTAAAAAAATAATTTGTTTTCTTATAAAAACTAAGTGGGAAGGAACTTGAGTTGCCCAAGTTAGGAAGTAAGGACTAAAGTTTACGTAAATAGAAAAATTAACTGGCTAAGGAACCAAAAGACTGGATTGGGTCCTATCCATTTTTATTTTCTGTTTACTTTTGGATAATTTTCTCTATTAAATGAGTTAATACCTGCCTTGTGTATGTCATAAAATTGACTGAACAGAGCAAAATGAGTTGTGCTGTTTCATTTTGTAAAAGTATCTTTAAAATGGAATGTGTTATATACATTTTAAATACATAGGTATTTCTTGAGGTCTTATATGTGTTTTTGTAAATATTTTAATGGTAAAGATCTAGGCATCTTAATTTTTAACTTTCAAGGAAAGCTAAAGGTAAATCAAGTATGACCTATCTGAGGATCAGTCTTTTGATTTTTGATGGGTGCTTTTGAAAGCAGTGTTTAGTGTGACTGTTAACCTAAAGCTACTAACTTTTGTGGAGGGTATGTTCTGAATGAACATTTTTGCCTATTTTAGGTACTGAGCTATACTTGAAGTTTTCAAGCGTGATTTTTCTGGTTTCTTTTCTTCTTAGTCTGATCTCAAGTGTGTCCAGGATGCCAAGGGAGGTTCTTTCTACAGAGATCACTGCCCTGTGCTAGGTGAGTCAACAGACTAGTGAAAATTACTAAATAGTGTGTCAGAATTTATGAAATCAGAAAATGTTTAAATTAGGCTCTAAAAAAAGTTATTTAAGGAGATACTTTTTGGGTTTTATTTTGGTTTTTGAAGTATGCGTTTTTTAAATTTATTCAGACTCTGAAGAAGTTGTCATATCTTGAGAATTGATATACTACTTATATGTCATAATCTTTTTGAAACCTTTGTCTTTTTGTTATAAACATGTTGAAAAATTTTATGTTAGACATACTGAATTTGTGTTAGACTTTCAGTATGTCTGAAGTATTGATAATAGAATCTGACAATTTAATGCTTATAAATTACTTAGAATTTTTGTAAAATTGCTTTCTAAATACAAAAATGAAAAATTAAGGTTCTATAATTAACAAATTTTCATGTGTCATTAAATAAGAAAAAGATAAGAAAACAATATTATCTTCATATTACGGATTCTTTATTGCTGGTGAATATTTACCACATTTTTCTAATGAAGGCTTTAGTGTCCGAATACTTGCCTATGTTCCTCTTTTTAAATAGCTTTATCTCCCTTTTGGCTAAAAAGTGCTGTTTTCTTATAGCAGACCCTGCTTTTTTTTTTTTTTAAAGGAGAATGTGGAAGAAATATCTATATTTTTGACAAGATCATCCCTTTTTCTTGCTTTCAGAAACTTCCTTGTTTTGTGTCTTGCCGTCACAGGAAAAGTGTAGAATCAGCATACATATTTTGGGTCCCTTGTCATGGTGTTTTCTGATCATGAATCCTGACCAGAACTAGTTTTGAAAATAATCTAAGGAAAGAACTTACAAATATTTAAAAATGTTCCTTAGGAAAAAAATCACAGGGGTCATTTGGTAAAATATAGTACTAAGTAGTTCAGAGAAGAAAATAATTTCAAGGTTCTCTTTCATATTTTCTAGCTAATTATTGTGACTGTAGTTAGTTACTGAACCTCAATAACGTAATTGTAGTGTAGTTATTGCATGAATAGTCAGCAAGTCATCCAGGCAGAAAAGTGAATGTTTTCAAAACCCCGAACTTTGATATAGGTTTGCATAGTCTAATAGATTCTGCTCTTGTTCAATTGTTGTAAATCATCACATTATTTGAGTTTGTGAGTCTGATTGTTTTCTTTCTTTTGATGCTAGCTCCAGAATCTGATATTTATTGAGTATACTCTCAAAACATTTTAAGATTAGATTAAGATGAAAATATGTAGAGCTTGTTTTTATTTAAAAATAATGCAGCTGCATGATATTATTGTGGTTTTCCTTTTCCTCTCTCAACTCCCTCTGTAATTACAGGCGAGCAAAATGGCAATAGGAATCCTGGTGGATTGCAGATCGGTGACTTGGTAAATATAGATCTTGACCTAGAAATTGTACAGTCTTTGCAGCACGGTCATGGAGGCTGGACTGATGGCATGTTTGAGACTTTAACTACAACTGGAACTGTTTGTGGCATTGATGAAGATCATGACATTGTAGTACAGTATCCAAGTGGCAATAGGTTGGTAATATTTCCTAATTTTTAGTAATGGTAAATAAAGTTAGTATGTAGAGGAAAGAGCCTTAGAGAAAGCAAATAATGTGCTATAATCAAAGACTCCTTAACGCTACCTGTTAGATAGTAGATAAAAATCCAGAATATGTTGGTAAAGTGGAGGAGAACAAGTGATAAGAAGTGTGTGTGTGGTATGTATATGAATTTATATGAATATATTTATGATACAATGTTTTATCTACTTTTTTTTTCCTGCTGGAGCAGAATATGTTGTATCAGTATGAGGTAAAATATAGTTAAAAAGTTCTTTGTTTACAATGGACTGTATCAGTCTGAATGAGAAGAATAAAATTAGAACTCTGACCTGTATCTCCAGAGAGTCATCTCTTGGTAGCATAGCTTTTTCTTGCCACAGACATGTGCATGTATCAGTCCTTATTAGTAACATCAATTGCATGCATTTCTTCACTCTGTACCTTTGCACATACAGTTTCTTCTATGTGCAATACTTATTTCTCCCTCTTTGTCTGGATTAACTCCTCTGCATCCCATAAATACTGCGTTTTTGTGTTTTGGGAGCCTTCTCTCGTATTCCACTCTCCCTGGTATATGCATTCCTCTGTTTAGGTCTCCTGTTATATATGAAAATGGTTATTTATTTTGCCTCTAGGTTGCAAGTTTCTTGGAGGCTTTTATTTATTTTCTCTTAAGGGCTAAAATATATTCAGCTGGGGTGCCTGGATGGCCCAGTGGGTTAAAGCCTCTGCCTTCGACTCAGATCATGATCCCAGGGTCCTGGGATCGAGCCCCGCATTGAGCTCTCTGCTTAGCTGGGAACCTGCTCTCCTTCCTCTCTCTCTCTGCCTGCTTGTGATCTCAGTCTGTCAAATAAATAAAATCTTAAAAAAAAAAAATTCTGTTCTTTAAAACATAAAATAAAATATATTCAATTTACCAATATGGTTGTATTTTAAAGAAAAAGTGGTAGTTAAATTGAATAATTGTCAAAGCTTTATTACTGACATATACATAAAGAAACTAAGTTGTTGAGTTCTTTAGGGGAGGAATTATATATAGATAATGAAACAATTAACATGAAATTGCTTACCAGAGTGTAGAATTAGCTCTAATTATGTTAAAATCTTAAGGATACATGTGATAATACCAAGACATGAAGAAAAACCTTTGACAGAATTCCACTTCCTTTCATGATAAAAACTACATAAAGCAGTAACAGAAGGGCACTTCTTCAGCCTGGTAAAGGGCATCTGTGAAAACCCACGCTAATACCACAATTGGTGGAGATTGAATGCTTTTCCTGTAAAAACAGGAACAGAATAAAAATGTCTGCCCTCCCCACTCTTACTCAGCATTGTTCTAGAGGGTCTAGCCAAGACAGTTAGGCAAGAAAAATAAATAAAAGGAGGAAGTAAGAGAAGAGGAGTTAAACCATTTTTATTCACAGGTGACATGATCTTGTATATAGAAAAACATAAGGAATTCACAAAAATCTATTAGAGCTAATAAGTGAGTTCAACGAAGTTGCAGGGTACAAGATCAATGTAGAAAAGTCAGTTGCGTTTTTGTAGATTGGCAATGAGCAATTTGAAAATGAAATTAAGAAAACAGTTTCATTTATAGTAGCATCATAAAGAATAAAATACTTAAGAATTAGTTTAGCCCAAGAAGTGCAAGATTGGGGAGCCTGGCTAGCTCAGTTGGCAGAGCATGTGACTCTTGAACTTGGGGTCATGAGTTTGAGGCCCTATTGGATATAGAGATTTTTTTTTTCTTTAAGATTTTATTTATTTGAGAGAGAGAGAATGAGCTGGGTGAGGGGTCGAGGGAGAAGCAGACTCCCTGCTGAGCAAGGAAGCCTGATGTGGGGCTAAATCCTAGGACTCTGAGATCATAACCTGAGCCTAAGGCAGATGCTTAACCAACTAAGCCACTCGGGTGCCCCTGTAAAGATTACTTTAAAAAAGTAAGTCCAAGACTAGTACACTGAAAACTACAAAACATTGTTGAAGGAAATTGAGGAAGATCTAAGTAAATGGAAAGACATCTTATGCTTATGGATCGGAAGATCTGATACTGTGCAGATGGTGTATTAGTTTCCTTGGGTTGCCATAACAGATTGCCACAGACTCGGTGGCTTAAACAACACCACTTTATTCTTTCACAATTATGGAAGGCTACATACAAGTCCGAAGTCAAGGTGTTGGTGGGATTGGCTCCTTGTGGAAATTCTAAGGGAGAATCTGTTCTATGCTTTTCCTAACTTCTGGTGGTTGTTGGCAATCCATGGTGTTCCTTGGCTTGCAGATGCATCACTCATTTCTCTATCTCTGTCTTCACATGACCTTCTCCTCGGTGACTCTGTGTGTCCCTGTGTCTTCATGGGTCCTCTTCCCCACCCCCCCCAGGTACAGATTTTATTTTCAAATGCATTCAAATCAGTCTGATTGGTCAAACTCAGCTAGTTGTAGAAAATCATTTGAGACAGAGAGCCACGTAAACAATTCCCCAACTCCACTGTTTTATTTTGGTCAATATTTGTAGCTTTGCCATCCATAAGGAAAGAACCCTGAGAAGACATAGAAGGAAGTTAATTGAACTCATGGGAATTCTAAAATCTTTTACATAAAAATGACCAAAGCTAACTTCATATGACCTTCTTATAAGGACACCACTCATTGGATTTAGGGCCCATCCTAATCCAGTATGACTTCCTTTTATTGATTACATCTGCAAAGACCCTGTTTCTAAATATGGTCATATTCAAAGGTACTGGGGATTAGTATTTCAACATTTCTTTTTGGAGGATATAATTCAGCATATATCATGGCAGTTTTCCCCAAACTAATCGAATTTAATGCAATCCATATTAAAACCCCAGTGCCGGTGCACCTGGGTGGCTCAGTGGGTTAAGCCTCTGCCTTCGGCTCAGGTCATGGTCTCAGGGTCCTGGGATGGAGCCCTGCATCGGGCTCTCTGCTCAACAGGGAGCCTGTTTCCCTTCCTTTCTTTCTCTGCCTGCCTCTCTGCCTACTTGTGATCTCTGTCTGTCAAATAAATAAATAAAATTAAAAAAACAAAAACAAAAAAAAGAACCCTGGTGCCTTTTTTATAGAAATCGGCAGCCTAATTCTATAGTTCATATGGAAATTGAAGTGACCCAGATTAGCCAAAATAATTTTAAAAAGAGGGGCGCTTGGGTGGCTCAGTGGTTTAAGCCTCTGCCTTCAGCTCGGGTCATGATCTCAGGGTCCTGGGATCGAGCCCCACATCAGGCTCTCTGCTCAGCGGGGAGCCTGCTTCCCCCTATCTCTCTGCCTGCCTTCTGCCTACTTGTGATCTCTCTCTGTCTATCAAATAAATTAAAAAAAAATAATAATAATTTTAAAAAGAAAAACAAAATTGGAGGACTCACACTTCCTAATTTCAAAATTTATGATAAAGCTACAGTATTAGGACAGTATATTACTGACATAAAATGGACATGTAGATTGATGGGACAGGGGTTGAGAGTTTGAGAATAAGCCTTTGCATTTAAGGTCATTTGATTTTTGACAAGGGTCCAGCACAGTTTGGTGGGGGAAAGAACAGTTTTTTCAATAGATGATGCTGATAACATATACAGGCTTACCGTGCAGATATTATAGGGTCAGTTTCAGACCATTGTAATAGGTGAGTCAAGTGAAGTGTTGGTTTCCTAGTATGTATAAAAGTTATGTTTACACAATACTGTAGTTTATTAAATATGCAGTTATACCTTAAATACTTTATTGCTAAAACATTAACTATAATCTAAGCTGTCTGTGAGTTTTCATCTTTTGGTGCCCATATCAGTGTTGATGGCTGCTGCGTGATCAGGGTGGTGGTTGCTGAAGCTTGGGGTGGCTGTGGCAATTTCTTTTTTCTTTCCTTTTTTTTTTTAAATTTTAAGGATTATTTGTTTATTTCTTTATTTGTCAGAGAGAGAGAGAGAGAGGAAATGCACAAGCAGGAGGAATGGCAGGGAGGGAGAAGGAGGCTCCCCAGTGAGTAAGGAGCCTGATGAGGGACTCGATCCCACGACCCTGATATTATGACGTGAGCCAAAGGCAGATGTTTAACTGAGCCACCCAGGCATCCCTTTGGCAGTTTCTTAAGACAGCAATGACCTTTGCTGCATTGATTGACTCTTTCTTTTATGGATGGTTTTCTCTGTGGTATGCAGTGCTATTTGATAGCATTTTACCTACAGAATAACTTTCACAACTGGAGTTAGTTTTTTCAAAACCTGCCTCAGCTCTGTCACCCAAATTTATGTAATTTCTAAATCCTTTGTTGTCATTTCAACAATCTCCACAGCATCTTCACCAGTAGATTTCGTCTCAAGAAGCTACTTTCTGTGTTCATCTATAAGAAACAACTCCTCATCTGTTAAAGTTTGATCATGAGCTTGTAGCAATGCAGTTAAATCCTCAGGCGGCACTCCTAATTCTAGTTCTTTTCTTGTTTCCAGCACATTTCCACTGACTTCCTCCACTTAAGTCTGGAACCCCTCAGAGTCACCCATGAGGGTTCGAATCAACTTTTCTCCAAACTCCTGTTACTGTTGATATTTTGCCCTCTTGCCATGAATTGTGAATGTTCTTAATGCCATCTAGAATGGCAGATCCTTTCCCAAAGGTCTTCAGTTTACTTTGCTGAATTCCATTGGAAGAATCACCATCTATGAGAGATAAACCCTTACAAAAATGTATTTTTATTTTTACTTTATTTATTTATTTTTAAATATTTTGTTTATTTGACAGAGAGAGAGAGCACAGGCAGGGGGAGAGGCAGAGGGAGAAGCAGACTCCCTGCTGAGCAGGGAGCCTGATACAGGGCTTGATCCTAGGACCCCAGGACCATGACCTTAACTGAAGGCAGTCACTTAACCGACTGACCTACCCAGGTGCTCTTTATTTATTTTTAAAGATTTATTTATTTTGGGGAGAGAGCATTGAGGGGAGGGGCAGAGGGAGAGAAGGAATCCAAATAGACCTCTGCTGGTGGGGCACCTGACTTGCGGTTTGATCACAGCACGCTGAGACCACAACCTGAGCCAAAATCTAGAGTTGGACATTTAACCAGCTGAGCCACCCAGATGCTCTCAAAATGTATTTGTAAATTATAAGATTTGAAAGTCAGAATTATTCCTTGATCCGTGGGCTGCAGAATACTGTTGTATTAGGAGGCATGAAAAGAGCGGTCATCTCATTGTGCTTTCCATCATAGCTCTTGGGTGACCATATACATTGCCAATGCTACACTATTTCTAAAGGAATTTTTTTCCCTGAGCCGTATGTTTCATCATTGGGCTTGAAATATTCAGTAAAACATTTTATAAAGAGATGTGCTGTCATCCAGGCCTTGCTGTTCCCTTTATAGAGCACAGGCTGAGTGATTTAGCATAATTCTTCAGAGCCCTAGGATTGTCAGAATGGTCAAGGACATTGGCTTCAACTTAAAGTCATCAGCTGCAGTAGCCCCTAACAAGACAGTCAGCCTGTTCTTAAAAGCTTTGAAGCTGGACACTGACTGCTCCTCTCTAGCTGTGAAAAGTCTGAATAGCATCTTCTTCCAAGAGAAGGCTGTTTGTCTATATTGAAGCACTGTCATTCAGTGTAGCCGCCTTCATTAATGATCTTACCAAGATCTTCTGGGTCACTTGGGGCACCTTCTCCGTCCGCACTTGCTGCTTCACCTTGCACTGTGACGTCATGGAGGCGGCTTCTTGCCTTAAACCTCATGAACTAACCTCTGCCAGCTTCAGACTTCTTTTTGGTAACTTCCTGATCTCTCTCAGCCTTCCCAGAATTGAAGAGAGGGCTTTGCTTGGGATTAGGCTTTGGCTTAAGGGAATGTTGTGGTTGGTTTATTTTCTATCCAGATCATTCAGACTTTCTCCATCTCAGGAATGAGACTTTTTCACTTATCATTCATGTTTTCACTGGGGCAACACTTTGGATTTCCTTCAAGGCCTTTTACTTTGCATTTACAATTTGGCTAACTTGTTAAAGGGGCCTAGTTTTCAGCCTATCTAGGCTTTTGACATGCCTTCCTCCCTAAGGTGAATAATTTCTAGCTTTTGATTTAAAGTGAGAGATTTGTGATTTTCCTTCCCCTTGAACACTTAGAGGCCATTGTAAGGTAATTAACTGGCCTAATTTAATAATGTTGTGTCTCAGGGATTGGGAGGCTGGAGGAGAGGGAGAAAGATGGTAAAACTGGTAAACTTCTGGTCTTTGCAGCAATCCAGACACACACATTTATAGACTTAAGTTTTCTGTCTTACATGGGTTTGGCTCCCTAAGTCAATTGCAGTAGTAACACCAAAGATCATTGATCCAGCAAAAAAACAGAAAACAAAAAAACAAAAACAAAGATCACTGATCACAGATCATCATAACAAATATAATGTTTGAAAACTGTGAGAATTACCAAAATGTGATAGAGGTAGGAAGTGAGCGAATGCTGTAGGAAAAGTGGCATCAATAGCCTTGCTCATCGCAAGGTTGCCATAAACTGTTAATTAATTAAATAATTTTAAATTTTATTTATTTATTTGACAGAGATCACAAGTAGGCAGAGAGACAGGCAGAGAGAGAGAGGGAAGCAGGCTCCCTGCCGAGCGAAGAGCCCAATGTGGGGCTCGATCCCAGAACTCTGGGATCATGAACCAAGCTGAAGGCAGAGGCTTTAGCCCACTGAGCCACCCAGGTGCCCCTAAACTGTTAATTTATAAAAACACTGTCTATGCAGCACAATAAAATGAGGTATACTCATACGAACATCTAATTATTGTGTTCTGTGCCTTAAACTAATCTAATATTATATGTCAGTCATACCTCAAATAATTCAATAAATAAAGCTGCAATGAAACGAAAATGGTGCTGAGTCAGCTAGTTATCAATATGCAAAGAATAAGATTGGACCCCAACTATATTACCATGTAGAAATATGAAATAAAAAAATCAATCATAGACCCAAGTGAAGAGCTAAAACTATAGAACTCTTAGAATAAAACAGAAGTGTAAGTCTGTGCGACTTTGGATTAAACACACGACCCCCAAAGCAGAAGAACCAAAGAAGAAGTAAAACTGGACATCATCAAATTTAAAAATTTTGTGTTTTGAAGGAAGCTAACAGTGAAAAGACAATGGAGTAAGAGAAAATATTTACAAATCATATGTCTGATTTGGGACTTGTGTCTAGAGTATATAAAGAACTCCTAAAATTCAACAATAAAAGACAACTAACCCATTTTAAAAGTGGACAAGATATTTAAATAGAGATTTTTCCAAAGAAAATACAGATATGACCAATAAGTGCATTGTGTTAATTTGCTAAGGCTGTTTTAACAAAATACTACAGATTGAATGGCTTAACCAACAGAAATCAATTTTCTTACTGCTGGGATAAGGGAATGTTATGTCCTCACATGGCCTTTTCTCTGTGCATGCTGAGAGAAAGAGAGACCTTTCTTTCTCTTCATAAGAGGAACAGACCCTCTTATGAAGACATCAGTCCTGGTGGATTAGTGCCCCACCTTTATGACTTTATTTAATCTTAATATTTCCTTAAAGGCCCTGTCCAAATACAGTCACAGTATGGGTTAGGAGTTAAAACCCATGAAGAAGATGCTCCATGTTATTAGTTACTAGGGAAATGTAATTTAAAATCACAGTGAGGTACCACTTCACATACTAGAATGACTAAAATTAAAAAAGTAAGTGATTAAAGTGTTGGTGAGGGTGTGGAGAAATGAGAATGAAATCCTCATACATTGATGGTAGGAATGTGAAGTGGTCTTGATGCTTTGGAAAACAGTTTGGTAGGTCCTCAAAATGTTAAATATAGAGTTAACATATGACCCAGCTGGTCCACTCTTAGGTTTATAGTCAATAAAATTGAAAACATGTGTCCACACAAAAACCTATACATGAATTTTTGTATAAGTGTTATTCATAACACCCTAAATATGGTAACAACCCACATGTTAACCAACTGATCAATGGATAAAAAAAATATGATGCATACATATAATGGAATATTATTCAGCCATAAAAAGGAATGGCATACTGACATATGCTGCAATATAGATAAATCTTAAAATATTGTGCTCAGTAAAAGAAGCCAGTCACAAAAGTTCATGTATTATGTGATTTATGTAAAATATCCAGAATAAGCAAATATGTAGAAACAAAGTATATTACTGATTGTTAAGGGCTGGAGTGAGAGGTAAATGTGGATCGACAACTAATCATTTTGGAGTATCTTTTGTGGTGATGAAAATTAGATAGTACTTGGATGTATAAGGCTACAAATATACTAAAACCACCAATTTCACTTTACATGAGTGAATTGTATATGAATTACATCTCAAAGCTGTTAATAAAAAGAGAAGGAAATCTTAAATTTACACAATTTAAGTTCAGATTAGCATGTAAACATTTAGTGTTACTTTTTACTAACATTTTGTTACCTTGTCTGTTGTTTGGAAATATTAAGATAAATTGGGATTATTGCTTGCCAAATTCTTTCTTGGTCAGAATTCTTTCTCGGGCAGTAGTGTCAACAGTAATACGACATTTGAATTCTAGAAAATAACCTTTTCTGTTGCTCTTTTTTTCAACAAAAATGTTATAAGTACTTAACCTGTATTAGTCCTATGATCAGTGCTAGGAGTACAAAGACAAGATATGGTCCTCTGCTTTGAAGGGGTTTCCCTTTTAGTTTGGATAGACAAAACCAGGAAGAACTGTGTTAAAATGGTGTTAAGTAATTATGATGGATGAGTATTCACGGTATTCTGAAGCATGGTGATTTTAATGAGGCAAATCAGAAGAAACTTCAGAGAGAAAATTACCTGTGGAGTGAGTTTAAAAGATGGAGTTGTCATCAGGGAGGCAACACTGGAAGCAGAGGGAACAACTTGAGGGAGTGCTGTCATGCTCTGGTGCTATCATAGGTCTCATCAATTTTGGAGTATTGGGAGCAAAGTAAAAAGCACCATGATTGTAAGGCTAGAAGAAAATGTATGCATATCTGATTTTTTTTCTTAACTGGTCAGAGGCACTTCTTTCTCTTTGTGATTGCTTTAGAAAGTAAAGTTTGCTTACATGGTTACGCGAACTTAGTAAGTTTTTGAATGTATGATCTCTTAGAGTCTTTTATATGCTGATGACCATTTGAATTAAGAGGAGGAGGGAATAGGATGTCATATTGTAAAAACTTGTTTGGGGAACCTTTTTTCTGTGGAGTGACATACAGGACTGGGGGGAAATGTGTTATATATTGTGGTACATCTATTTGATAAAATATTAAGTAGTCAATAAAATGGTGGTTATGAAGATGGTAGCAACATAGACAAATGCTTATGTATAGCAAAGAAGAAATCAGAATCCAGATTTGTTTTGAGGCGGTGATTATAATCTTGTGAAATACCCATGTGTGACAAGTTGAAAGTAGTACTTTTTTTTATCCATGAGCTTATTAATGGTATAGAGAAATGCTGCACTATCTAGGGAAATTTGGCTCTATCAGAATCATAAGCAAATATATTCTATGATTAGGTAGCTTTTTAAGAATCACTAGTGAAATACTGACCTCATGTGTACTAAGATATTCATGGAGAGATGTTCTTTATAGTATTATTTGTCATAGTGAAAATTTGAAAATACTTTAAATGACAGTAGGAAAATGGCTAACTGCTTTAGTGTATAATCTTGCAGTGGACTGCTGCTGTGGCCAGTGAATTGAAATAAGTAATACTGTATCTGTCACACTGAAAAAGAGATATATATAAAATCTCCTATTTATGAAAAAGGAAGCGACTCTGTCTCCATTATAAATATTAGCGCATTAAAATAGTAGTGCACTCACAGACCTGTACCCCTGGGGATAAAAATACATTATATGTTTATAAAAAAATAAGAAAATTTAATAAAAAATAAAATAAAATAATAACATACTCAAGGATGTCTATTTTTGTCCTAATTTCATTAGATTTTGTTTTTAATTGGAGCATAATTGACACTAGAATGAGTATTAACAGTGGTTAGTGGGATAGGAAATGGTGATCCAGGTGTGTTTGTGTGAAATAGAAATTTCACTTTATATGTTTCTGAAATGTTTTAATACTTAACAATAAGTAGGTATTTTATAACAATATTTGAAACATGCAAAAGAAAGCAAGAGAGAAGTATATAGGGTGGTGATTACAGATAAGTCTTTTCTTAAAAGTTATACATGATACATGATACAGTTATAAAAAGAAATACATATCATGCAAGTTGTCATTGCAAAGGATTGCTTTACTCTGTTGATGTGTCACAGAATTTTTCCCTTCAGTGTTTAACTAAGAATGTTGTATTAAAATTAAGTTAGACTTACCCATTTTGAGTTTTGTCTTGATTTTTAGGTGGACCTTCAATCCTGCTGTTCTCACGAAAGCAAACATTGTCCGAAGTGGGGATGCTGCTCAGGGCGCAGAAGGAGGCACCTCACAGTTTCAAGTGGGTGATCTTGTACAAGTTTGTTATGATCTGGAAAGAATCAAACTTCTACAGAGAGGACATGGAGAATGGGCTGAAGCTATGCTCCCAGTAAGTATATCTGAAATAGTTTCAGACTAGGAATGATAAAATAGTTTTAGATGAGGAGTTATATTATGCTAATGTAGTTAAAAAAATACTTTAATTTTGGAAAATAAATTAGCATAATCCTTTGAGAATTGTATTCTTCATCGGCCGCTAGGCATAGTTAATGCCTTTTACTTTCTAATTTGTTCCAGTTAAATTAGCCCAGGAAGGTCCAAATATGGCAGCAGTTAATATTTTTTGAAAGAGTTGTTAGTAGAGAATGTCATGTAGGTAGAAGGCAACAGAGACTTTCCTGATTTTTAACCCCAGAGTGAAAGAGATGTGCTCATCCAGTTACCAGCAGTGCTGGACCGTTGCTGCTTTTCTCACTTGGGGGCCTGGCTCTCTAAAACATAGAGTGTGAAAGAACAACTCTGAATGTGTGCCTTCTGTGGTGGCTTTGCTCCCAAAGAGTTACGGTTTAATTTTTAATTTATTCATGCAATACATTTTCACCAAATGTTCAGCAACAACGGAAAAGTTTGTTTGTTCTACCCTCCTGGCATCCATCTTCTTTATCCATCTGTGTCTTGCTCTTTCCTTCTGTCCCATCCTTCTGTACTACCCATTCTGTCCTGCCTTCCTCCTCATATTGTCCTGCTGCACCCCCCCATACATTCTTGATCTGTACTCCCATTTCCATCCTCTCTCCTTCTTTCCTGGCTATGTCCTCCTATCATCCAGTCACTTAACTGGTCCTCTCCTGTCCCCCCAGGTCCCATCCCATTCAGTGCCTCCTTCCTCTACCAAGTACCTTCCCTCCCATCCCTCTTCATGTCTCATCCCTGCACCCTAATGTGTTGTCTAGTGCCTGTCCTAGCTAGCACCTCCTTTTCCTGTCTAGCCCCTATCTCATTTAGTCTTCTGCTCCCTCCCATCGTGTCCAGGCCCCCCTCCCATCCTTCATGTTGTGTTGTCCTTCCATCAGTCCATCCTTCCTTCCTACCTTAATCCTTCAGCAGATACTTTAGCATAATGTGCCTGTCAGGCTTCAAGGATGTAACAGTGAATGAAAGAAAAGAAATTCATTGTTACGATGCTTTCATTCGAAGGCATTTCATAGTTTGCAGATGCTGCTTGTGTTTTTTATTGCTTTAGTTACATAGTGACTAAGTGATAGCTGTGTATGTTCTGTAGGAGCTGTATTTTGGAACTTTATTTATTTATTTAAAAGATTTTATTTGTTTATTTGACAGACAGAGATCACAAGTAGGCAGAGAGGCAGGCAGAGAGAGAGAGAAGCAGGCTCCCTGCTGAGCAGAGAGCCCAATACTGGACTCGATCCCAGGATCCTGAGATCATGACCTGAGCCAAAGGCAGCGGCTTAACCCACTCAGCCACCCAGGCGCCCTGGAACTTTATTTTTGTCCAAAAAATTAAGTAGTATATGATCTCTGTTTGTTTGCTTTTGATATTGAAGTCGGTTAAAAAAATGTATCAATTGTCTTTAAGCCTAACTATAGTGTGGTGTTACATAAATGTAATTTTTTTTTTAAAGATTTTATTTATTTATTTGACAGAGAAAGATCACAAGTAGGCAGAGAGGCAGGCAGAGA
The DNA here is from genome assembly GCF_020171115.1 of Neogale vison. Lineage (NCBI taxonomy): Eukaryota > Metazoa > Chordata > Mammalia > Carnivora > Mustelidae > Neogale > Neogale vison. The sequence continues at coordinate 172,460,472 of NC_058093.1, read as the reverse complement.
GAGAGAGGAGGAAGCAGGCTCCCTGCCGAGCAGAGAGCCCGATGCGGGACTCGATCCCAGGACCCTGAGATCATGACCTGAGCTGAAGGCAGAGGCTTAATCCACTGAGCCACCCAGGCGCCCCACATAAATGTAATTTTTTGACATGCTTTTATAGGAGTTATGTATACTATTTTAAGAATTTTTAGATTCAAGATTTAAGATTTAGATTTTTTTAGATTTAGATTTAAGATTTAAGATTTAGGGTTTTTAAAAATATTTTATTTTTTTATTTTTAAATAAACATATAATGTATTATTAGTCCCAGGGGTCAATCAAGATGTTTTTGTTTTTCCCCTTAGCAATGACACCTTATATGTAACAGCTTATATCTTTGAAGTGCCCAGTTATTCTAAGCACTGTGCTATATGATGAATATATACATACATGTGCACAAACATACGTGTATATACACATAGATACATACACAGACTTTTATTTATCCTGGGAATATTATAAGCAGGTGGTGATATGGCATCCTTATTTTAAAGATGAGGAAGTCAGAGCTAGGATTCTGAACTGGAGTTTGAACCCAAACCTGTTCTACTTCAAAGCCCAAGTCATCGGTCTCCCATAGTAAGCTGCTGTATAAGAAAAGCCGGTAGATTATATCTGTAGGGGAATTCTGGGATTCCAGTGGTAGTGGTGTAGAATTTTAATCTTCCCAAATCATCTTGGTAAAAATAGTCAACAACTGGATTAGCATAACCAAAAAAAAAAAAACCAAAGCTGCAAACATCTGTAGAAAAACCAGCTTACAGAGTAGCCTATTGAACTCTGAAATATGAGCTAGTAGTGAGAAAATACTGACAGCTACTAGATCTACATCTGTCTGTCCAGCAGCAGAGAGAATTAATTGGCATCGGATGGACCTGAAAACAGAGGGACTCCAACATTGCTAACAAGTATTCATTGGCTAGTCTAGATTAATGTAGAAACAGCAGCCTTGGGAGGACTCTTTCAGACTCCATTTTGGGGTGAGGGTAATAGGTCCATGCTAAAGGTTGAAGGAATTGGAAATGCCTGGGTCTGACAACTCTCAAAATTAACCAGCCATAGCTCCTTTCCTCTACAGAGCCTTCCCATTAAGGAAGAACTGAGGGAATAGAGACCAAATTTATTAGAATGGAGACAGTAGGTGCAGATGAAAGATAAAAGTTGGAAGGGATCACAAGTGGATCCCTATACACAGTTATTGAAAAATGACAAGGAATAGCATAACTTCTTTATAGACAAATGAGAATACATTAGAAAGATACGCACATAAAACTAAAACCTAATGATTCAAAATGAGCCAACAAACTAAAATGATAAGAGATGAAAGAACAAAATAGATCATAATTAGAAATGAGATAACAGAACTTAGGAAAGAATTAAGAAGAAAAGGAAGATAATTTTATGAAAGAGAAGAGTAAGCTTGATGCAACACAGACCAAATAAATATGACAGATATGCCTTAAGAGAAACAAAAGGTAAAAAGAAGAAAAAATGCTAAAATCAAAAAGATAAAAAGTATTTCAGGAAAGTGACAAATATATCTAATAGATGTGTATTTGGAGTCCTTGCAAAAAAGGAAAAACAAAAACCAAAGCAATGGAATATAACAACTGCTAAAATTTATAATTTCAGGAAAAAAGTCCCCAAGTTAAAAGATTTAAAACTAAATATTAAAAGGACACATTGCATACTGGGGGAATGAGAATACAAAACACTGAGCCATATTCTGGTAAAATAACTGAATCTTCAAGAAAAGAAAAAAAAAGTCTTTGGGTATCTAGGAAAAAAAGTCAAGTTTTACTTAAAAGAGAAAGAAAAATCTGATCTCAATGCTTTATGATTTCAATGAAATAACATTTAGGGTATTCAAGGAACAAAAATGTAAGCTAAGAGTTTATAACCAAACTGACTTTCAAGTATAAAGGCTATAAATTGCTATGAATGTATAAGAATTCAGAGAATTTTGTTCCCATTAGCCTTTTCTGATTGGTCTATCAGAAGATGTCTCAGACAGCCAAGATGACTGGAGAGAGACCAATTTAAGGGCTCATGGTAGACATTAAATATGTATTTATTTGTTGAACTAAGAGTAAATGATAGTTAAAGGAAGGGTTAGAGTCTGTGTAATGGTTATAAGTTCTATCATCACTGATAAATTTTGACAACTGTCAAAAAATAGGTAAGGATTGGAGGGAGACTATGGGAAGTTTAGTAAACCGTTTGCTTGCCTCTGGTTATTAACTGGAAGTAAATACTGTTACTTTAAATCAAAATATTGTGGGAGAAAGAAGGTAAGGCTAAGAACATGAGTGATTCATTTCAGTGTTGTATATACGGGAACCAGTTGACCCACATACTCTGGCTCTTTTTTTTTAAAGAGGAAATTAGGTTTTGTATATATACATTATGTCTTAGTATTATTGTAAATATAACTATTAGGATAATTCAGAGTTTATATGAAGAAAGCAGACAATGGAGGAATTAACCATTACACTCAAAAAAAATGTTTCCATCTAAAGAAGAAATGTGGTATGGCAGACAAAGGTAGAAGGGAGATGTCTTTGAATATGTCTCGTTTTATAGATTTGATTTGAAACCAGATACATATTTTATGCAATTATAAAGCAAAATCAAATTCCTAAAAGTGGAAAATGAAGTAAACAAACTTAAATGTGTATCTTGTTGGTATAACCATACAGAGTGAAAAGTACAAGTGATTTTTAAGCATAGTAATTTGTCTTTGTATCTTTTTAGGAAGAATATACCCTAAAGAACTGCATGTAAAAAACAATTTTTTAACAATTTTCAACAGTTTTCAGAGATCTTGTTGTTTGTGATAGTGTTAATATTATTATCCTGAGATTGTTGTATGTGTGATATGACAAAAAACCAAATGAGTAATTACATGGTAATTCTAATTCTGTTATCCCAAGTGGCCTTGAGAACCAGAATGATCAGGGTGGGAAAACGAGATATGGATGTAATGTAAAAGAGGCTGAATGAAAACCTTGTACTCTTGAATTTGCATTGGAAGAGGGTTTATGTATTTGTGATTTATTTTATCTTCAAGACAAAACACCCTCCTACTACTGTTTCCTAGCTCTGTCCGTGAAAAGACTTAGAAACAATAACCATTCTAGTAACAATAACCAAACTTAGTGCCCAGATTTCAGTCTTGAGGAGTAGCCTTTCTCTCTGTAAAGAGATATGAACTATTTAAATTATACCAATTAGCAAAATCCAGATTGTAAGGAACTTCATAGGACAGATAACCCTGTTTCTTCAACAAATAATTGGCAGAGAAAAATATATGTATAGATTTTATTTGGAACTTGATTTAAGCAGACTGAAAAATTTTGTCATTTATGAGGGAATTGGAAATTTGAACACTGGTATTTTATGATATTACAGAGTTAATTGATAATTTGGGGAGGGTTGTTAGTAGTAGTTTCCACCCCCCAAAAGTTTACATGATTAATAATACAGTAGGAAATAGAATGGTAGGGGGAAACAAGATTGGCCATGAGCTAAAAATTGTTAAAAGTAGTTGATGGGTACATGGGGATTCAAAATACTGTTACCTATTTTTGTATGTTTGAGACTTACTATAATTAAACAGTTAAGGGGGGAAAAAACAAAGAATGCAGCCTCGTAGAGTTTGAGATGATGGAAAATTCCAAGAGAAAATATCTAGTTTGAGTTTAAAATTGATGTGTGTTAGGGGGCAGGGGGAGGAATAAATAGGGCTAGAGAAGTATATTTTGGAGTTTTTAGTAATAAGTTGATAGTTGTCAAAGTGGATTAAACTTTAAGGAAGAGGAGTAGAAAACAAAGGAATAAAATTTGGGGGACAACAAATAGATTTAGGGATCTGTAAAAAGACAAGGAGCCAGTGAGTGGAGAAAGAGAAGGAACAGGTAAAAAGGTTAGACTGCCATCCAGAAATTAAGGGGATAGTTTGAAGTAGTTGTAGTCACAGGCTGTGGAAGGGCAAAGGATAACATACGGAAGGACAGTCTACTCTGTTAGGAAGTAGTCAGATATTATCACTTCATCAATTTTCTAGTATTGTAATTTGCTATTCTGTGTGCTTAAGAGAAGGCGTTTTGGACTGGAGTTTGAAATGGGGCTAATAATAGCGCTTTACTTTCAGGGTATATGTATTAGGTGAGTTAATTTGTATAAAGTTATTAGAACAGTATCTGCCCCATGGTTAAGAGTTGCTGCTAATTGTGTTCTGAACCCAGTTGCCTTTTTTTCATTCATATATATATATATATATATATATATATATATATTTCTTTTTTTGTTTTTTTAAAGATTTATTTGAGAGAGTATGCATGGGAAGGAGAGACAGAGGGAGGGAGAGAGAGAATCTTATTTTTTTTGAGAGAGGGAATCTTAAGCAGACTCCCTACTGAGCACGGAGCCCCAGGCTCCATCCCACAACTCTGAAATCATGACCTGAGTCGAAGTCAAGTTGGATGCTTAACCAACTGAGCCACCCAGGTGTCCCCCTTTCCCATATACTTAATAAGTGTTGTTTCTACATACTTCTCTCTTGGAATGGATACTGAGTACCTTTTTGGTTAAGTATAGTTTATTTTAGAAATCAAGGTTTTATTTTTTTAGGCTAGATTGGTGGTGAATTTTGGACTTTTTGATTTATAAATTCTCAAGATGTAAGATAAGATTATGGGGTTAAAAGGTTGGGTATCAACCCTGATATGAGGAAGTTGAGCGGCAATGTGGGGGGCTTGTGGGGTAGGAAAAGAATAAATGAAACAAGATGGGATCGGGAGGGAGATAAACCATAAGAGACTCTTAATCTCACATAACAAACTGAGAGTTGCGGGGGGTGGGGGGAGTAGGGAGAGGGTGGTGGGATTATGGACACTGGGAAAGGTATGTGCTATGGTGAGTGCTGTGAAGTGTGTAAACCTGGCGATTCACAGACCTGTACTCCTGGGGCTAATAATAACATTATTAATAAAAAAATTATTTTAAAAAAAGTTTGGATATCAAAAAGCAAAATGTTTTGAATTCTTATGAATGATAGACTGTCATGACTTATTTTTTATTTTATATTTTTGTGGAAGTATTATAGTTTTGTTTATTAAAATGCTTTTTATTTTCGGTTTTTTGGTGGACAGCAAAGCACAGTTTATTTAGCCATAGTACAGAGTTTATTGAGCAATAGAACAAAGTTTATTGAGTGATAGTACAAAGCTCCTGAAGATGGAGGGGACCTGAGACAGTTGCCCAGTTAAAATGTTTTTTAAAGATACTCTTTCAAGTTTGTAGCTAACAAATAACCACTTGAATATGTTGTCCTTTAACAGTTTTCTCATTAGGAACAAAAGAAAATTAATACTTTAAACATGTAAGAGCTAACAATTGAGGTTTTTTCCCTTATGGTATGTACTTTAGACTTGGGAACATGAACTAATTTTTTTTTTTTTTTGAAAGACTTTAGGTAAAGTTGGCCGAGTACAGCAGATTTATTCGGACAGTGATTTAAAGGTGGAAGTTTGTGGAACATCTTGGACGTATAATCCAGCAGCAGTTTCCAAGGTGGCATCTGCAGGATCAGCCATTAGCAACGCATCTGGTGGTATGTTTGTATTGCTGTTTTTAAACAGTGTTTTTTTTTTTTTTTAAAGATTTTATTTATTTATTTGTCAGAGACAGAGGGAGAGAGAGCGAGTGAGCACAGGCAGACAGAGAGGCAGGCAGGGGCAGAGGGAGAAGCAGGCTCCCCGCTGAGCAAGGAGCCTGATGTGGGACTCGATCCCAGAACCCCGGGATCATGACCCGAGCCAAAGGCAGCGGCTTAACCCACTGAGCCACCCAGGTGTCCCTGTATTGCTGTTTTTAAAAGTAATACGGTTTACATTAGAATCTTTGCTAATTTCTGTGTTCTCTTGTACAGCTAATGTTGTATGTGTTCTTAATTTTCTCCCAGATCACATGACCTCACTTGAATGTTGACAGTTCTATACTTTTCTAAAGGTTTTTGTTTTTTGTTTTTATATGAGGTTTTTTTATTTTTAAGGATTTTATTTATTTGACAGACAGAGATCACAAGTAGACAGGCAGGCAGAGAGAGGGGGAAGCAGGCTTCCTGCTGAGCAGAGAACCTGATGCAGGGCTTGATCCCAGGACCCTGAGATCATGATCTGAACCGAAGGCAGAGGCTTAACCCATTGGCCACCCAGGTGCCCCTGATGAATGGTTTTTGTTCTGACTGAAGTATACCTTGGAAAATTTTCGAAAATAAGTGCTTTTTTTGGGGCATAATATTGAAGGTGTTTCCACATCAAATCTGAGATAACTGAAATTCATCATTATACTCTTTAGTAGACAAGAAGTACCACTTTCTTTTTTTTTTTTATTTTATTTTATTTATTCATTTGACAGACAGAGATCACAAGTAGGCAGAGAGGCAGGCAGAGAGAGAGAGGAGGAAGCAGGCTCCTTGCTGAGCAGAGAGCCCAATGTGGGGCTCGATCCCAGGATCCTGGGATCATTACCTGAGCTGAAGGCAGAGGCTTTAACCCACTGAGCCACCCAGGTGCCCCGAAGTACCACTTTCTTAGACTATTTTATTCTCTTTTTATTTTCAACATTATTGCTAGCAGATGGCTTTCTTCCTGGATATTTTTACATATTAGTCATGGTTTTTTCCTTACTATTTATTTTATTTTTATTTTTATCTTTTTAAAAGATTTTATTTATTTATTTGTCAGAGAGAGAGCACAACAGGGAGAGTAGCAGGCAGAGGGAGAAACAGGCTTCCTGTGGAGCAAGGAGGCAGATACAGGGCTTGATCCCAGGACCCTGAGATCATGACCGGAGCTGAAGGCAGATGCTTATCTGTCTGAGACACCCAGGTGTCCTCTCACTTTTTTTTTTTTTTTAAAGATTTTATTTATTTATTTGACAGACAGAGATCACAAGTAGGCAGAGAGGCAGGCAGAGAGAGAGAGGAAGGGAAGCAGATTCCCTGCTGAGCAGAGAGCCCTATGCGGGGCTCGATCCCAGGACCCTGAGACCGTGACCTGAGCTGAAGGCAGAGGCTTAACCCACTGAGCCACCCAGGCACCCCTGTCCTCTCACTATTTAATAAGAGTTGTTATTCATACAAAAATGTATAATAATAAGTAGGAAATGATCTTGAAATGTGAATAAGTTGAAAATAAGTAGGAAATGTTTGAAATATGAATAAGCTGGATGTTTGGGTAGATTCATGCCAAAGTCTTTCCTTCCTGTGCTCTAGCCTTACATACACATAGCCTCAATTCATTCTAGAACATATTGCAAGGTACTATGTATGATCATTCAGAAAAGAAGGTAGAGCCATAATTAAATTTTAAGAAAGTAAAGGAAAACATTAGGTGACCTCCGGTTTTATTTTATACTGCTTTCTACTTCTGCTGCTGTTTCTTCCTTCCTGATGTAATTTGTTGGTGTGCTTAAATTTAAATCAGGCAGTGTTTATGTTTATTTTTTTACCTTGTAGTTAGATGGCTTCACAGCACAGTCAGTGACTACCTACAAATACAAAGAATGAGAAATAGTTAATATCCTACTCAAATAATTTGGACTTGGTGTTGATTCTCTGCCTCACTTCGTGATTTCTTTGCTTTCCACTAAGTGGATTCGAGAATTAAGGAATAGAACTTGGTAGTTTCTTTACTGATGAATGCTACTTAGGAAAAAAAAATCTTATGAAAGAATCTGAGTAAATACATCCCTAGTTCTTTTTTGTTTTAGTCAATACTAATCATGTGGCACCTGTTGGAATATGTTAACACTTAGAGGACCATTTTCAATGGAAAATTGGTTTGTCCCTAAAACATTTCCCCAAATATTATAGAGATTACATTGCTTTTGAATCAGAATCATTGATTTGCTGATTTATTCTAAGGTGTGTAGCAGAGAGCTCTGAGGTGTGGTATGCTTAAAACCTGAAAGAAAGTATGTATTGTTAGGATACTTCCATTGTAGTGTATTCATTTGTGATTATCTTTGTTATGACTTCTAAATCTTAATATTGTTTATATGTAACTCTCTTTTTCTGAAATTGTAACTTGAAATACATGAAGAAAACTGGGAATACTTAAGAGTTGGAATTTAATGCAGTTTTATTTGGTAGTAATTATAACTTGCTTGGGTAATATCTGTATTATGAATCTTAATTCATAATGTATGAATTAATTCATAATGTATGAATAGTATGAAAATAATATTGATAGAAATAATTAAAAAAAGATAAGTATGTATTACAGTTATGTGGGTAATACTTATCTGTTAGTAGTTAAGGTTCGAGATCCTCCTGTGTTAGCAGCTTTATTTGATGCTTTACAGAAAGACTCTCTCAACTCTTGAAGAAATTATTTGAAACCCAAGAATCTGGTGACCTCAATGAAGAATTAGTTAAGGCTGCTGCCAATGGAGATGTTGCTAAAGTGGAAGATTTGCTAAAAAGACCAGATGTGGATGTGAGCATTGAAAAATTATTTGAAGCATGTACAAAAATAGAACAGAATAATGAACATAACAGTTCAATAATTATTGAGATTTTTCTACATGTGGTTCAACTGTTCCTTCTTCTTTGTTTTTGTGAGGTATTTTAAAGAAGACGCTGAAAATCATCAGTGTACTCTTCTAAAATATATTGACATTTTTATTTTAACACTGTGACCTTTTAAATTTATGGTTGACAAAATTTGCATTTAGGTTTTCAAGTGGTCGTTGCCCTCCATTTCTCATGGAAATGTCATCGTATCACGTCTTTTACATATACTTTAATAAATTTTATAAGCAGTTTTCTATCCCTCTTCTCAAAACATTTAATCTAAACCTTTTCCTGTGAAAATTGACTATTTTATAGTTTATAGTGCAGACGAATTAAAGGTTATACATTTTTTTTTTTTTTAAGAAGATTTTGTTTATTTATTTATTTCACAGAGAGACAGCAAGAGAGGGAACACAAGCTGGGGCGTAGTGGGAGAGGGAGAAGCAGGCCCCTCACTGACCAGGGAGCCCAGTGTGGGGCTCAATCTAGGACCCGGATCATGACCTGAGCCAAAGGCAGACGCTTAACTGAGTGAGCCACCCAGGTGCCCCAGAGGTCATGCATTTTGTAAATCTTAATAGTTTATAGTATTTTACCTTTCATATAAGCCGTATTTTAGGTGGGCCATTTTGGTTCTAGGTAGGCATTCATTGGCTTTATTATTGCTACCATGCTCTCACCAGCATGATGTTCCATGCTGGCCTAGAGATTGTAGTTGGAGTAGCACAACATCATATTCCTACGAGCTCGTGAGGCGTTTCAGTTACGAGGGAGATGTCAGTTGCAGCAGCACAGCACAGTGGTTTCTTGATTGTGTGATATATTACAAATACTTTATTTTGGTTGTCAAAGTACCAGATGACTTTTTTATATTCAGCCAAGCAGATTTAAATTATACTTATTTTTCTTTCTTCATTTAATTATTAAATAAGTTTTTTTAAACAATATACATTCCAAAGATTTACAAGACCAGTGCTCTAACCCCTGAGCTATGGAGCCTTCCCATTCTAACCATTTAAAGGGAGAAAATAGTTCTACAAGGTTTGTTAGGAAAAACATTTCCTTCTCAATTCTACTTACCCATTCTTCAGAGACAACTATTTTCCCCTTGTTCAGTTGATTTTCTTCATATATTTACCTCCACATCTTCTAATAACATACTTCTATTGTTTTTTCTTGATTTTTATGTTTTAGGAGTTATCTTTTGATACTTCACTGTGAAAACGAGGATTCAGCTTTTTTTTTTCACCTCCAGCTCATTCCCTTCACACACTCTTCTCAGTTTCTTAATGTGGTTAGGTTGTATGGTGACTTTAAAATTAAAATTAATTGCGCGTGGTATTATTTAAATGACATTCATATCTGAGCTGTAGACGATGCTAGATTATATTTTCCTATATAACCATTTACTTTCCTTGTTGCTCATAATTGTTTTATCAAAAAAAATGAGGTGTAATTTATATATAATGAAATACATGCATCAGTTTTGACTAATGCATACATGTAACTCACACCCCTGTTTATTCTAGGAAGTTCACTTACAGTTTTTCCCAATCAGTCCCTCTTAACTTCAGACATAGTTTAACGTTTTTTTCATTTGTTTGTAATCTATATTGTTATAACTAATTCTTCTGCAAGCTTCTAACTGTCTAATCTCCCAAGACATTCAGGCACATCAGGTATGTGTTCATTTCATCTTCTGAGAGATGATAACATAGGAGAAAATGTAGGTGACTTTGAGTATGGTGATGACTTTTTATTTTTTTTTTATTAATTAATTAATTTTTTTTGTCAAAGAGAGAGGGAGAGAGAGTGAGCACAGGCAGACAGAATGGCAGGCAGAGGCAGAGGGAGAAGCAGGCTCCCTGCCAAGCAAGGAGCCCGACATGGGACTCGATCCCAGGACTCCCGGATCATGACCTGAACCAAAGGCAGCTGCTTAACCAACTGAGCCACCCAGGCGTCCCTGGTGATGACTTTTTAGATATAACACCAAAGACATCATCTATGATCTTGTAGGACTCAGAGTTTTGTGTCTTACATTTAAGTCTATGATTCATTCTGAGTTAATTTTTATGAAGGTTTATGGTTTGAGTCTAGATTCATTTTTTTCCTTGGGTTACTCCTGGCATTAGCCATTAGGTCTTTTCTCTTGGGCTGGTCTGACTCCCTAGAGTGGTCTCTTAGTTCTTCTGCATAGAGGGTATAAACCTGGCTGCAAGCTCATGAATAGTGAGGAAGGGAAGAGGGCTTGGATTATCAGCATTCATCATTTAAATATTTATATGAAACTTCTGATTTTAGTACTTTGCCCCACTGATAACAGTGCTTGGTTTCTGTAGGCTGGGGACACTTTAGTCTTTCCAGAGAATAAATTTTTTTTTTTAAAGAATAAATTCTGCTAACGGTTAAGGTGGACCACTAACTTAGCTGAGTGGAGTGAGGGAATCCAGGGATATAAATGCTTTAAAAAAAAAAAAAACTATTAAAAAAAACCCAATTATTTATACGGCATCAGCGAAATGAAGAAAACATTGAAAATTACTGCTCTATGTCATAGTTGTGTATAGCTACCCTACTAATTCATTCATGTGTTCCTCATGATAGGTGGCTTACAGTTCGTATTCAGTATATTTGTTGAATTGTATTTATTTATATAGTGGACAGTATCTTTTCTAAAAGTTTTCCATTCACTTCATTGCTCTTTTTTTTTTCCATTGAAGCAGAGACTCTGAACTTTAATAATTCAAATAGAATTAAATTTACAAAATATAACTTACTTTACTCTCTCACTTCCTTTCTTTTTCAACTTTGCAGATTGGCTAAAAGAGTGCTTTGATAGCTCTTTGAACAATGGAACTTTCCTCTTTAAAAAAAAAAGTCTGCTCCCTTCTTTAAATTACAGGAAAGTTTCTGGTGATCTGTACTAGGATATATGGAACACCATCCTAAATTACTTTCAAGGAATCATACAGTGTGCTAGATTTATTTTTTTAATTTTTTTTCCATTTTTTTAAACCTATTCTATATATTGGCTCTTTTGTGACTTGTGACAATCCTTCATCCTTTTTTTTTTCTCTTTTATTTAGGTAAATGGACAATGTGCTGGTCACACAGCGATGCAAGCTGCTAGTCAGAATGGACATGTTGACATTTTGAAGTTACTTTTGAAGCAAAATGTGGATGTAGAAGCAGAGGTAATTAAACTAAGCTTGAAAAATACTTAAGTAAAAAATGTTCTATAAATGGTACTTCTATATTATAAAATGAATTGCTTTCTTTCCTAAAATTTAATAATCACCTAAGTCTCTTCTGGTTGGAAAGAAAAATTTGACAAGAGATAATTTGAAGCATTTCTTGTTTCTCTTTGATCTCTCAATTTTGTAGATATAACCCTAAGTGAAGATAGGAGTTGAGTTTTCCTTTACTATAGTAGGACCACCATGCTACAAGAAGCCCAGATGAGTTCATCCAAGAATCATACTAAAGAAGTTGAGGGAAAGAGACTATATAGATCATGTAGGTTAAGATTTTTTACTGATCAGTGACACTCAGAGGGCTTTATTTTAATCTCATAAGGGAATCAGTAAATTAGAATTTGTTTAGTCTTACTATTTCTTTTTTTTTTTTTTTTTAAGATTTTATTTATCAGAGAGAGAGAGGGGGAGAGAGTGAGCACAGGCAGACAGAATGGCAGGCAGAGGCAGAGGGAGAAGCAGGCTCCCTGGTGAGCAAGGAGCCCAATGCGGGACTCTATCCCAGGACACTGGGATCATGACCTGAGCTGAAGGCAGCTGCTTAACCAACTGAGCCACCCAGGCGTCCCTAGTCTTACTATCTTGACTATAATGTGGATCTTTGAAAACTTTACAGAGCATGTTTATCACTAGATATGTGCATATATGCTTAATTTAATTGAGAGTATAGTCTTTTAAAAGGGAAATGAATATTTTTTACTGTCATTGGAGATTCAGTTGATAATCTCTATGTGTGTTGTGAAGGATGTTGTCCCTTGTGACAGTATACTATAACTTCATTATTGAGAAAATACATTAAAATCACATGTTACAGTATGGTGGAAGGTTATTTAGGAATAAGTCAAATCCTAGTAAATTTAGACTAGGCAGAAAGATGTAATTTTGTCCAAATGATACTCCCATCTGAGGAAGCTAAATGACTTGAATTTCTGAGGACTAACTTAGTGGGCCAGCCTGTTTTTATTAATTAAAAAATTTTAAAGACACATATTTGAAAAGAGAAGTCTTACATTATTTTTGCTTTTTTCTCAGATTGAGTGTGTTTTGATTGGTTGGACAGATACTAAAGAATCAGTGGTATTGTAGTTGTGAATAAGTCATTTCTGGTGTTGGAATTTTCTTTTTTGTCTAAAAAAGCTTGAATTTTAAAGTAGTAGGTAGGGACGCCTGGGTGGCTCAGTTGGTTGGACGACTGCCTTCGGCTCAGGGCGTGATCCTGGAGTCCCGGGATCGAGTCCCACATCAGGCTCCCAGCTCCATGGGGAGTCTGCTTCGCTCTCTGACCTTCTCCTCGCTCATGCTCTCTCTCACTGTCTCTCTCTCTCAAATAAATAAATAAAAAATCTTTAAAAAAAAAATAAATAAAATAAAGTAGCAGGTAGATGTCTATAAGTTTCGTTACTGTGATATCTCTATGAATGAGATTATATGATTTGATTTTGTTTTCACAGTAGTAATTTTTTTTTTTAAGATTTTATTTATTTATTTGACAGACAGAGATCACAAGTAGGCAGAGAGGCAGGCAGAGACAAAGGAGGAAGCAGGCTCCCCGCAGAGCAGAGAGCCTGATGTGGGGCTCGATCCCAGGACCTTGGGATCATGACCCTAGCTGAAGGCAGAGGCTTAACCCACTGAGCCACCCAGGCGCCCCTGCACAGTAGTAATTTTTAATTCACATCTTTCTTGGTTATGAATTTAGGAACCCAGTATATGTTACAGGATTTCTTTCAGTAATGAAAAACTTAATTTAAATTTAGTATTTTGTAGATGGAAGACACTTACTTATTGTGTTACTGTTTCCATCTAGCTTGGGGAAATGGAATGAAATTTCCCGAGTTGAATACTTCATTTTTTTAAAAAATGATTTTATTTATTTGAGAGAGAGAGAGCACAAGCAGGGAGGGGCAAAGAGAGAGGGAAAAGCAGGCTCCCTGCTGAGCAGGAAGCCTGATTTGAGGCTCAGTCCCAAATCCTGAGATCATTACCTGGGCAGAAGGCAGATGCTTAACCAACTAAGCCACCAGGTGCCCCAAATATCCATTTTTTATTTAATGAATCCAGCAACTAAAATAGCAAGAACTACTAACATACCAAAGCCCTTCTGATTAATAAGACAAGAGGCCATAAGTAAAATATTTTGCCTTATTTTTTATAAAGTGTGCTTTTTGATTCAGAATTTAAATTAATAAAGCAGACAACATGGGACTATCTAACCATTTGTGTTTCTAAAGACTTCTTATTCACATGAGGGATTGTGCACAATGGCAGTGCAGCTATGGGGGTGGGAACAAAATTGGCACTGTTTCTTAACTAAATTCAAATACAAAACATGGGTAGCTGATTCTATAAACCCGGTAAGATTGGAGTTGGAGTGTGGCACAGTAAGCTAAGTGTTTGTAAATAGTTTCTTTGAGAAAGTTTTAAAATTAGCTCTATTACTAGATCAGTGAGATATATCTGGACTTCAACCATACACCTCATTTGGATTTCCATTCTCTGGATTTCTGTTTTAAAAACCCTTGTAGGCAAAGAGAGGTAGGTGAGGGATGGGATATTGGGTAATGGGCAATAAGGAGGAGACTTGATATAAAGAGCACTGGGTGTTTTAGGCAACTGGTAAGTTGCCTATAACATCAGTGCCCTTGAAACTAATAATACACTATATGCTAACTAAATTGAATTTAAATAAAAAATTAAAAAAAATAAAAACCATTGTAGGCAGATATAATTTATAGAAATAGTGGGAGAAAGGGATACTTATACCTCAGGTTAAATTAATAACACAGATTCCCAATTGGCAAAGAAAAAACTACATTTAAAAATTGGGTTAAAATATAAATATAATTTCTAGCCTAAGACTAAAACAAAAAAGTCATCAAAGTATCATTTTTCTAGAATTTAAGAATTTATTAGAAACAGTAGTGTAGTTTTTTAGAACAATGGTTCTCAACTGGGGGCATTTTTGTTCCATGGGGGACATTTGGAAATGTCTGGGAACAGTTTTAATCGTTAAAACTGGTGGTGGGGGTGTGGTGGTGGGAGTACTACTGGCATCTTAGTGGTAGAAATGAGGAATGCTACTAAACATCCTATAGTGCACAGTACAGCTCCCACAACAAACAACTATCTGGCCCCAAATATAAATATTGCAAAGTTGAGAAACCCTAGTTTAAAAGACAGAGAAAACAGTTAACTTTACAAATGCACTTAAACTTGTGATTCATCATTTGCTAGCCTTTTTTTAAAAGTAATTTGTCATTATTAATTTTTTTATTATTGAAAATTTCAAATATTTATAAAAGTAGAATAGTAGAATGAATCCTGTTTTCCCATCACCCCACTTCAGTTATTTTTCATGGCCAATTTTGACTTAACCTGTACCATCCTCCCTTTCTACTGAAGCAGATCAGATACATTATTTCATCTGTAAATATTTTGGTATGTATCTCAAAAGAGAAGTTCTCTTTTTTTTAAACTTCATTATATCTTTACCAGACATAAAACAATAATAATTAAAAGTGATTTAAAAAAATTTAATTGTATTAAAAGTTTTGAGGTTAGCTGAAGAGTAAAATAATAATATATTTTGTTCTCTAGTTATCATTCTGTAGCGTTTCATTTTCTCCATCTGCATTAGGAGGTGAGCTCAAGATAGTATAGATTAGGGGTTGCAAACTCTAGCCTGCAGGCCAAATCCAGCCCTCCATTTATAGTACTAAATCTTATTGGAATATAGCATATCCATTCATTTATTTATTGTGTATGGCCACTTTCATGTTACAACTGCAGAGCTGAATAGTTCAGACAGGAGACTGGGTGGCTTGGAAACCTGAAATATTTACTTCCTGGTCCCTCACAGAAAAGTTTACTGGTCTCTACTATAGATGACTCTTGCAGTTCTTTTGTCAGTTGATTTCAGCTGTTATTAAACTAAATTATTTGGTATATATTATACCTTTCTAATATGTGATATCAGATTACATTTTTTTCCTATTTCTTCTTCTTAGGGAAAACTCAGCTATTTTGGAAAGTTTTCTCCATCTATGACCTACTCAGTACAGTAGAATTACATTCTGTTTCCTCCTTAATGTATAGGTAAAGGCACCAAGAACTGTGCGATCTTAGGTATGTTTTTATAAGTGAGCTAATTTTGGATCCCTTAGGGACTTAGTATTTTTTTTTCCCTACTGATGAATTATAAGAAGATAGGTGTGGTTGATTGAATGAAAGACCAGTTTAAAAAAGTATGTCATTTACATTAATTTTCAAATACAGTACACATATATACAGCAGTTGTCTGGAAACTTGGGAGTGGTTTTATCATTTAAGGTTGATGAAAGCTGTTCTGAAGGAGAGGACTAAGTAGAGAACAAGACAGAGTTTTCTCAGAAAACCCACATTTTAATGGTATTGTTGCTCTCTAAAGTGATACTGGGCAAAATGTTTAATTGGTATAAACTTCAGTTTCCTTATATATGATAAGAACTTAAAGGGTTGGGGTGTGGAGTAAGGGCAATAAAATACTATCTATAGTATACAACGGCAACAAGGGAATCTGTGGTGGTGTTATTGCCTTTGATTGTTTATTTCCAACTGGCAGAAGGCAGAGAATATGGTTTCTTTTTTTTCTTTTTTTTTTTTTAAGATTTTATTTACTTATTTGAGAGACAGAGATCACAAGTAGGCAGAGAGGCAGACAGAGAGAGAGAGAGGAGGAAGCAGGCTCCCTAGCGAGCAGAGAGCCCGTTTCGGGGCTCGATCCCAGGGCCCTGGGATCATGACCTGAGCCGAAGGCAGGGGATTAACAGACTGAGCCACCCAGGTGCCCCGAGAATATGGTTTCTTAAGAAACAGATACTAATTCTGTCTGATTCTTACATAGTAATGAAAACAAATCTGTAGAAATTCTATATAAATGTAAAACTGAGAAGGAAATGGCAAGTGGGCTTCAAGACTGGTTAACTTAAGGAAATTCTTCTCTTAGTAACCTCCAAAATGGCTCTAGGAATTGGTGTACATAGTTCCTGAGGACTCATGTTAATTCAGTTTCTGAATTAATCCCACCTCCCTGTGGCCACCCTCCACCCCCAAAACTGGCACTATTAAGAATGTGGAGCGTCAACAAAAGATTAGATTTGCAAGACCCATTAAACAGTCTTTAAGTTGTCTTTTATAGGAAGGCAGACTAAAATCTGAGATTGTCCCAGCAGAAAAGGTCAAGCTTTAAAAGGAGACAACACCAGGGACGCCTGGTTGGCTCGGTTGGTTAAGCAGCTGCCTTCAGCTCAGGTCATGATCCCAGCGTCCTGGGATGGAGTCCCACATCGGGGCTCCTTGCTCAGCAGGGAGCCTGCTTCTCCCTCTGCCTCTCCCTGCCATTCTGTCTGCCTTTGCTCGCTCTCTCCCCCCTCCTCTGATAAATAAATTTTAAAAATCTTAAAAAAAAAAAAAAAAAGAAAAGGAGACAACACCAGAGTTTTTGTCTTCCCTTATCTGCCAATTTTTTCAGTTGCTGAGTTGAGTTTTACCAGATCATCACTGATTTGTCTTTTGTTTTTTCACGTTCCTCATTTGGTCCATCATTAAATCCTATTGTCTCTTAGAATATATCCAGAATTTGAACTATTTTTACCCTTCCTGCTGCTACCACTTTGGTCCTCACACTTCTTTTCCCAGATATTCTAGTGGCTTTCTCTCTTACTCCCTTCAGCTATTGATTCATGGCTGGCTTTCTCTCTTGCTCCCTTCAGCTACTTAATGAAACCCACCCTGGAGGCCATCCTTTGGCTGTCCTACCTCATCCTTCTTACCTGTGATATTTTTTCTTTGGCCTTTTTACTACCTAACATTTACATTTTATTTACTTATTTTGTTTATAATGTTCTGTCTCCCCTACTAGAACTTAAAGTCTATGAGGGTAGGAACTTTATTTTGCTCATTGCTGTATCCTTAGTGTCCAGAACAATACTGAGCTTGTAGTAGACACCCAATAAATATTCAATGAATGAATGAAGCAGAATACACTACTTTCAAACAATTGTATCAAAGTTTTAGTATGATCAGAATACCAGCATCTTGATGAACTAAATGAGTTTTAGGGAAAAGAAGATGAAATGTACAGTATTACTGACTATATTTAGGGATAATAAAATAGTTGAACTAATTTACTGAATGTGTCAGCATGTTCAGGAAATGTTTAATTCCACTGATGTTAAAAATCACAGTGCTTACTGAGAAGGTTCTGGGAATATAGTGGTGTATGATATAGTAGAAATTCATCTCCCCACCTAGATAACAACTGCACTGGCAGAATTCATTCTTTTTTTTTTTTTTTTAAAGATTTTTTTTTTTTTAATTTGACAGAGATCACAAGTAGGCAGAGAGGCAGACGAGAGAGAGAGAGAGAGAGAGACAGAGAGACAGAGAGAGGAAGAGAGGGAGAGAAGCAGGCTCCCTGCTGAGCAGAGAGCCCAATGTGGGACTTGATCCCAGGACCCTGAGATCATGACCTGAGCCGAAGGCAGAGGCTTTAACCCACTGAGCCACCCAGGTGCCCTGGCAGAATTCCTTCTGATGTAACTATTTTAGAACTCTGGAGTCACTGAAGTCTTGTTATGTCCAGAGGAAGGACTTACAAGTTAATTGTGGTTGATTTTTGTCAGTTTTTTTTTTTTTTTTTAGATTTTATTTATTTATTTGAGAGAGAGAGACAGTGAGAGAGAGCACGAGCGAGGAGAAGGTCAGAGAGCGAAGCAGACTCCCCATGGAGCTGGGAGCCTGATGCGGGACTCGATCCCGGGACTCCAGGATCACGCCCTGAGCCGAAGGCAGTCGTCCAACCAACTGAGCCACCCAGGCGTCCCGATTTTTGTCAGTTTTAACTCTTAGTTCAGCAGGTACTACCTATACCTCACCTTCCCCCCCAGGGGCAGGCAGCCATGTTCATGTTCTTAGATCACCCTGCACGGAACAGGATGGGCAACAAGGAGCCCTTGCTACAAATACCAGGATCTGTGCACTGATTGCTGCCTCTAACCATGGATGTGCAGACACAGAGCTGGACAGCCATTGTTGCATTCTCCCATTGTTGTATGCCATTTTGCCATGGCTGAAGTAACTTCCAGAAGTTCTGAGGAATGGTATCTTTCCTGCTCTTCCCACACTATTTTTTCTTCTTTTTCTCCTTTTGTGACCTTGGCATTAAAGTCTAGGACATTCAAGAGCAATTATATATATGAGAAATTAGGAAGTCACTGCACATGTCCAAAGAAAGGTACAGGCTCAGGAAAGACCATAAGTTTATACTTCAGGCTCTAACCACAAAGACAGTCTAAAGCAATCAAAAACAAAACAAAAGCAGAAAACAGAAAACCCTGCAAAAGAGGGAGAATCTGATTGTGAGAGTTACTGGTTATTAGAATAAAATGTCCAGCTTTCAGCAAAAAAAAAATCACAAGGCATACAAGGAAGCAGGAAAGTATGGTCCATTTAAAGGAAGCAAAATAAGCCAGCAGAAACTGCTGTTGAAAAAATCCAGATGTAGACTTAATAGACAAATAACTCTAAAACAATTATCTTAAAATGCTCTAAGAGCTAATTGAAGATGAGAAGAAAACTAAGAAATGATGTATGGACAAAATGGAAGTATCAGTGAAGACATAGATAACCTAAAAAGAGACCAAGAAAAGATTCCAAAGTTGAAAAGTATAAGAACCTGAAATGAAAAATTCGTGGAGGAAGTCAAAGGCAGATTTAACTAGACAGAAGAGAGAACTAGTGAACTGGAAGTTAAGGCAATCAAAATTACGGAGTCTGAGGAATAGAAGGAAAAGAGATTGGAGAAAAAATGAACAGAGCCTTAGGGATGTGTAGAACAGTATCAGGTGGATCATTGTATGCATTGTGGGCGTTTGAGAAGGAGAAGGGATTGGGTGAGGATTGGAGGGAAGAGAGGGGAAAGGGCAGCGAGATTATTCAAAGAAACTATGACCAAAAATTTCCCATTTGATGGAAGATATGACTATAAACATCCAAGAAGCACAGTGAATTCCAAGTAGGATGAATTGAGTGAGACCCATACCGAGACACATTGTAATCAAACTTTAAAGAGCCAAGGCCAGAGAATCTTGAAAGAAATAAGAGGGATGACTTGTCACTTGAAAAGGGATCCATGGGACACCTGGGTGGCTCAGTTGGTTAGCGGCTGCCTTCGGCTCAGGTCATGATCCCAGTGTCCTGGGATTGAGTCCCACATCAGGCTCCTTGCTTGGCGGGGAGCCTGCTTCTCCCTCTGCCTCTGCCTGCCACTCTGTCTGCCTATGCTTGCTCTCGCTTCTCTCTCTATGACAAATAAATAAAATAAAATAAATCTTAAAAAAAAAAAGAAAAGGGATCCTTGTAAGATTTTCATCATATTTCTCATCAGAAACTTCAGAAGCCAGAAGACAGTGGTGGACTGATGTTTTTAAGGTGCTAAAAAGAAAAAAAACCCTGCTAACCAAGAATCCTGTATCTAGCAAAACTCTCCTTTGAAAGTGACAGAGAGACATTCCCCGAAACTCAGGGAATTTGTTACTGGCACACCTGTCTTGCAAGAAATCCTGAAGGGAGTTCTGCAGATTGAAATGAAAGAATATTAGATAGTAACCTGAAGCCGTATGACAAAGTAATATCTCAATAAAAGTATAATATATAAGCAGTTACAGAAGATAACATTATTTTAATAATGTTTGTAATTCTTTTTGTTTCCCAGATGATTTAAGAAACTAACACATTAAAAAAATTATTAGTCTAAAATCTAGCATTATTGTAACTTTGATTTGTAAGTCCACATTTTGTTTTCTATGTAATTTAAGAAACTTAGGGATTTTAAAAAATTATTAGTTTATGGTTTTGATTACACAATGTACAAAGTTGTAATTTTGTGATAACGATAACAAAGGGTTGTGGATAGAGCGGTAAATCAGTTGTTATTTGTTTTTGGTTTTTAAGATTTTATTTATTTGAGATAGAAAACACGAGCAGGGGGAGAGGGGCAGAAGGAAAGGAAGGGTGAGAAGCAGACTTCCCACTGAGCAGGGAGCCCAATATAGGGCTAGAACCCATAACACTGGGATCATGACCTGAGCTGAAGGCAGACACTTAACTGACTGAGCCACCCAGGCGCCCCTATAAATGAGTTTTCAATTAGCAGTAATTGTGTCTCAGATAAACCTTGTTGTTTATGATACTGCCACTGCACAAAGCTTGTAAATGAGTTTTTATATGTTATTGAAGTTAAGTAAAATGTTTTTTACTTCAAAATATCAACTAAATATAAAAGAGATAGTAATGTAGGAAATGAGGCAGCAAAAGCTATGTGGCATCTAGAAAAATTATAGCAAAGTGACAGAAGTTATTCCTTATCAATAATTACTTTAAATATAGTGGATTAAACTATAAAAGACTGGCAGAGTAGATTAAAAATTATTTGATATGTTCTTTGTATAGGACACTCCCTTTAAGATGCATAGATAGAAATAGGTTTAAAGTGAAAGAATAAGAAAAGATACTGATGCATATAGTAATCAAAAAAGGGCAGGGATAGCTATATTAATTTTAGGTAAAATAGGTTCTAAATCATGAAGGACATTGTATATTAATAAAAAGTACAATACAACAAGAAGATATAAAATTTCTAAATATTTATATGCTTAATAACAGACCATACAAATATACGAACAAAATTAACAAAAGGGAAAGGAAAAAGACATTTTTACACTACTGGTTTGAGACTTCAGTATCCTATTTTCAATAATGTATAGAACAGCCATGCAGAAGATAAGACATATGAGGAATGAACAATACAGTAAAGCCAGCTGGAGCTAATAGACATGTATAGAACCCTCTACTTAACAATAGCATGTACATTATTCTCAAGTGCACCTGGTGTGTTCTTTGTGGTAGACTATATGTTAAGTCACAAATTAAGTCTCAGTATATTTAAAAAGGTAGATGTCTTACAAAATATTTTCTTTGACCACATTTTGATGAAGTTAGAAATAAATAATGGAAGAAAGACTGGAAAATTCACACATTTGTGGAAATTAAATAACATACTTTTTTTTTTTTTTTAAAGATTTTATTTATTTATTTGACAGAGAGAGATTACAAGTAGGCAGAGAGGCAGGCAGAGAGAGAGAGGAGGAAGCAGGCTCCCTGCCGAGCAGAGAGCCCGATGCGGGACTCGATCCCAGGACCCTGAGATCATGACCTGAGCCGAAGGCAGCGGCTTAACCCACTGAGCCACCCAGGCGCCCCAAATAACATACTTTTAAGCAATGAATGGATTAAAGAAATTGCAAGGGAAATATGACAGTACTGAGACGTGAATGAAAACAAAAGCCGAACATACTAAAACCTGTGAGATGTAGTGAAAGCAGTGCTAAGGGGGAAATTTATAGCTATAAATGCTTATATTTAAAAAGTGATTCCAAATCAGCAACCTAATTTTACAGCTTAAGGAACTAGAAGAAAAAATTAAATTCAGAGATAGCAGAAGGAATGAAATAATAAATATTTGAGCAGAGATAAATAAAATAATAGAAAAGCAAGAGAGAAATAGTGAAACCACAATGTTGGTTTCTTGATCAACAGAACTGATAAATGTTTATTTAACTAGATTGATTAAGAAAAAACACTCAAGGGACACCTGGGTGGCTCAGTTGGTTAAGCGGCTGCCTTCGGCTCAGGTCATGATCCCAGCGTCTTGGGATCAAGTCGCACATGGGGCTCCTTGCTCGGCAGGGAGCCTGCTTCTCCCTCTGCCTCTGCCTGCCACTCTGCCTGTGCTCGCTCATTCTCTCTCTCTCTCTCTCTGACAAATAAGTAAATAAGTAAAATCTTTAAAAAACACTCAATTACTAAAATCAGAAATGAAAATGGGGACATTACTACCAATTCTACAGAAATGGAAAGGTTTTAAGAGAGTACTGTAAATGGTTATGTGCCAGCAAATGGGATAACCTAGATGAACTGGACAAATACCTAGAAACACATTTAAGGTCTTTATTTCCTTGTTGATCTTTTGCTTGGATGATCTGTCCATTTCAGTGAAGGGAATGTTGAAGTCCCTACTATTACTGTATTACTGTCGATGTGTTTGATTTTGTTATTAATTGGTTTATATAGTTGGCTGCTCCCATGTTAGAGGCATAGATACTTAAAATTGTTAGATCTTCTTGTTGGACAGATCCTTTGAGTATGATATAGTATCCTTCCTTATCTCTTATTATAGTCTTTGGCTTAAAATCTAATTGATCTCCATAGTGTATATGGACCACATCTTCCTTATCCATTCATCTGTTGAAGGGCATCTTGGTTCTTTCCATAGTTTGGCGACTGTGGCCATTGCTGCTATAAACATTGGGGTACAGATGGCCCTTCTTTTCACAACATCTGTGTCTTTGGGGTAAATACCCAGGAGTGCAGTTGTAGGGTCATAGGGAAGCTCTATTTTTAATTTCTTGAGGAATCTCCACACTGTTCTCCAAAGAGGCTGCACCAACTTGCATTCCCACCAACAGTGTAAGAGGGTTCCCCTTTCTCCACATCCTCTCCAACACATGTTGTTTCCTGTTTTGTTAATTTTGGCCATTCTAACTGGTGTAAGGTGATATCTCAATGTGGTTTTAATTTGAATCTCCCTGAGGGCTAATGATGATGAGCATTTTTTCATGTGTCTGATAGCCATTTGTATGTCTTGATTGGAGAAGTGTCTGTTCATATCTTCTGCCCATTTTTTGATGTGTTTGTCTGTTTCGTGTGGGTTGAGTTTGAGGAGTTCATTATAGATCCTGGATATCAACCTTTTGTCTGTACTGTCATTTGCAAATATCTTCTCCCATTCCGTGGGTTGCCTCTTTGTTTTTTTGACTGTTTCCTTTGCCTTTGGAGACGTATCTTGAAAGAAGTTGCTGTGGCTGATATCAAAGAGATTACTGCCTATGTTCTCCTCTAAGATTCTGATGGATTCCTGTCTCACGTTGAGGTCTTTTATCCATTTTGAGTTTATCTTTGTGTACGGTGTAAGAGAATGGTCGAGATTCATTCTTCTACATATAGCTGTCCAGTTTTCCCAGCACCATTTATTGAAGAGACTGTCTTTTTTCCACTGTGTATTTTTTCCTGTTTTGTCAAAGATTAATTGACCATAGAGTTGAGGGTCCATATCTGGGCTCTCTACTCTGTTCCACTGGTCTATGTGTCTGTTTTTATGCCAGTACCATGCTGTCTTGGTGATCACAGCTTTGTAATAAAGCTTGAAATCAGGTAAGGTGATGCCGCCAGCTTTATTTTTGTTTTTCAACATTTCCTTAGCGATTCGGGGTCTCTTCTGATTCCATACAAATTTTAGGATTATTTGCTCCAGCTCTTTGAAGAATGCCGGTGGAATTTTGATTGGAATGGCATTAAAAGTATAGATTGCTCTAGGCAGTATAGACATTTTAACAATGTTTATTCTTCCGATCCAAGAGCATGGAATGGTCTTCCATCTATTTGTGTCTTCTTCAATTCATGAGTGTTCTGTAGTTCCTCAAGTACAGATCCTTTACCTCTTTAGTTAGGTTTATTCCCAGGTATCTTATGGTTCTTGGTGCTATAGTAAATGGAATCGATTCTCTAATTTCCCTTTCTGTATTTTCATTGTTAGTGTATAAGAAAGCCACTGATTTCTGCACATTGACTTTGTATCCTGCCACGTTGCTGAATTGCTGTATGAGTTCTAGTAGTTTGGGGGTGGAGTCTTTTGGGTTTTCCATATAAAGAATCATGTCATCTGCGAAGAGAGAGTTTGACTTCTTCATTACCAATTTGGATACCTTTTATTTCTCTCTGTTGTCTGATTGCTGTTGCTAGGACTTCTAATACTGTGTTGAACAAGAGTGGTGAAAGTGGGCATCCTTGTCTTGTTCCTGATCTCAATGGGAAGGCTGCAAGCTTTTTCTCATTGAGGATGATATTTGCTGTGGGTCTTTTATAGATAGATTTGATGAGGTTCAGGAATGTTCCCTCTATCCCTATACTTTGAAGCGTTTTAATCAGGAACGGATGCTGGATTTTGTCAAATGCTTTTTCTGCATCAATTGAGAGGACCATGTGGTTCTTCTCTCTTCTCATATTAATTTGTTGTATCACATTGATTGATTTGCGATTGTTGAACCATCCTTGTAGCCCAGGGATGAATCCCACCTGATCATGGTGGATAATCTTTTTAATGTGCTGTTGGATCCTGTTGGCTAGGATCTTGTTGAGAATCTTAGCATCCATATTCATCAGTGATATTGGTCTGAAATTCTCCTTTTTGGTAGGGTCCTTGCCTGGTTTGGGGATCAGGGTAATGCTGGCTTCATAGAAAGAGTATTATGCCTCCATCAGAAAGGATGAATACCCAACTTTTGTAGCAACATGGACGGAACTGGAAGAGATTATGCTGAGTGAAATAAGTCAAGCAGAGAGAGTCAATTATCATATGGTTTCACTTATTTGTGGAGCATAACAAATAGCATGGAGAACAAGGGGCGTTAGAGAGGAGTAGGGAATTTGGGTAAATTGGAAGGGAAGGTGAACCATGAGAGACTATGGACTCTGAAAAACAATCTGAGGGGTTTGAAGTGGCGGGGGGTGGGAGGTTGGGGTACCAGGTGGTGGGTATTATAGAGGGCACGGCTTGCATGGAGCACTGGGTGTGGTGAAAAAATAATGAATAATTTTTTTCTGAAAATAAATAAATTGAAAAAAAAAAAAAAGAACTAAGATGCCCTTCAACGGACGAATGGATAAGGAAGATGTGGTCCATATACACTATGGAGTATTTTGCCTCCATCAGAAATGACGAATACCCAACTTTTGTAGCAACATGGTCGGGAATGGAAGAGATTATGCTGAGTGAAATAAGTCAAGCAGAGAGAGTCAATTATCATATGGTTTCACTTATTTGTGGAGCATAACAAATAGCATGGAGGACATGGGGAGTTAGGAGAAGGGAGTTGAGGGAAATTGGAAGGGGAGGTGAACCATGAGAGACTATGGACTCTGAAAAACAATCTGAGGGTTTTGAAGGGGCGGGAGGTGGGAGGTTGGGGTACCAGGTAGTGGGTATTATAGAGGGCACGGATTGCATGGAGCACTGGGTGTGGTGAAAAAATAATGAATACTGTTATCTTAAAATAAATAAAAAATAAATTAAAAAAAATCTAATTGATCTGATATAAAGATTGCCACCCCAGTTTTCTTTTGATGTCCATTAGCATGGTAAATTGTTTTCCACCCCCTCACTTTAAATCTGGAGGTGTCTTAGAGTTTCTTGTAGTCAGCATATTGATGGGTTTTGTTTTTTTATCCATTCTGATACCCTGTGTCTTTTGATTGGGGCATTTAGCCCATTTACATTCAGGGTAATCTGAGAGATATGAGATTGAGAGATACGAATTTAGTGCCATTGTATTGCCTGTAAGGTGACTATTACTGTATATTGTCTCTGTTCCTTTTCAATCTACTACTTTTAGGGTTTCTCTTTGCTTAGAGGACCCCTTTCAATATTTCCTGTAGAGCTGGTTTGGTGTTTTCAAATTCTTTCAGTTTTTGTTTGCTCTGGAAGCTTTCAGTGATCGTCTAGCTAGATATAATATTCTTGGCTGCATGTTTTCCTCGTTTAGTTCTCTGAATATATCATGCCAGTTCTTGCTGGCCTGCCAGGTCTCTGTGGATAAAAGTCTGCTGCCAATCTAATATTTTTACCATTGTATGTTACAGACTTCTTGTCCCCTGTTGCATTCAGGATTTTCTCTTTGTCGCTAAGACATGTAAATTTTACTATTAGATGATGGGGTGTGGACCTATTCTTATTTTGAGGGGGGGTTCTCTGTACCTCCTGGATTTTGATACTTGTTCCCTTTGCCATATTAGGGAAATTCTCTACAATAATTCTCTCCAATATACCTTCTGCTCCCCTCTCTCTTTCTTCTTCTTCTGGAATCCCAATTATTCTAATGTTTCAGCTTATGGTATCCCTTATCTCTCGAATTCTCCCCTCGTGATCCAGTAGTTGTCCTTTTTTTTTTTTTCTCAGCTTCTTTATTCTCTGTCATTTGGTCTTCTATACCAGTAATTCTTTCTTCTGCCTCATTTATCCTAGCAGTGAGAGCCTCCATTTTTGATTGCACCTCATTAATAGCTTTTTTGATTTCAACTTGGTTAGATTTTAGTTCTTTTATTTCTCCAGAAAAGGCTTTTATTTCTCCAGACAGGGTTTCTCCAATATCTTCTATGCCTTTTTCTTTCGAGCCTGGCTAGAACCTTGAGAATCATCATTCTGAACTCTAGATGTGACATATTACCAATGTCGCTATTGATTATGTACCTAACCTTCGGTACTGCCTCTTGTTCTTTTTTTTGTGGTGAGTTTTTCCACCTTGTCATTTTGTCCAGGTAAGAATATATGAAGGAGCAAATAAAGTACTAAAAGGGTGACAAAGACCCCAGGAAAATGTGCTTTAACCAAATCAGAAGAGACCCCAAATCATGGGGGGAAGAAAAGGGGTAAAAAGTAGTTCAGGAAAAAAAAAATATATATATATAAAAAAGAAAAAAATATATATATATTAGACTGGTGACTAGAGCAAGGTAACCCACTTAATTTTGGTAGTAGTTTGGTCTCTTAGAAGAAACTACCTCCCAAAATATTAAAGAATGAAAAACATATATAAGGTTAGATACAATGAAGGGATGGAATATGACTATAAAGATGAAAAAAAAATTTTTTTTTTAATTTCTAAAAAAAGAGTTGATAAGATAAGTTGGTTGGGAGAATAAAGAAAAAGAAAGTGGAGAGAATTTGCTTGGGCTGGAAACTAGAATAAGCCTGGTGCTAGACTTAGGGTGTATTTTGATCTATTAGAAGAAGTTGTACCCCAAATTTTTTAGAAGAAAAAAAACCTATGTATATACAAAAAATAAAGTTAGATACAGTGAAGGATAAAATATGATTATAATAATGAAGATTCAAAAAAGATTTTATTTATTTATTTATTTCCGCAAAATCATTTCCTTTTATTCTGTGGAACTTCAATCAGGTAGACTTGTGCATGATTTATGTTAGTTTATACATGATGGTGGGAATTAAGACTGAAGATAAGGCTACTGGGGAAATGCCTGCTCTTGATTTCCGAGGATCTTCAGACCAAGGGCTGCCTATTTATTTATTTTTTTATGAAAGGTATTGTTAAGATAAACTAGTTAAAGAACGTTAAAAGAGGAAAGGGTAAAAGTTAAAAAAAAATTAGCAGAAGAGAAAAAAAATAAAGTTAAAAAAATTGATCAACTTTGCAAGACTAAAGAATCATGGGGAGAAAGCTATGAATTCCATGCTTTGCTTTCTCCTCTGGAATTCTGCTGCTCTCCTTGATAAGTGAACTTGGTCTTGGCTGGATTTTTTGTTGATCTTTGCATTCCGTAGAGTTCCAGAGGATGGGAATGAAAATGGCGGCCTCCCAATCTCTGGCCTGAGGAGCTGAGAGCTCGGGGCCCCACTCTCAGTATGCCCTCAGAGAAAACCACTCAATCACTCCTGTCTCCCTGGCCTCAGCTGTGCTTGGAGAAAAGCGCTTAATCACTCCCATCTCCCTAGCCTTCGGCTGTGCTCTGAGCTTACCCAGTCTATGACCAAGCATCTCTGTCTCTGGCAGACAGCTCTGCCTGGAGTCTCCAAACCCTGTGGATCCCTGAGCTCTCGGGTTGCGGGGGGGTGGGTCCCCGGATCTTGTGGGGACCTCACTCACAGAGCAGTAGCTGGTGCCATGGATTACGGTTCAAGGTAACCCTGAGTTGAGAGCTCACTCTTCAGCTCCATCTCTATAGCCGGCTTCCCCGCTCTAATACCTGTGAGCTCTGCGACACTCAGACACCTCCGATCCTTCTGTGACCTCATGGAACCTGAGGTCATGCTGTCCCCGTGTGAGCTTCATCGTGGTTTAGCCTCTGGAGCGATGTCCCTCAGTGGAGCAGACTTTTTTTTTCCCTTAGATTTTATTTATTTATTTCACAGACAAAGATCACAAGTAGGCAGAGAGGCAGGCAGAAAGAGAGGAGGAAGCAGGCTCCCCGCTGAGCAGAGAGCCCGATGCGGGGCTCGATCCCAGGACCCTGGGATCATGACCTGAGCTAAGGCAGAGGCCTTACGCCACTGAGCCACCCAGGCGCCCCACTGGAGCAGATTTTTAAAAGTCCTGATTTTGTGCTCTGTTGCTCCTGCGGAGAGCTGACCCCCTCCCCCTGCGGTCTATCTTCCTGTTGCTTTGGATTCATTTCTTCGCCCGTCCTACCTTTCAGAAAGTGGTCGATTTTCTGTTTCTAGAATTGTTGCTCTTCTCTTCGATCTCCTGTTGGATTTGTAGGTGTTCAGTATGGTTTGATAAGCTATCTAGCCGATCTCCTGTTATCTGATGTCATCTCAGCCTGCTACTTCTCCACCATCTTGATTCCTTCAGATACCTAGAAACATGAAACCTCTCAGAATGAGTCAAAGAAATAAAAGAATAGAAGGAAATGACCTTGACATAATAAAAGCCATATATGAAAAATTAAAAACTTGTCCTCTAGGATCAGGGAAAAGATAAGGATGTGCACTTTTCCATTCATATTCAACATGGTACTGGAAGTCCTAGCCAGAGTATATAGGCAAGATAAATAAGAGGCATTCACACTGGAAGGGAAGAAGTAAAATTGTCTCTGCAGATTATATGATCCATGTAGAAAACCATAAAGTTCCACACAAAAAGCTTTTAGAACTAGTTAAGATATTCAGCAAAGTACCAGTACTAAAGCTAGTTTCATTTCTGTACATTAGCCATCAACAATCAATAGAGGATATTAAGAAAACAACTCCATTTATAATAGCATCAAAAATAATAAAAAAGTACTTAGAAATTAATTTAACTGAAGAGGTGAAAGACTTGTACTCCTGAAAGAAAGAAGATATAAGTAAGTCGAAACATATTTCATGTTCATGGATTGGAAGAATTTGTATTATTATGATGTCAAAACTGCCCAAACTGATCCACAGATTTAGTGTAAACCTTGTCATAATCTCAGTGATGTTTTTTGCAGAAATAGAAAAATTCATCCTGTAATTCAGTAGGTCATCTCAAGGTACTTCAAAATAGCCAAAACCATTTTGAAAAAGAATAACAGAATTTTGGAAGACTCGTTCTTCCTGATTTCCAGACTTACTACAAAGCTGCAATAATCAAAACAGTGTGGTACTGGCATAGATACAGATACATAAGCCAGTGGGATGGAATAGAGTCCAGTAACAAATCCTTGCATTACAAAGAGAATTCTGCATTACAGAGAGAATTCTGGTGTGTGTGTGTATGTGTGTGAAGAATAGATTGGGGTAAGATAAAGTGGAGGCAGGTAAGCTATGGCTATAAGTTAGATGATTGAGAATCAAGGCCTTAATTAATTAGTGGTAGAATAGGAGAAAAGAAAAGAGGTCTGATTATAAATTGAGGCGTAAGAGCCATTGGGTTTGGTGCTTGTATATATTGTGGCGCAGGGACATGAAGTGGGTAAGCATGACTTACAGATAGGATTTTGATATGGTCTGTGGTTCTGCCAACTAAGCTAGGAAAGACTGGAATGAAAGCCAGAAGAAAGGGGGGAATAAGAGGGTAGAAAGAACCAAGATCGGTTTTAGATTTAATTTGAGGTCCCTGCCGAAATCCTTTCAGATAACTTTACTGTAATATTGTCCCTCAACATCTCACTTGGTGCTAGTATCAGAGTCATAATAATGAGCTTTTTGAATTAGGTTTATTGGAAATACTTAAGATGGATTCACAAGACAGCAACAAACCCTATTAAGATCTTTGTGCAACTGAGGTTTTTTATTTGGGGAAAAAAAAACCAAAATAAATTTGTTATTTTCTAGTGCATATATCTTCCAAATTCTATAAATTTTTTCTCATATATATTCTTTTGACATATATATGACAAATACATAAAAATATATACTTGATATATTATATGTATATATATATATATTACACACACACACACACATTTAGGGTTTTTATTTTTCATGGTTTTGTTTTTCAGTGTTTTTTTTTCCCCCACATGAATTGATGACAGGACCTGCATAACAGCATTACAATAAGTTTTCTAACAGCCATAAACATGTGGTACATTTCATAAACAGTCCGTGTTTTTATTTAGTGAGTGTTAGTGATGTGCTTTTTAACATAAGGAAAACCACTTAAAATGATAGCGCTTAAAATGAAACCACTTAAAATGATACCGCTTAAAATGAAACCGCTTAAAAATGATAAATAAATCTAAATTGGAGGGTAGGAAGAGCTTAAATCTAAGATTCTGTAACATGCTACTAGAGAGGTTCATCTCTATGTCTCACAAACATACACACACATACTCATGTAGACATAAAATTTTTCTTTGTAAAAAGCTTGTTTCTATGGGTTGTTTAAATATAATGCTACTCAGAGGCACATGAGTTGCATCTTTAATCTTTCATGTGGTAGTGTGCTAGTTCCTTTATGCTCACAGCTGACAGGTAACAGAAACTGCTACTTTGGCTTAGCTAGATTTTTAGGAAGGTAGAAGTACTGCTGAGTTGTAGTTTCCTACCTTTTCAAGAGTGGTTGTCAAATTGTTGTGGACTCCTACACAAGTGGTTTTACTTTAAATATCTGTCTGAGAAAAAATGCTAAGACCAAAGACTGGTGAATTCAGCAGCTGTTTTGAATGAACTGTTGTTTTGTTTTTTAATTTAAATCTGTGGAAAGTAGTTAAAATAATCCTGAGTACTTTATGGATTTTCAAACCACTTGCTAAAGCTGGAGTCTATGAGGAGGTAGGACTAAAGGTTGGAAATACTGCTTTGGAGAAAGTCTTAAAACGTGCTTACTTCTGGGTATTAAAACTTGAGACATAGTCTGGAATAAAGAGAGTATCTTTATAATACCCATCTCTGTCTGCATTTAGCAAAGTAATGGGACTTTTTTTTTTTTTTTAAAGATTTTACTTATTTACTTGACAGAGAGAACACAAGTAGGCAGAGAGGCACGCAGAGAGAGAGGGATGCAGGCTCCCCACTGAGCAGAGAGCCCGATGTGGGGCCCAATCCCAGGACCCCGAGACCATAACCTGAGCCGAAGGCAGAGGCCCAACGCACTGAGCCACCCAGGAGTCCTGAGGCCTTCTTTTTTGATGTGAACTATGTATGTTATCTTCATGCAGTACAGGCATTTTTTTCCCCCTTTAAAAAATAATTTCTTGGGTGCCTTGGTGGCTCAGTGGGTTAGGCCACTGCCTTGGGCTCGGGTCATGGTCTCGGGGTCCTGGGATCGAGTCCCATATCGGGCTCTTTGCTCGGCGGAGAGCCTGCTTCCCCCACCCCCCCGCCTGCCTCTCAGCCTACTTGTGATCTTTCTCTGTCAAATAAATAAATTCTTTAAAAATAATAATAATAATAATTTTTTACAGGGCTGCCTGGGTGGTTTAGTCGGTTAAGTGTTAGACTCTGGATTTTGGCTCAGGTCATGATCTCAAGGTTATGAGATCAAGCCAGGCAGTGGGCTCTGCAGAGTCTACTTGGGATTCTCTCTCTGCACCCCTACCCCATGCTCGCACAAGCTCTCTCTCTTTTAAAAAAAAAAAAAAAAAAGCAAAAAAAAAGGTTTCTTACATTAAAAAATTTTAAGCAATCAGGTCTTTCTCTACTTCTTCAGTAATAGGCCTATTTTAAAAGGGTAAGGCATACCTACTTAATTCTTCTGAAATAGTTTGAGTAGACATTTCTCTCAATTTTGGATATATGAAGTTATATGCATATATGAAATTAGCTGATCTGTGTTTCATTTTTATCTTTTAAGGTGGTAGTTAATTTTTTTCTTGAATATACAGAAAAGTAAATGCTTACCAACTTGAGATAACCAGTATTAGTATGTTGATATATTTTTCTCAAAGTTAATTGAGATCACAGTTTGGTATCCTTTCTTCCTCTTTAAATTACTCAGCTAATGTTTATACAATTTCTATGTCATTAAAAAGCCTTTGTAAATACAGTTTTTAAATGGAAAAATGTTTATGTATATTTGTATCATAATTTAGCATTTTTCTGAATGTTGACTTATCATCATGGCTGATAAATTAGGAGTAATGAAAGATCAGACTACTTCTGATATAAGTATTGGTCCAGTATGTATGTGACAGTGTATTGATCCACGGTCATCATTTATCTTTGGAGTTAATCACTAGTCAAGTGGATTTCTAGTTATTTTGTTGACAACATTCTGTGTTTTCTTTTCTCACATTAATTCTTAATGACGTATCAGAGCTTCAGGTTTTATTTTCTCTCTAAAATATTCCCTCACTAATTCAGATTTAAATGCTGACATTTAGGATAAAGATGGAGATAGAGCCGTTCACCATGCAGCTTTTGGAGACGAAGGCGCTGTCATAGAAGTGCTGCACCGAGGCAGTGCCGACTTGAATGCTCGCAACAAGCGCCGACAGACGCCGCTTCATATTGCTGTCAATAAAGGCCATCTGCAGGTGGTGAAGACTTTATTGGACTTTGGCTGTCATCCTAGCCTCCAGGTAAAACCTTCAATGGTGTGCATTCTGCAGGTGTTGCTAAGATTCTATAAAGAGGAAATACTAAGTTCTGTTGCAGGCATTCCTTTGTTATCATTTCCTTTTTTGTTTGATCATTCTATGTGATAAAATTGGCAGCTATTCTTGGAAAGGCCTTTGAAGGAAAGTGTCAGTAGATTGGTTTTATATTGGAGGGTGAGGGTGGGGACTTCTTTGCAAAAATATCAGCTTATGAATTGATTTAACTTTACTGATCGCGACAGTGAGCTTCAGCAGCTTAAAGGAAGTAGAATAGGCTGCATTTAATGATAGTTACTTTATCTAAATTATTTTAATTGTAGCTTAATTTATCTTTGGGTCTTGATCTAGTCATTAGTCTAGGAAGATTTTCTATTTTGGAAAATATACAGGGTTTTAGGGTTAATTTTCAGTAGGACCTAATTTTTGAGGCAAGGGTCACCTAAGAGGGGATTCCTGTCCACCCACAGTTTTAGCAGCCAGATGGATTTGATACATCAGAGAAGCAACAGAGAAGAAAAATAGGAGTAATGGGACTGAGGGCTTGAGAACTGAAGGAATTGGAGATTTTATTCAGCTAGTATCAGAGACTGATAATGCTGTATCAGGTACAGCATTTTGGAGCTGACAGGGTTTGGAACTTAGAGCTTCTAAGTGGATTATAGAATTGGAGGATGGGGGAGGAATTAGAGAGTGTTAATCTATTGAAGGAGAGATAATTTATACCTATTTTTGGGGGGGTCTGAAATGGAGACAAAGTCATCCGTTGAGAGTGAATGGGGAGTAATGGGTATAGAAAAGGTAATTGAGAACAGTGATAAATGTTTGGAATAGCTTCTGTGGGGACCAGAAGGAAGGACGATCAGGGCCTGTAGAAGCTTATTCCAGCCATTATTAAGAGCTATATTATATGGCTCTTGATATATTAATTATATATTATATATATTATATATTAATATTAAATGGCTCTTAATATATTATTAAGGCCATATTAAGAGCCTATCTCAAGTTGAAGACTATGAATTTTTAGTGCCACTAGATAAGTGGCTAAAAAGTGGCTGGTTGGATTGAAGTTGGATTAGGAATTTGTTATGAGGGTAGATGAGTATATTCCTGGGATTAGCCAACTTTTTTCTGTAAAGGGCCAAATGATCATTTAGGCTTTCATGTAGTTTCTATCATGACTGTCCAGTGCTGCAATTGTAGTATAAAAGCAGCCATCAGTAATGCATAAACAGGTGGCAGGGTGGATTTAGCAACCATGGCATAAACCATGACTTAACTGAGAACAGTATTTATGAAACTATGAAATAAATGAAGTCTAAATTACCCATTTGTGGAGATAACTGATAATGAATAACACCATACTACTAAAATCAGTTGATTAATGGAAAAGGTAGTCAGCTTGACTTAGGAAGACCGAGATTGCTGTATATTCTTTTCTTTTACATGTTTTCTATTTTGACTAATTAGCCACTTTCCTGCCCCTTGAAAACATTTAGATTAATATTTTCACCCATGACTACATAATATATTCAGCTGGCGGACTCTGAGAAACTACTCATGCCTGGATCTTACTCCTAGAGATTCTGGTTTAGTTGTCCTAGAGAAGAGCCTAAGTATCTCTCTTTTTTTTAAACGATGTATTTATTTATTTTAGGGAGAGAATGCTCGTTCATGCATGAGCAGGAGGGACAGAGGGAAAAGGAGAGAGAATCTCAAGCAGACTCTCTGTCACGCATTCAGCCTGACACAGGGCTCAATCTCACAACCTTGAGATCATGACCTGAGCTGAAACCAAGAGCTGGAGGCTTAACTGACTGTGCCACCCAGCACCCTGTGCCTGGGTATCTTTGTAAGAGCTCCCCTACAGATTCTAAATGTACAGCCAAGGTTGAGAACTATTGACTTTTAATTCATTGCTCTAGGGCCCCAAGAATGTGTAGGTTTGTTTTGAAATTTTAGGGCATAACGATTACTGGTAGGAATATGGTATAGTAGGCCATTTTAAACCAATGAAATTTGGGGGTAGCTTTTTACCTCACTAATTTTTGTAATTACCTGAATCATATTTGAGAGTACTTTTTAATTTTACTTTTCTTTTTCCTTGGTAGGCTACAACATGTTCATTGATTCCCAT
Source organism: Neogale vison (assembly GCF_020171115.1). NCBI lineage: Eukaryota > Metazoa > Chordata > Mammalia > Carnivora > Mustelidae > Neogale > Neogale vison. The sequence goes on along the minus strand of NC_058093.1, from coordinate 172,424,786 downwards.
CTAGATTGAGGATGAGTTTAATATAATATAATGAGGCTAATGTTTCTTGCCTACATCCTAAAATTTAATGCAGAATGGTTTATTGAGGGTTACTAGATACAGCTTCTGTTTAGTAGTTCAGTGTACATATTAATATTACATGTGATCTTTGGCTCAAGAACTAATGAAAATCTCTCTAAATTAAAAAAAAGGATTCTGAAGGTGATACCCCTCTTCATGATGCAATAAGTAAGAAACGTGATGACATTCTGGCAGTACTTCTAGAAGCTGGAGCAGATGTTACCATTACAAACAATAATGGATTTAATGCTCTACACCATGCGGCACTAAGAGGAAATCCCAGGTAAAGATCTCACCTTTACTATTTTATATGCAGTTTAAAAATATTTTCCTAGTGCTGGTTCTCTTTTTCTGATACAGAGGAGGAAGTAATGGCTTATTTTAGTACATTATAAATCATTTTAAAGTCTATGGAAATTTTTTTATTGTTAAACTAATACAAATACTATGAAATGACTATTATATATATTAAGTATGGATATAAGTTACCAAGAATATTGCTTATATCTAAAGATTTAATTAAAATGAATTCCATTTTGAGATTTGTTTCTTTAAGATCATTCCCAGTGTCCTCTAATCTTATGTTATCCATTTGTTTGATTTTTTTTTTTTTTTTTTTAAAGTAGGCTCCATGCCCAGCATGTGGCCCAGCATGGGGCTTGAACTAAAGACCCTGAGATCAAGACCTGAGCTAAGATCAGGAGTCAGATGCTTAACTGACTGGGCCCCCCATGCACCCCATTTGCATGATTATTTTTTTTAATTTGTGGCTGAATAACTCTTAAGTACATAATTCCTTATTAATAATGTAATTGTATAAGCTTCTAGTGTAGATATTCCCCAGCCATTGTTAACAGTGGTGATAGGCAGTCTACTAGAAAAAGGATTTGCTGGTTGTAGTTTGAGAAAAACTTCTGGGAAATCACAGAATTCATAAGGATCAGTAGAGTCTCACAGAACAGGAAAATACTTAGCTTTTTCTTAATATAGAGCTTGCTGTGAATGAATTTTTGGGAACAACTTAACCTTGTGAGGCATTTTAGAAAACTGCATTAGAAGTCTTCTGTTTATAGTTGAATTAAGCCTTCATATCTTGCCTGAGGGAGCTAGCTGTTCACTGTGAAGTTTATTTTGACAGTTTAATCTATCCTGAATTCTTTTTTTAAAATTGAGACAAAATTGACATAAAATAGTTTCAGTTGCACAATATAATGATTTGATATATGAATATATTATGAAATGATTTCTATGGCACATCTGGTTAACATCCTTCACCCCATGTGATTACAAATATTTTTTCTTGTGAGAAGAATTTTTAATATTTACTCTCTTAGCAACTTGGAAATACACAGTACAGTATTAACTAACTATATTACATTCCCATGAGTTTTTGTCCTCTGGTTCCATACTGCATTTTTATATCATGTATCCTTCTAGTTTTTGCTATTTTTTTAGCTTCTTAGGATCACCACTAGAGGGTGAGCCCAGAGAACAAAAGGATTTTACTGCTATTGCTTGTTAATGCTCCTAGTGATGGGCATATAATGTGGGAGGAAATAAATGACCATATTTTAGATTATATTTTGATTTGTTTTTCAAATGACAAATATATGAACACTTCATACTTTGGCATTGTGAAGGAGACAAAATAGTATTACATGTTTCCTGCCTTTCAAGTAGAAGATGATGATGATAGCATTTACCACAGGCAAGGCCTCTATTAAAAGGTTTATGTGCACTATCTCCTTTAATCCTTTCAACAGCTCTTTGAGGTAGGTGTTAATATCCCCTTTTACTAGATAAGGAATGTGAAGCTTATAAAGAGAGGAATTTATGTTTAAGACCACGTATCTGACTATGAGCAGCTAGATGTTGAGCAACAATCTGACTTAATACTTATCTCTTAGGGGTGCCTGGATGGCTTAGTTAAGTGTCCAAACTCTTCATCTTGGCTCAGGTCTTGATCTCAGGGTTGTGAGTTCAAGCCCTATGTTTGGACTACATGCTGGGCATGGAGCCTACTTCATTTTTAAGAAAAAATCTTGAACTTAAATTCAGTTAATTTCAGAAATAAAGGTCAGTGATTCATCAGTCTTATATATTACCCTGTGGTCATTACATCACTTGGCTTTCCTTAATGTCTGTAACCCAGTTACCCCACCCCCTACTCCCGTCCTCTCCAGCAACCTTGTTTCCTATGATTAAGAGTCTCATATGGTTTGTCTCCCTCTCTGATTTCATCTTGTTTTATTTTTTCCTCTCTTCCCCTGTGATCCTCTGTTTTGTTTCTTAAAATTCCACATATGAGTGATATCATACAGTAATTGTCTATCTCTCATTGACTTATTTTGCTTCACATAATACCCTCTAGTACCAACCATGTCATTACAAATGGCAAGATCTAATTTTTTTGATGGATGATTAATATTCATACACACACATACACACACACACCCCACATCTGTATCCATTCATCTGTCGATGGGCATCTGGGCTCTTTCCATAGTTTGGCTGTTGTGGACATTGTTGCTATAAACATTGGGGTGCACATCCCCTTTGGATCACTATGTTTGTGTCTTTGGGGTAAATACCCAGTAGTGCAATTGCTGGGTAAATTGCACTTTACCCAGCACTTGACATTGCACTTTACTGGGCAAATTGCAATTGCAAATTGAAAATAGGGTAACTACCCTATTTTCAACTTTTTGAGGGACTGCCATACTGTTTTCCAGAGGGGCTGCACCAGCTTGCATTCCCACTAATAGTGTAAGAGGGTTCCCCTTTTTCCGCATGGAGCCTACTTTAAAAAAAAGAAAAAGGAAGAAAAGAAAAATCACTCTTAATTACCTTACAGTACTTTTTCTGTATTGTGGTTTTAAGACTGAAACTCTTGGATAGTGAATGACTTAATAACTAAGAATGTGCTAATACATCCAGCAGTCCCCTTGCTGCCTCTTTGTTTAGTGTTATCTTTGACTACTTCTCACTAATTCTCAACTTCCAGTTAGTTTTCAAATTCCATTTATTCTACTAGTCTTTTCCAATCTATTTCATTCTTCCTATTCCCGTTGTTGCTGATGTAATTAAGTACTCACCACTTTTACTTAAACTATTATACTAACTTTCTAATTTTTTCTCTGATATCAGTCTTATTTCTGATTTAACATTCATACAATACCAACTTACCATTCTAAAGGCATAGATATAATTGTGCCTCTCCCTGTTCCCAAATCTTCAGTTGCTTCCTTTTGTACTTAGAATAAAATTTCCACACCTTGAACTTGGCCTTCATATCCATTTGTGGTCTTTCTTAAGACTTTCTGACTTTATCTCCTAGTAATTAAAATCCCTCTTCTTACCTTACCCCTTCAGTTACATTATGCTGTTCCCCTTTTCTAAAATACTTTGTCTACTTTGTTCATTTATTTAAGCATTTTCTTTAGTCAGGATATCCTTATCCCCTTCCCTTCTTGATCTTAATCGTCTTTCTTTTCTTTTTTTCTTTTATTAAAGATTTTATTTATTTATTTGACAGAGAGAGACACAGCGAGAGAGGGAACACAAGCAGAGGGTTGGGAGAGGGAGAAGCAGGCTTCCCACCAAGCAGGGAGCCTGATGCTGGTCTCTATCCCAGGACCCTGGGATCATGACCTGAGCCAAAGGCAGCCACTTAAGGACTGAGCCACCCAGGCGCCCCCTTAACCATCTTTCTTTCAGAGCTCCTAGATCTCAACATTGAAATTATTTTCTATTTGCCCTGTACTGATGTGTTCTTTCTTCTTATTTTATTGCACTTTATGTTTGTGTGTTATTTCTTTGTTTCTTTCTATTAAAATTGTGGGCACTCCTTTCCATCTCTGTATCTCCCACAATGCCTTGACTGTGATAGGGACTTAATAGATGTTAGCCTTAATTTCATAGTCAAGACCATGCTAGATATGACAGGATGTTATGTGATTACAGATTCTGTAGAGAAACTGCTAGGAGTTTGAACAGCAATTATTTCAGATTAGAATGGTCAAAAGAGAGTTTATTGGGGCACCTGGGTGGCTCAGTCAGTTAAGCATCTGCCTTCAGCTCAGGTCATGATCCCAGGGTCCTGGGATTGAGCTCCAGGTCAGGTTCCCTGCTCAGCAGAGATTTTGCTTCTCTCTCTTCCTTTGTTCCTCCACCTACTCATGCCTGCACATGCCCTCCCTTCTCAAATAAATAAAGGAGATCTTTAAAAAAAAAGAGAGATTTTATTGAGGGAATTTAGCTTATTATATTAAATCATAAAGTTTAAGATAAATTGAAAATTGGGGTGCCTGGGTGGCTCAGTGGGTTAAGCCGCTGCCTTCGGCTCAGGTCATGATCTCAGGGTCCTGGGATCGAGTCCCGCGTCGGGCTCTCTGCTCAGCAGGGAGCCTGCTTCCCTCTCTCTCTCTCTGCCTGCCTCTCCATCTACTTGTGATTTCTCTCTGTCAAATAAATAAATAAAATCTTTAAAAAAAAAAGATAAACTGAAAATTGAAGTGTTTAGGACATGAATCACCTTTTAAATATTTTGGATTGTCTCAATTTACTGGGAGTGGGGGTAGTGTATTTACTAATGGTAATAAGCCTTTACAAGAAGAAGAGAGTATACTATTAGTATTTCTTCAAATCTTGCATATATCTTGAGAATTCCCCTGAAGTTTATAAGGGTTATTTCTCTAATCAAATAACTAGTGTCAGGTGACATTTAAAAAAAAGAGAAAAAAGCCATTTTCTTTCTGCAGCAAAGTGCTTTTGTTAAAACTACATGGTTGTTTTTTATTCCTATTTCCTTAAGACATTTCATGCAATTGTGACTATAGATTGCCAGATAAACAATAGGATTTTAATTGGACACTAAAGAATATCAGAAGATATACATCAGTTGAATTTATATTATCAGTGAAAATTGCAAATTGAGGTTGTTTTCGGTTCTTTTTTTCATATCAAGTTTTATTCTTAAAATGTGCTTTTCTTTCCTTGTACTGATCAGTGATGTCAAAAGACAGAAGGAATAATTTTTGGCGTACTCTGAATTTTTTTTTTTTTTTAAAGATTTTATTGGGGCGCCTGGGTGGCTCAGTGGGTTAAAGCCTCTGCCTTTGGCTTGGGTCCTGGGATCTGACCCCGCATAAGGCTCTCTGCTCGACAGGGGGCCTGCTTCCCTCTCTCTCTCTCTCTCTCTGCCTGCCTCTCTGCTTCCTTGTGATCTCTGTCTGTCAGATAAATAAAATCTTAAAAAAAAAAGATTTTATTTATTTGACAGAGAGAGATTACGTGCAGGCAGAGAGAGGGGAAACCAGCTCCCTGCTGAGCAGAGAGCCTGATGTGGGGCTCGATTCCAGGCCCCTGAGATCATGACTATGAGCCAAAGACAGAGGCTTAACCCACTGAGCCACCCAGGAGCCCCTCAGAATTTTTTTTAAAAGTCTTTGGCCTCAGCCCTTATTTGAGAAAACCAGATATAGTTCATTTATTATTTCCAGAGGTTGATGAAATTAGGTGTTTTTGAATAAAATATTAGACAAGATTAATATGGGCCAACATTTTTCCCTTTCTTATAAGCATTTTATAATTTATATAACTTAATGAATCTATTACCTTGAATTACAACATTTTAATTTGTTCTTTGTGATCTTTGTTTTTTTTGTTTGTTTGTTTGTTTTGTTTTGTTTTGTTAAAGATTTTTTATTTATTTGTCAGAAAGAGAGAGAGAGAAAGCACACAAGCAGGCAGAGAGGCAGGCAGAGGCGGAGAAAGAGGCAGGCTCCCTGCTGAGCAAGGAGCCCGATGCCGGACTCTATCCCAGGACCCTGAGATCATGACCTGAGCCGAAGGCAGCGGCTTAACCCACTGAGCCACCCAGGCATCCTGTGATCTTTGTTTTATACTAGGTTATACTTCTTTAGTGTACTTGGCTTAATTGTTGAATTTCATTTGTAGTCAATATTAATTGCAGTTGATGATACTTCAGTTAATATAATTCTTAGCTAATTTTGAGATTTTTCTTTTATTAGAATGCATATATATTATTTCTACAGCAAATCACTTATATCACTGCAAATGTAACTTAATAACAGCACAAATGTTTACTTAAAATTATTTCAGTTTATTATGGTTAACAATATGCAAAAGCTTCCAAAGTTTATATGTGCATGTGTATATATGTGAGATTAAAGTAACATTCTGTTCCTTAGCTTTGCTGTTAGCAAGTAGTAATAATTTTTCAGCAATAAGTTAATGATAATAGAGTTATTGATTGTGCTATTTATTTATTTATAAAGATTTTATTTATTTGAGAGAGACAGAGATAGCAAGAGCATGAGCAGGGAGTAGAGGGAGAAGTAGACCCCTGCTGAGCAGGGAGCCCAATGTGGGGCTCCATCCCAGGTCCCTGGGATCATGACCTGAGCTGAAGGTAGATACTTAACTGACTGAGCCACCCAGGTGTCCCGACTGTGCTTTTTAAAAAGAAAATATAATATCCTTGGTTATCAAAAATATGTCTAGATGTCCAATATTTTTGAAGAATATACTTTGAAATATAGATTTCAAAACTTCAGATCAATATAGATTTCAAAGCTGATCTTGATGTTTCCTCATGGTATAACAATAACTGAAATAAAGACATTAAGAGAGAAGGAATTATAAAGCAGTTTCTTTCCTTTCAGAATTGTGGGAGACAATATAAGCTTTCATTCTGAGACACTGAATATTTTGGTGTCATGCTTTATAAAATTTGGGGCATTTTAGAATAGCAGTTACAATATGACTTAATAAAGTTTTTTGTATTTCAGGAATCTTAACCAAGAACTATGCTTTTTCTTATTTTTGATATTTAGAGATTATTTTCCCTAGAGTTTATCCATATTACCTTTTTTTGCATATAGGTGAAATTTCAGATTTAGATGAAGAGCAGGAAGCATTTCTGTTGTTGAAAATGGAAACTAAATTTCTTTGGAGTAACATTAATTGGCACATTACTTAGGTACTTTCTAATGAGGATGTTGCATTTTTAGCTCTTAATGTTTTAGATCTTCACAGGCATGAAAATAAATTAGCAGTATTCTCTGCAGAACTAGCCAAAAACCAGCTAATAAGTATTTTGAAAGTACTGATACCAGATAGATATTTTGGAGATTCTGTTAACTGTATTATGAAGTTACCTTATGTAGTGTTATTTACATATCTTTCTTTAATATAAATCGAGTGTGAAAAGTAATAGCAAAATATGAATGGACCACATAATGTGACACACTTGTGTTTTTAGGTTAGTGCTAAGATAACTTCACATTCATTTCTTACATATCTCTTTTTATTTGCACAAAGGCACATACTAAATCTTACGGAATATGTGAGCAACTCATAATTTTCCCCCTGGAATGTTATGATACCTTTATTTAACATTTTAAATTCTGAAATAAGACCTGGTAAATAAGACTACGTTGAATATATGATGATTTGATAATGCAGACCATGTCTTTGTGTTTAATGTTTTTCTTTTCTTATAAACTCTGAACATGCTGAGTGCTATGTATAAAAAATAGCTGAGAGTGTATTAAATGGTACTATACTTATAGTATGTACATTTTCTTTTGTATGCCATACATCCACTCTCAGACACGATGTGCCTTGTGATACATAAATATATTTAATGTGACTAATTGAAATGTGATAAATATGAGCAGGAAGGCCTAATAATTTGAATGAAGAGATAAAATTTATATATATACTTTCCTTTGCCTACTTTCTTTTAAGGGGTGATCTTAACTTTGAAATAGAGGAGTGGTCTATTGAAAATTGTGTGAACATGTAGCTTTTTAAACTACTATTTACCATTAGTAACCCTTCATTAATTACTGAAGTGTTTGTTTCCATGTGTTAAAGAATGTTATATTACCTATAGTTGTATTGCAGTCAGTAAGAAAAATAGAGGGATGTTGGATAACTTGTCATTTTCCCTCTTCCTTCATTTTCTCTCCACTGAGAGAGGGAGAGAGGCTTGTGTCTGTATTTTTTTGTGAAGGACAAAGAGGATTGTGAGGAGAGTCATAGGATGTTATTATTAGAAGAGATCTTCATTTTACAACTGAGTATGGAGAAATACGTACATAGTAAAAAGCTGTGAATGCTTCCCATTTCCTTTCTTTTCAGAAGGTTAAAAACTTTTGTTTTGTGGTTGGAAGAATAGATATTGTTGCAGTCTCTGCAGTTTCTGCAGAATTGTTCGTTTTCTTTTTTACCTTTATCTATCAATATTCAGGTAAATAGCAGTCAAATTAAATGCTAATCCTGTGGAAAATAGTGATCCAACATTTCTAGAGTACTCTATTTAATGTTATGTTTTTCCTTAATTTAAAATATGTGCATGTCCATTCTTTGGAACCATGCTGTAGGTTTTAGGTGATCTTCCCAAATAGTTTCTTCTTTGGAGGAAGTGTTTTTTTTTTTTTTATTATGCAGTATAGGCTATATTTTATTGCCTTTTCTTTTCTGAAGGATTAAAAAAAACCCAAGATGGTAAATAAGTAAAATTATTTTATTTGCAGTTCATAAGTCATCCACACATTTTTCATAGAACTTTTTCTAAACATTGTTAACCCTTGTGGTTCTCCTAAGGAGAATTAACAGTAACAAATTATTTGATTTAAACCACAATCTGAATAACTTAAATAAGCTGAAACTAGTCGACATGTGATTGATATTCATAAATGAAAGACGTTGGCTGTCCTGTAGTAATCAATGCATAGCTACAGCTGGTTGAAGGGGACCAAATCCATTGAAGAGGCGATTTGGTTCCATTTTACCAGCTCTAGCAAAGCATTGCAGTGCTGCTAGTTTGGGATACGAAAGAGTTGAAATGCTTTTTATTTGTACAATTATGGTTATGGACTTTCAACAAATGTTAGAGATTCTCATATCAGTACTTCAGTCATTACGTGTCAACTTTTCTATTTTGAAGGCAGTTTTCCTACTATTTCCTACTTGAGTGGAGCAGAAGTCTTTACCCTTTAACATTTCGTTGATGCATTAAGGAATTACCAGTGTACAGCTTTGCATAATTCTTAAGTATAGACAATAACCTGTTTTAAAACCAACAGCATTTAAAGGAACAAACAGACCTTGATGTATTTCAGAATACTATTTTGTATTTATCTTTGAGGCAGTGAACCAAGGAAGTATGCTAATAGGTTAGGGAAGAGTACTGGTAACCCCTCTACCACTGCTCCTTTAATTAAAATTATACTTGAGGGTAATAGCAAGTTGCTGACAGGGAGGGGGTGGAGGAAAATGAGCAGCCTTAAGAAAGTACCTCTGCCCTTTGGTTTATAAATAGATCACACGTGTGTTCAGTGTATTGCTTGGACTTGTGTTGAAAGGAACTACGATACATGCCAGATTTTTTCTTTGTTTTTGCTTATGTAGTGTTACTAATCATAGGTTAGTAATTTAACCCTTTTCAAGGTCTATTTCCCTGACTTAGTTCTCCATCGTTTTGGGTACAGATTGCCTAGTTACTTCCATTATCAGCTTAATAATACATGGACTTGCAGTACATAGTTATAATCAATAAATTTGAGTATTAAAGTCTACTACATGAGTAATACTTTAAAAGTCAGTACAGTAGATATTTGTTATAATGTGATTTGTGTTGCATTTCAGTATCAGGGAAGGGATATCTTCTGAAATATAATGGCAAAATAAAACTTTGAGATCTTATGGTTTGCCTATAAAATAAGTGCTTTCACTTACTTTTATAAGTAACTCACTTCACCTATAAAGAAACAGTTACTCTTTTGAACTAAACTGGAAAAAGGCTGACACTATTTCAGGCAGTATTCAAACAGTTCTCATATTAAGTATATTCTGCATCTGTTGATTGGTAAGTGTCATGCTGCTGGTGAAACTCATGTAACTACAATTCTTTCCATTTATTCTAATAGAAATGAAACAGGTGTTAAATTTCCTGGACTTAAGTGCTGAAGATAGCAATAAAACTGGCTTCTATTTTTACTAGTTATATGGGAGCTGTTTAGCAGATCCAGTTGCTCAAGTGTGCTTTTGGATGGCAGTTCAGTTTCATATACTGGCCATATTGGGGCAAGGAGAGGCCATGGAAAAAAAATAGTACAGCATTTGATAATGTCAGCATCTGTTATCCCTGTCAGAGAGACAGTTGAAATGTTTGAGTTACACCAGTGTCAGCAGATGCCCAGAGTTTACTATGTACTCAGTTAAAAATGAACAGCTGATCTAAGCAATGGATGTGACATTTTAGAATGATTGAAAAGACTCAGATATGTTCAGTTAGACTGGTAAGCACTAAAACCAGAATATAATCTTATTTTTTAAAATGAATAGCAGTTGCTGTCATTTTATTTTCTGAGGATTACATACTCTTAATATTAGAGCAATAAGACTTTGACACCAGGATGTTTTAAAATAATTATTAAAAACTTTCATGCCTACAGAATAATGGATAAAATTGTTCTATAATTTTATAATGCTCAATAATTTTATAATGTTATAAATCATGAGTATAGTAATACACTTTGTCTAGTTTTATAGGGAACCTGTACTTTTGACATACATATTTTCAGTTATAACTGTAGTTAACCTTTTAGCCATTTCTGTTCAACTTGGGACACATAAGAATTTTCATTTATTATTGTGCTTTTTATACATGTCTGAATATTCCAGTTGAAATAATACTTTTAGTAAGAAATGATTAGAATATATGAATATTAGTATTTCTTTTTTTCTAAGTCTGTTGTAGCATGAAGCAGGTACTGCTTATTAAAGTATTGAGAGAAGCTTTATTATTTATTATTTTGTTAATATATGTCTATTATACAAAATAAGTTTTGTATAAGGTACAAAAAAATATTGTGATACCTCCAACACAGGACAAATAGTGGACCCTATCATGTTTGTAAATATTGAATTGCTGTTGCACAGTACCACTGAAAGATGATTATTCTCTCTGTGTAAATTGGTTACTTGACTATAGCATTTTCAGTTTATGTTCCCCTTTGGAGAAAGCAGATTCAAGGATAATATTGATAATTTATTTTAATTATTTGGCAATCTGTTACCAATGTGCCCTGTTAACCTACAATTATGGCCCAGAATTTTATCATTTTTCATGCATAAATCTTAGGTTTTAATTTATTCTACATACTGACAGCATTTAAAGCAAAGACTGGGTTAAGGACCTGATTAATTTAAGAAGAACACCACCTTTTTTTTTTGAGAATAGAGTGTTACTTAAAAGATAGTCTTTTCCAATTATGACTATGTAGCTTTCAGAAAAGCTTAAAACAACAAAACTTGCTTCAGAAATTCCTCTAATGTCAGTAGACTACATACTTATCAATGTATCAAGAAAACTGTTAAAATGTAATGATGTCAGTTTTTGTTATATTTTGTTACTCTTAACAAACCAGTTGATCCTACTAATGTGATATATACTTTAATTAAGATCATATTATGGAGACAGAACATAGGTCATGTTTATCCCTCTTTTGTTCTAGTAATACTGATTTCTGTATCCAAATTTTAATCATGTGAGTACTAAATTAAAAAATGTAAAGCATAGTGTATTTTAAACTTAAAAGATTTAAAAGGAGTTTCATGATAATTTTAAATCTCCTTAGTTAAACTTTGTTTTCTTCACAAGGTAGAAATCTTTGCAACATTTCATTTCCATCTAAAAGTAGTAGATACATTTTTACGGTGTTAGTATTGCCAAAGGTCATCTCTTTGATACCAGGTTAATTTATCATATGAAGGTCATTCACATAGAAAGAAGCAAGGGCTTCTTTTAGCGGCAGTGTAGTTCCCTCCTGGCAGTTTATTGCCTACCAAAAATACATACTTCTTTACATTCCATAGCATTGTATGTTCATATGGGTACATAAAGAAGTATGTACTCTGAGTAGGTTTTACTAAGTTGTTAGCTGTAAAAACATGAAATGTTTTATTTTCCCATTTGTTAGTGAAACATTCAGCTTACTGATACAAAGTCGTGGTAGATCATTTGCAGAGACTGTCAAAGACTAAACCGTAGCAGATTTACCTGAAGCATGGCATTAGTGCCATTTATGGCTCCGTGTTCTTGGTGGGCATAGATACTTCTAAACACTAACCAGTTATCTGTTGAACTTTGTCCTGGTCGGTTGTTTTTGCAAGAGATTCATAGAATCAGTGGAGTCTTTACAGAGTATTATTTCAGAAATTGGTAAAATCAGTCTAGTGTTTCTTCATAGTCTTCAGAGAGAATTTCTTCTTATTTTGTAGTTTGCTTCTAGATCCTACAAGTAGATAGTAATGAATTCAGTGCAATTTTTTTTTACAAACTAGATGTCTTATTGAAAACTTAACCAGTTAAGCAATTAGTACTATTTCTGATATTGACTGTAAAGTTGAAAGAACAAGGAGAAGAACGAGATCTTTTTAGAGTGAGTGAACTGAATTTTTAAAGATGATGGACTTTTTTTTTACTGTTTTAAAGGTCACAGAGAAGGAACTCATGATTATTTGAAAACTTTTTCTCAATCCTTTGTCTTTATTAGTTACTTACCTGAATTTTGCATTTTGGTGCCTTTTGGGGGGGGGTTGAATACACATTTGAAAAGATGTATAAATATCTACTTTTGGTGAATTTGGTTCTTTTGATTCTCTAGTTTTTTAAATAAAAGGATAACTACCAGAATAGTCAACTTTTCTAAAGTCTTACTGAAAAGAATTGAAAGGTGTTAGCCTGTGGCACGGGGGGTTTGAGTGTAATCATTTAGCTTGAAAAGACATTATAGTTGGTGAGTTGCCTTTAACTTTTGTGGTATTAAAAGGTTAATTTAAAAGAACACCATAAGAAATTTTCACATTTGGGAAAGGAGAAAACAAAAAGGCGGGGAGAGTAGAATTTCTGCAGCCTGTGATGAAAAGTTGGTGCAGCTTCTAGAGGGCAAATCAGAATGTAGCAGTAGTGGCCCAGTGTACAGCAGTTTCAGCCGTTCAGTATTGGGATTTACCATGCACATTCTGATTTATTTTTGTACCAACTAAAAGTTAGCATTAAGAAGTGTTTTTTGATCTGCCAAGTCTCTTGGTTGGCTAAACCTTGAAATAGACAGTTAATAGTTTTTAAAACGTTGTGTACTTTCAAAGCAGGATATGATTTACTAAGGATGCAAAGTCATTATTTAATCTGAAACAAAGACCAAATCTTTAGTAATGTCAGTTACAGTAATGGATTTGTACATTTTTGGGATCAAGAATTATCTGCCAAGTTACTTGAACATGCCTTTTTATGCTGCATAAGCTGTTTGAACTGTGAAATTAGGCAATGCCTAGATAAACTTTAACAATAGAAGCAGGTATCGAGTCTATAATAGGTAAGCATGCAGAAAGTCATAAGCATCCTTAAAAGTGCAGGCCTTGTGATACTGTTACCTGTAAGCTTAGTGCCATGCAGCATTTGCAGGAGGAAGAGAGATAATGACCTAGAGAGCCACAGCAGCAGCAGCCATCTCCTCTTGATGGTTCCTTCATTCTATTCGCTGATTCAGCACTTCTTTTCATAAGCCGAAGGAAGCAAGGGGGCCGGATCAGTGAACACAGAACCTCACCTTTTAAGATACATTTGAAAAACAAATGAACAAGCAAAAGAACCCCAATAAGCCATCTTTTCCCTCTCCCTTTCCTTCACCTTAAAAAAAAAATACCCAAGCAACAAAATTGAATTAAAGTTGGCCATTTGATTTGGAAGGTCATATTACCAGTATTACACAGATACGAGTACCTTGTATCTGCTGTACAGAAAGTTAAGCAAGGAAGGAGAGTTGATATAATGGCCAAGAAAAGGAGCCTTCGCTTATTTTCAGATGAAATGCTTCAGAAGAGGGGAGAAAGTTGCAGGAAAGTTAATTTGTAACCTAAAAAAGAAAAAGCCAAAAAACAAAACACGCCTCATTCCCCCCCCAAGTAACTAAGCATTCACCCTATTTTCCTCTGCCCACCAGAATACATTAGGTTCTTCTGACTTCTCAGGAAATATTCTGTATCTTTCTTGCTGTGAAGTTGTTTTTTTGGGTTTTTTGTTTGTTTGGTTTTGGTTTTTAGTTTCCAGAATTAATTGGTAGATCTGCAGTGAAGCCACCTTGTCATATCCAGAGGTCAAGTCTGCAGGCAAGGTCAGGACTTCCACATGGTCACTACAGAGGTTAACTTATATTCTTCTCTCAGTGGCCACGGGCTAAACTGTTACAGCTTTATAGGCAGCTAAGCATTTGAAACATGCACTCCCAGGCAAACAGGCTCTCTTGTGCCTCTCTCTTCCCTGACCATATTTAGTCAACCATAGCAAAAAATAGTCTCTCAGCTGTCGATTGTCGATCCAAAAGCTGAGGAAGCCTCTATCTTGCTTTCTGCCTATTGATTGTTCATCCTGCGGTCCAAACACTGCTTTGCCATTTGTTCTGCCCTTTTTTTTTTTTTTTTAAAGCACTGCCAAATAAAGCGGTCTCTCATGTTTCCACTTACATTTCCCAGATTTTCACTGAGCTTGCGCTGAGACTAGGAAAGCCTGATGTGGCTGTCACTATACTTAGAAGCACTGCAGAGAAAAAAAGGGAGGAGGAAAAATATTATCCTGGCTAGTTGCAAGACAGTTTTGAGACAGACCTGGAATAAGTAAAATCCCTCTGCTGCCAAAATATATTTCATAACGTAACTTTTTTGTTGGTAAAAAAATATTATGGATGATGATACTTTACGTAACTAAAGGCTTGAAGAGATTTTGCAGGGTTATCTTTAGAGCTAGTTATTACTACACATACATTTTAAATTTAAGGAATAATATTTTAGTGGAAAATTTGTAGAAATGGTAAGTAAAATCTATATACTAAAGATGGAGAGAGATCATTAAGGGAGAAAAGAGTAGTGTGTAAATGTGAAATCTTGGAAAAATGCTACTTAAAACTTAATTCCGTGTCAGTTTCAGTTAACTTTTTGTAGTGCTTAGATGAGAAACAGGGTCTAGAATGGTTTTGAATAATTGTGTACTTTTATGTTGAAACTATATTTATGTACAGAACTACTAAAATTCATTTTTATTCTATTCCATTTTCAAATGTAAAGTATTTTTTTTCCTTCTTTTAAATTTTATGAAATGTCATTTAGGCATGATTATTTCTGCTTTACCAGACACTATGAATTAGTCATTAACCTAATCTATAACATTTCTAGTTTACCAGAGACTATGAAACAGTCATTGACCTAATCTGTAATGTTGCCACATAATAGTATATGCTTCAGAGCAAAAATACTCTTGCTCTAAATTTTAGTAGCATATTCATAATATATTGTAATGTTGAAATTTATTTTTTAACCAAGGAGAAAAGAATATTATAACATCAAATCGAACGTAGTTGTGGATATACAGTTTTAAGATTTTAAAAACCTAAAAATGCCCAAGGGAAACTCTGTTCTTCCTAAACCATATCTATACCTTGTTCTTAATTCAGATACAGTATTCTCTAAAGTATTGATTCAATTCAGAATTAAGAAAAACTATTACCGGGACGCCTGGGTGGCGCAGTTGGTTGGACGACTGCCTTCGGCTCAGGGCGTGATCCTGGAGTCCCGGGATCGAGTCCCACATCAGGCTCCCAGCTCCATGGGGAGTCTGCTTCGCTCTCTGACCTTCTCCTCGCTCATGCTCTCTCTCACTGTCTCTCTCAAATAAATAAATAAAATCTTTAAAAAAAAAAAAAAAAAGAAAGAAAAACTATTACCAGTTTTTTAAGCTCATTCTCCTGTAAGGGAAGTTTTGTCCTTGACATTCTTTTTGTCTTTAGCGTTTAGTACCATAGCAGGTGAATTATTTTGGATGGCTATTTTAAAGCAGTGACATACAAAGTCCTTCTGTAGATATTTGACAGTTTTGAAGAGCCAGCTTTCCTAGATATTGGAATACTTTTTACACATACTGTGAGAAGATGACACATGTCTCAGTTTAAGATAGGTTAATTTTCAGGTTTCTAAATTGCCTAATTTTTTCCTAACCATTTTGTAGCAGTGAAAGGTTTTTTATTGTTGTTATGGTTGTTATTGTTTTTGTTTTTAAAGCAAATGTGAAGTGCTGGGTACTCTTCTAAATCCTTTAAAATTTTCATAACAACGTCTTTGAGATAGAATCTGTGATTCTTCTCACATTTTATAGATGAGGAAACCAAGGCATAGAAGTTAAGTAACCTGCTCAAGTCACCGGCCATTCCTTTTGCTAATGCCAGAATTTGGACCAAGCTAGTTTGGCTTCAGATTTTGAGCTCCTTACTGCCACACCATACTCCTACTTTGGTCTGTAGTAATGAAACCAGTTAGGGAATTACCACTTTTGAGGACTTGGGAGTATACCAAAAATTTAACAGGTTGGTAATCTCCTTGTCTCCCTTACATTCAGAAAATGTTTGTTCATTTGATTGTATCTTCTTTTGTTCCATTCAACAAAACTTTGAGCTTCTTTTACTAGGCATACAAAGGTGACATAAAGATAAGTAAAATGGGGCCCTGGCTTATACATGGAAGGAGAATTAAGAACTGACGGGTCATTTAAGAGATAATTTTGGTTGTCTTTAAAGAATTCTTGAGTATTCAGCTGTACATCTTTTCTGCAGCCTGAATTGTTGCATATCTCTTTCTCATTTTGAGCTAAGTTCTATATTACCAAATTCCTACTTCATGAAATTAGGCTAGATTAATGAACCTTTTAATTGTGGTATCTGTCAAAAAAGAGTTTGGGGTGGACGGAAATAAAAGCCTCTCCCCCAAAATTTAAAAACATCTAACTAATGTCTGTTCACTAGCTGTAAGTAAATGAAAGGAAATAAAACCCAGCTATATTCATTTATTATTAAAGTGATTACCATGGATAGCATCTGGGTATTTATCTTACCAGGCTTCTTGTCTGCATCCATTCAGGTAGAGGTGGGAAAAATATGTTTAGAATATTACATACTTACCTACTTTTAGTAGGCACTAAAGAACTTCTGCTTGGGATCGATCACCTTTCTTAGTAGTTTCCTTTATGAATTCCGGACTAACAGACTTTATTAGCTTTATTATTTGAAGGATTGTTCATTAACTTAGCAAGCATTTAGTGAACACCTAGTGTGTGCTGTAGTGCTATTCTAATGTTTTTTTACATTAATATGTAGGACTCCACAGTTTAGCTATTTGGGTTTGTTTAGAAAAATGTTGCCTGTCTCTGAAGAAAGATTATAAAGCATGGCAGGCCCTAAAAATGGACCTAGTGCTGTTTGATTGCTACATACCAATGTAGACAGCTGCTTGTCCCTCTACTTCTTAGAACTCATTTGTTCATCATTCAGCAAACGTTTTGAGTATTACCATGTGCCAGGGATTATACTAGGCACCACTGTTAGTTGTTCCGGAACTTAATGCTTCTTTGGCACTCTTCACAAATGCCTGCTTAACTGGTAGTAAGATCTTATCTTTCAACCATCCCTGTCCTTATTAACCTCTTGGAAAACAACCAGACTGAGAATGCAAGAAGAGTATTTGGGCATTAGGGAAAATACCTCCAAATCTCATATACTGTGCTCCATAGGTGAGAGCCTGTTGATGCAATGAAATTATTAATATGCTCAGCTGGTAACACCCTAGTCCCAGCAAACCTGTGGGCCTGGGTGCTTGCAGCAGAAGTCTCCTCTTCAGGAACACCAGCGCTGCAGGGGACAGCTGGCATGCCTGGTTGGATTGTAGGCTCCTCAGATTGCCCACCCCACGTAAGTGGGACTAATTAACAGAATGGATTGGTTCTGAAGTGAAAACTTGCTCTCTGAAAATCTGAGTTTTACGCTTTAGTATTAGGATTTGGTGGACTTTATAGAACGTGGTCTAGAAGGGACTGGGATCATATTTGTCACTTGAGACAGTATCCTGGAATTACCATCTTTCTTTTGCTCTGATACTTCAGTTACATATTTTGTACTGAAAGGAAAAAGCAAAAAGATAAAATGTACTGAGAGGGTAGAAAGACAGTGGGCTTTCAGGAATACACACCTATTTCTGTGTAAGTGCTTTACTAGCCTTGTGAGCCATTGGCCCTTCTTTCTGAGAGACTTCAGCTTTCTCTAGCTTTTTCACTTAGGAAATGCACAGACCCATAAGAACAAGTTACTGATGGCTCCATCTCAGTGGATAGCTTATGCCCAGAGAAGGAATTGCTCTTCTCTCTCTTTCTTTTGAGTTGTTGGCAGCATAAAATGGGAAGGTACTACCATAAAATGGGAAGGAATGCAAGGTAGTGGGAAACATGGTTTCATATGAATCATCTTCTCAAGGATATCTATTCAATAATGTGACTTAAAAAAAAAATGGTGAAAACATGAGCCACACCTTATAATGTAAAACTTGCCGTCTATTTATAGATCTTGGCTATAAGAACTAAAGTAGCAAATATAAAAGATTTTCACATAGTAAGCCTAAATATTATTTTAGTGTTTTGACTTAAAATTTTAAAATCTAATATATATGCAAAGCTAAGTCAAATACTACTACAAAGCTGGGGCGCCTGGGTGGTTCAGTGGGTTAAAGCCTCTGCCTTCGGCTCAGGTCATGATCCCAGGGTCTTAGGATTAAGCCCTACATTGGGCTCTCTGCTTGCCGGGGAGCCTGCTTCCCCCTCTTTCTGCTTGCCTCTCTGCCTACTTGTGATCTTTGTCAAATAAATAAAAATCTTTAAAAAAAAATACTACTACAAAGCTTATAATGAAAGAACTGTGTTCTGCTTTATCCCTCCCTCCCTACACCCCTTCCCCAATAACTTCCAGCTTATCCTGCAGTTTTCCAGATTTACCAATTGTAGATATATACTGATTTCATGTCATGAGAAATGAAGGTTTAAAACTATTGACATCATCTAATACCACTATTTCTTTCAATATAATCTGTCACAGATTTTGCTTAAATCACTGTTTACATTATTACCTTATAACTACATTTTTCCTCACCTGATTTAATACTTAAATCTTCTAAACTCACCAGAAGAATCATAAAACCCTTATAAATTCCATTTCTCACATAGTCACGTATGTAGAGTACTACATAATGTTTGGCATTGGCATCATGATTATGCCAAATCCAAACATTCAGTAGTACAGGGTGGTACCAGTACTTTTCCCCATTAAGAATCTGAGGAAAAGTTACATAATATCTAGCATCTTTCTCTTTCTCTTTTTTAAGATTTTATTTTTAAGTAATCTCTGCACCCAATGTGGGGTTCGAACTCAACCATGAAATTAATTCACAGACCTGTACCTCTGGGGCAAATAATACATTATATGTTAATAAAAATTTTTTTAAAAAAGAGTCATATGTTCTATCAACTGAGGCAGCCAGGTGCCCCTATATCTAGTATCTTATTTTACTCCAGCAAAGGAGGAAGACTAGAATTCTTGTAATTACTGTGAGAGAACTAAAGCAGGAAACCTGAGCTTTGTATGAGATTTAGGGGTTTGTAGACTCTCTCAAAATTGTAGGCAGTGTAATATAAAGTGCATTTTCTCTCAGGAGGGTGCTGTAGAGGGAGTCTGTAGTTTTCCATAGGTTTCCAAAGAATTCTCTCTCCCCTAAGCAGTGATTATAACTTCAGTAACAGCCACTGAAAACTGCCTTTCAGCTATAATTCTCAATATACTTTGGGTTATAAACTTGTTTTAAAATCTGATTAAAAGCAATTTTAGAGGTTCTTGGATTCTCCACAGCCTGTTCTGAGATATCTTGGGCTTCCTACATGGGATTCATAGACCCCTACCATTAAAAAAATACAGTCTGGGCATTTTAGGCATATTCTCATTATTTCAGAGACTTACAGTTTCATTTATACACTCTGATTCTGCATCTTCAGCCTGTTTCTCCATATGTTTGTAACATTTCTCTGTTTCAGATTTTTATCTTCCATAAATATCAACCTTAGGAAAAACTATCTCAATATGTATCTTACTATCATTTCTTGCCTTTTAATACTCTGTTGGCATAATTTTAAAAGCATTTCTGTTTTTAAATCCTCTGTTAGGAGTGGGAAAAGCTCTAATGTCTAATATATGTATATGAATGCAGTCCATGCCAAGTCTAACACTCTTTATAGGAGCAGTCATTTTCTCAGTCTTAAACAAAATAGTAGATAAATATATTAAGGGAGGATTTTTCCAAATTTTATGAGTTTTCTACATAAAATCTTTCTATTAAGAAAAGTTACTGGTATATGGTAAGAAAAGTTACATCTAATTTTATTTTTCTTTTTTGGGAGTGAGCTAGGTTTTTCTTTAAGACACATCATTTCTTTTTTAAAAATTCCTTTTTATTTGAGTGTAGTTGACACACAGTGTTCTATTAGTTTTGGGTGTACACATAGTGATTGAAAATCTCTGTATGTTATGCCATGCTCACCTCAAGTGTAGCTACCAGCTGTCCCCATACAGTGCTATTAAATATCATTGACTTTCTTCTCTATGCTATCTGTACTTTTCATCCCCTTAACTTATTCTTCCCATAACTGGAAGCCCTTATCTCTTACTTCTGGCAACCATCAGTTTGTTTTCTGTATTTATAAGTCTCATTCTGCTGTTTGTTTATTCATTTGTTTTTTAGATTCCACATGTAAATTAAATCATACAGTATTCTCTCTCTGACTTGTTTCACTTAGCATAGTATCCTCTAGGTCCATCCCTGTTGTTACAAATGGCAAGATCTCATTCTTTTTATTTCCAAGTAATATATACACACACCACATCTTCTTTATCCATTTCATCTATCAGTGGACACTAGGATTGCTTCCATATCTTGGCTATTGTAAATAATGCAGTAAACAGGGATGCACATATGTTTTTAAATGAGTGTTTTTGTTTTCTTTGGGTAAATACCTGGTAGTGGAATTTTTGGATCATATGATATTTTTATTTTTAATTTTTTGAGGAACCTCCATACTGTTTTCCATAGTAGCTATACCAATTTATTTTCCCACCAACAGTACACTAGGGTTCCTTTTCCTCTATCTCCTCAACAACATGTTATTTCTTGTCTCTGATTTTAGCCATCGTGACAGGTGTAAAATGATGTCTCATTTCCCTGATGATTACTGATTTTGAGCATCTTTTCATGTGTTGTACATCTGTTTGTCTTCTTTGGAAGAATGTTCAGGTCCTCTGCCCATTTTTAAATCAAATTCTTTGTTTTTTTGGAGTTTAGTTGTGTATATTCTTTGCATGTTTTGGATATTAACCCCTTATCAGATAACATCATTTGCACATATCTTCTCCCATTGAGTAGGTTGCCTTTTTGTCTTACTGATGGTTTCTTTTGCTGTGCAAAAGCTTTTTATTTTTATATAGTCCCGATAGTTTATTTTTAAAGAAGTATCACTTCTTGATAATTACTTCTCCTGCTCTTTTATGTTTTACTCTTTGATGGTCTTTAGGATAACTGTCTTTCTTGCTCTGGAAATAATTAATCCATAAATTTTAAATATTAAATTATAATGACCATTTTGTGTGTTTTGATTTCAACTAGATTTCGCACTGCTAAATGACATATATGAGATTTTTAACTGCAATTCATGATAATCTACCAGTTACATGAAATTTGTCTTTTTATCACTATTATTCCTACTTTGTTATTGTTGTTACCTGGCTGTTCTTTATTAACTCTTTCATTAATAGATACTATTCAGATTGAACCTAGGAGTTTCCACAAGACCATATATGTCCTTGTTAGGAAATATTTCTTTCCCCTTTGGGTTTTTTTTTTCTCCTAATGTTTTCCCCTTGTAACACTCCCATTCTAGTTTGATTATATTCCCCAAATGGTGATAGTTTGTTTACCTCTTAAAGCATCAAAAAGCTGCACATTAGAGATTTAGAAAAAAATATAATTCATTTGTCTCTGAGGGCACAATTTTTTTTTAAGATTTTATTTATTTATTTGACAGATAGAGATCACAAGTAGGCAGAGAAGCAGGCAGAGAGAGAAGGGGAAGCAGGCTCCTGCTGATCAGAGAGCCTGATGCAGGGCTTGATCCCAGGACCCTGAGACCATAACCTGAGCTGAAGGCAGAGGCTTAACTCACTGAGCCACCCAGGTGCCCACTGAAGGCGTAATTTTCTTTAAAAAAGAACGTTTTTATTTGATTTCAGAAGTTTCCTTTATATATTTTTTCTAAAGAAAATAATGAAATATTTAATTAAATATCAAATTACCTTAATACCAAAATCATGTAAACTTGATTTGCAGTGCAATGCGTGTTTTACTATCTAAATTACCAAGACCATGGATTGTGGATGAGAAGAAAGATGACGGTTATACTGCTTTGCATCTGGCTGCCCTTAACAATCACGTAGAAGTGGCTGAACTGTTGGTGCACCAGGTAGGAAAACTGTGCCATAATTTCTGATTTAATTTTAATTATTTGGACCATTACTGTTCATTTATTTTTTACTTCATCAACTGCCTGTTGGTAGGTTATGGTAAAACCCCATGAGGATGCAAATTCAGATATGGTACATATTCATTCTTCTGCCTACACTGGTTCTTGGATGGAGGATAGTGCTCTGTGTGTGTAAGAGGGTGGAGAATATCCCTTAGCCCTGAAAATTCTCTCCTACACAGTTCCTGGATTGGTCCTATGACATAGGCATCAATGAACAGAGATTTTCCAGATTTGCTGCCTCTGTTGTAGAAGTATCCATCAGCCATAGGACCAAGAACCATTATGTTGGTATCTAAGCTCATGTGGCCAGTTGCTGCAGCCTGGATTTGGGAATTCAGGTCATGAAAACTGCTGGACTCCTGGAATCTGTGGCTGGATAGCAGTACAGGTTAACTTCAGTCATTTCATTCATCTCTAAAACAAGATGACATTACATTTTTATGAGATTGGATTTTGAAGGGAACTTATTTACTGTAGTTTTATGATGTTTTTCGGCAAAATTTATAAATACATATGTCATAGAGAAGCACTGGTTACCAAAGAATTATCTGTGATCTCTGTCTGACTTCAAGGAATTTATAGTCTAGTTAAGAAGATGAAATAGCAGAATTCAGTGAATCGTCCATTATGTGTAATTAACGTCACATTATAAGGTAGATACTCCCTGAACTATAGAATTCTAGTTTAGATTAAAAAAATAGTTCAAAAGTTAAACTTTGTTTTACCCTGCCATTTTAAGGCTTAATTATTATTATTATTGTTTTTATTGAAGTATGGTTGACACGCAATGTTACATTAGTTTCAGGGATATAACATAGTGATTTGACAATTGGAATGTTGTTCATTAAGCTGTGCTCACCAGTGTAGCTGTCATCTGTCACCATACAATGCTATTACAATACCATTGACTAGTAAGCCTTTATCATTAAAGTTACTGTTGTTAGCATTGGTAATTGTGAGAAGTTCCTTTTCAATCTAAAATACAGATAACTGACGTTATGCCAGTATCACACTATCTTGGTTATTGTTTTTTAGTAAGTCTTGAAATCAGTTAAAATAAGTCCTCCAAATTCATTCTCTCTTCTTCTTTCTCAGAATTACTAAAGTATTTTAGATCTTTTGAATTTCCCTATAGATTTTAGAATCAAATGATAAGTTTCTTTTCCTTTTTTTTAAAAAAAAGGTTTTATTTACTTATTTGACAGAGATCACCAGTAGGCAGAGAGGCAGGCAGAGAGAGAGGAGGAAGCAGGCTCCCTGCTGAGCAGAGAGCCTGATGCGGGGCTCAGATCCAAGGACCCCGGGGATCATGACCTGGGCCAAAGGCAGAGACTTTAATCCATTGAGCCACCCAGGTGCCCCAAAATGATTAGTTTCTGTTAAAAAGTCTTGGCATTTTGGGGCGCTTGGGTGGCTCAGTGGGTTAAGCCTCTGCCTTCGGCTCAGGTTATGATCCCAGGGTCCTGGGATCGAGCCCTGCTCTCGGCTCAGCGGGGAGCTTGCTTCCCTTTCTCTCTCTCTCTGCCTGCCTCTCTGCCTACTTGTGATCTCTGTCAAGTGAATGAATGAAATCTTTAAAAGAAAAAAAAAAAAAGGCTTGTCATTTTGATTGCTCTACACATTTTAGATTTATCTTTTTTAAAAATTTATCTTAAAGTAGTTTTTTCACGCTATTGTAAATTATATTGTTTAAGCCTTCAGTTTCTAATTGTATATTGTAAACATACAGAAAAACAGGTTTTTTTGTATGTTGATCATATTTCCTGTAATTTTGCTTCAATTACCATAGTTCATTAGGGGATTAGAAATTCCAACCACAGTGAAATACTACTAATCTACTACTTCTATCACCTACCAATGAAAATGACCAAACTTAACCATATGTTGGTTAGGGTGTGGAGCATTTAGAATTCATATACATTGCTGGCATTTTTCAAAGCAGCCATTTTGACAATAATTTGACATTTCCTAATAAAGTTAAACATGTATTTACTGTACAACCCAGCAGCCTTCCTTCTAGTATGTACCCAAGAGAATATTTGTACACAAATATTTGTATTAAATATTTGTAGCAGCTTTATTTGTAATAACCTCAAACTGGAAGCAAGCCCAATGTTTATGAGCTAGAGTCTAGGTAAACGAATTAAGGTATATCATACAGTGAATACTACTTTGGAAAATCTAATAATGGAAAAGTTTAGGAAACTGTAAAGAAAATCCCTTACTTTCTGCATTTAATGAGAATAGGCATGTTGGCATGAGACTATTCAAAGTGACTGAAACAGGCAGCTTTTATACCTTTTAAACCAATAGTTATTTGGGGAGAATTCACAAAGGGGTTTGCACTTGGCGTAGCAAATAAACGAAGTAACAAAGTTTATATAGTCAATTCTTGGCCCTTAATTCTTCATCTCTGGCAATAAGGATGCCTTATACCCTCCAGGTGCAGAGAGCGATAGCCTTCATAGGGAATTTATTTCCTGCTTTCAGGGGAACAAAGGAAGGCCAGAGTGTCCTTGCACTGGCTGTTTCTTAAGTAACTTTAATTCAAAATAATCAGTATGCCAAGGTAGCAGTACATTGGGACAGTCCATCCTGAACCCCATCATCACACTGACTCTGAAATAGGTTGTACTATGACTGTGTTAGAGCTGAGGAAATGAGCATAAAATGGCAGAATGCTTGCTTAAGTTCTTGAAGCTTTAGGTCCCTCTGTGCCAGTGAGCTCAGGATTTTGCTTCTCCATTTCTTTCCTCTGTCATTGGAATTAGCTGTTCTCATATAGTGCTGTGACTATCCCAGGACCCTGGTAGGACTTTTTGCTTTCCCTTTAATAAGTATTTTTATGTACTAATTAATTAAACATTGTCTTCTCACCCTCCAGCTAAGTTCCTTTTCACTGAATAAGAGCTCAGTCATGCAGCAAGAGGAGGTGACCTTATTAGGTCATTAAAGTAAATCTAAATCCAATATGAAGAGTCATTAATAGAATTTTTAGGAAATATTACTTACAGTTAAAAGGAGCTAATTATTTCTATTGCTGTGTAATGGAGATTGAGAGGGAGCTGTGTTTAAGCCCTGTACTGAACTTTGTTCTTTACCTGTTCCTATATGAAGTCACCATAATAAATAATTATCTTAAACTTGCTGTTCCATCTCCAAAAGTTTACTACCCCATCCAGTTGTTGCTGTATTGCCAGCAGCTGTTATGAGAACAATGTTGGAGTAGCTAGAAGAGAGGAAGATGGTCAGCGGTGTTCTGTGTTATTAATTCCTCACGAAGAATTGTAGTTTTAGTGTTCATGGTTGTCAAATTATAAGTATGTAAACTTTGTCCTTCTTGTTCAGGGTAACGCTAACCTGGATATCCAGAATGTGAACCAGCAAACTGCCCTGCACCTTGCTGTTGAACGACAGCACACCCAGATTGTGAGGGTAAAGTATTTACTAACAAAACTCTTACCTTGTAGTTGTGTTTTAACCAGACAGATTTCTAGAAGGTCTTGAAAATCATTCATAGTTCGATTTTTCAAAAGGCATAGTTAGATATAAAAATCATT
The DNA here is from genome assembly GCF_020171115.1 of Neogale vison. NCBI lineage: Eukaryota > Metazoa > Chordata > Mammalia > Carnivora > Mustelidae > Neogale > Neogale vison. The sequence continues at coordinate 172,398,641 of NC_058093.1, read as the reverse complement.
ATTTTAGGCTAATATTTTGCATCAGTTGGGTAAAAAGTTTTAATTTATAATAGAGAAAATCTTTAAACTGTGATATTCAAAGTCTGTTATATAATTTAGTTGTCAGACTTGTGACTTCCCAAAATATGAAATCAGAAAATTTCAAAGTAACATATAAATTGGTTTTTAAAAAGTACATTCCCTCTTAATTTATATAATTGAGAGTGAACTACAGTGAAAAGTTTTGGCTGGACTTTTGCTGCACAGATTCCAAAAAAGCTGAAATATGTATTTTTATTTGATTAATCTGATATTCCAGAGAAAATATTTGAAAGATTATCGGTTTAAAATTTTTTTGTAGAACAGTGATTCTTAAACTTTAGAAGCTGAACCAGCAGCATCAGCATCACCTGGGACCTTGGTAGAAAATTCTTGGGCCCCACCTCAGACCGACCAAATCAGAATCTCCAGGGGTGGGAACTAGCAATCTGTGGTTTAACAAGTCCTTCAGGTAATTTTCATGCATGTTCAAATTTGAGAAACACTGTCCTAGAGTGACATTTTATGTAAGCTTTTTGGAACAAAGTAAAACAAAACAAAACAAACCACCCACCCCAAAACAGTAATTTGCCAGTCTGGGTAAGACCATATGCTTGAAATTGGCTTCTGTATATGGTATTTTTCTAAAACTCTGACAGCATTTGTTGAAAGGATTAGGAAAATCAATAAAGCTCCATAAGTAAAGTCTTAAATAAAAAGTTATATTTACTACTTAAAATATCTTTGAGGTGTATCAATTATTCATTTTATTTAAGATGTTGTAGTTTAAGAGACACTTGACCTTTATTGTTATTTAAAATTCCTCTTGCTCAGACTGAGGGTTGCTGGAGGGGAGAGGGGTGGCAGGATGGGGTAACTGGGTGCTGGGCATTAAAGAGGGCACATGATGTCATGAGCACTGGGTGTTAGATAAGACTGATGAATCACAGACCTGTCCCTCTGAAACCAATGATACATTATATGTTAATAATTGAATTAAAAATTTTAAAAATTTAAATACTAAAAAAAATTCCTCTTGCTAAAAATTCATCATTTATCTCGGATTTTTGGACTTTCCTTATGACTTATATATTCTCCAAATATATTTTGGAGAAAATTGACCAAAGAGGGTGGAATAGATAACTTGCTTGTTTCTTTAAGTAATGGAAGAATTGTGAACATTTATGATTTGGTCCTATTGGAAGTAACTTAAAATATCCCAACTCACAGTGCTCGCTTCGGCAGCACATATACTAAAAATATCCCAACTCACATATCTGAAATTAATAGGAGAAAAAGGAGGTACATGGCTGGTGCAGTTGGTAGAGCATGCAACTCTTGATCTTGGGGTTGTGAATTCAAGCCCCACATTGGTTGTAGAGATTACTTGACAAAATCTTTTTTATTTTTAAAGATTTATCTATTTATTTGAGAGAGTGAGTGAGCAGGGTGGGAGGAGCCAAGAGAGAGGGAGAGAGAGTCCTAAGCAGATTCCACACTGGGCACAGAGCCCAGTGTGGAGCTCAATCTCATGATCCTGAGATCTCAACCTGAGCCAAAACCAAGAGTTGGATGCTCAACTCACTGTGCCTCCCAGGTGCCCTGAAAAAATAAAATCTTTAAAAAAACAAAAAAATAAAAGGAGAAAAAAATTCCTAAATTTCTCCCAGTTATCTTGATTTTAGAGTCGATGAATTAAGCCACATATTGGTTCTCGTTTCCTTCTGTTTTTTCTGATTCAATATATTTGAGTAAACAGCACTCATCACTATTTGTAAAGGAGCCCCAGGAAATTTTTTTTTTTTTTTTTTGGCAGAGAGGCAGGCAGAGACAGAGAGAGGGGAAGCAGGCTCCTGAGCAGAGAGCCTGATGTGGGGCTCAATCCCAGAACCCTGGGATCATGACCTGAGCTGAAGGCAGAGGCTTTAACCCACTGAGCCACCCAGGCTCCCCAACCCCAGGAATTTTGAGAGTAGCAAGTGAATATATAAAGATAATTAGCTTCAGTGGCAATCCCCTTCAGGTAGGTCTGGGGCTCTGTCACTGTTACTATTTTATTTTATTTTATTTTCCAGGGGATAGAGTTAAGTGATTCATCAGTTGCAAATAATACCCAGTGCTTATTACATCACATGTCCTTAATGCCCCTTGCCCAGTTACCACATCCCCCACTCCCCTCTCCTCCAGCAACTCTCGGTTTGTTTCCTTTAGTTGAGAGTCTTTTACAGCTTGTCTCCCTCTCTGATTTTTGTCTGTGTTAGTTTAGATACATAGTAATTTCTTATGGGCCAGAGACACCTTAGCAAAATGAGATGTCTTTCTCTTTTAGCTTTTGGTCCGTGCAGGTGCCAAATTAGATATTCAGGATAAGGATGGGGATACTCCTTTGCATGAAGCTCTGAGGCATCACACCTTGTCTCAGCTACGTCAGCTCCAAGATATGCAAGATGTGGGGAAGGTTGATGCTGCATGGGAGCCATCCAAAAACACAGTAAGTAAATTAATCTTTAATTCAGTACTACTAGAAGTATCTTTTAATGCAAATCTTATATTTACAGTTAATTTAATTTGTTTCTGATAAAATATTTATCAGAGCTGCATATGTAGAAGTATAGTTTATGGACTAAGTATAGTTACTTCTGGATGAATTGTTTCAAATTCTTACTGAAAGTTGTTTGGTTCTTCTTTTTTAACTCTAGCTATAAAATATAGGTGCATAGTGGTATGTTGGGGTTTTGATTTGCATTTCCCTAATGACCACTGATATATTTGTTTTATTTTTAAAATTTATTTATTTATTTTTGAGAGAGAAAGAGAGCGCGCACAAGGGTGTGAGCACAAGCAGCCGGGGTGCAGGTGCGGGGGAGGGGGTTGGGCAGAGGGTGAAGCAGACTCCCCGCTGAGCAGGGAGCCTGATGCGGAACTTGATCTCAGGACCCTGAGATCATGACCCGAGCCAAAAGCTGATGCTTAATGGACAGGGCCACCCACTGATTTTCTTTTTAAGATTTTATTTATTTATTTGAAAGAGAGTGTGTGTGTGAGAGAGAAAAGCTTGAACAGGGAGGAGCAGAGGAAGAGGGAGAAGCAGAGAGAGACCAATGCAGGACTTGATCTTGGGACTCCAGGATCATGACCTGAGCGGAAGGGAGACACTTAACCAACTGAGTCACCCAGGTACCCCAGTGACTACTGATATTGAATATCTTTTCATTTGCTTGTTTGTCACTCACATAGTATTTGATGAAGTGCCTGTTCACATTTTTTGTGCATTGTTTTGTTGAGCTCTTTTCTTACTATTGAATTTTAAGAGTCTGTGAATTCAAGTTCTAGATCAGATATGGAACATGGACTTATTTTTCTCCCCATTTTTGGCTTGTCTTTTCATTCTTTCAATGGTGTTTTTGGAAGAGAAGAAGTTTTTAATTTTGATGAAGTCTAATTTATAAATTTTTCTTTCATTGTTTGTGCTTTTTGTGTCTTATATGAAAAATATTTGCCAAACCCAGGGTCACTAAGGTTTTCTCCTCTTTTGTACTTGAAGTGTATTAAGTTTTAGCTCTTTCTTTTAGGGCTATGATTCTTTTTTTTTTTTTTTTTTTTTTTAACTTGAGTTCAAGTTAGTTAACATACAATGTATTACTAATTTCAGGGTAGAATTTAGTAATTCATTAGTTGCATATAAAACCCAGTACTGGGGTGCCTGGGTGGCTCAGTGGGTTAAGCCTCTGCTTTCGGCTCAGGTCATGATCTCAGGGTACTGGGATCGAGCCCCGCATCGGGCACTCTGCTCAGCGGGGAGCCTGCTTCCCCCTCTCTCTCTGCCTGCCTCTCTGCCTATTTGTGATCTCTCTCTCTCTCTCTCTGTCAAATAAATAAATAAATAATCTTAAAAAAAAAAAAAACAAAAAAAACACCCAGTACTCATTACATCAAGTGCCCTCCTTAATGCTGATTACCCAGTTAGCCCATCTCTCCAACCTCCCTGCACCCCAGCAACCCTCAGTTTGTTCTCTGTAGTCAAGAGTCTCTTAGGGTTTATCTCCCTCTTTGTTTTTAGCCTATTTTATTTTTCCTTCCCTGACCCGTGTTCATCAGTTTTGTTTCTTAAATTCCACATGTGAGTGAAATCATATGGTGTTTGTCTTTCTTTGACTGACTTATTTCACTTGGCACAATACACTCTAGTTCCATCCAGGTTGTTGCAAATGGCAAGCGTTTATTCCTTTTGATGGCTGAGTAATATTCCATTTTGTATATATCCCTCATATCTTCTTTATCCAGTTGTCTGTTGATGAATATCTGGATTTTTTCCATAGTTTGGCTATTGCGGACATTGTTGCTATAAACATTGAGGTGCAAGTGCCTCTTCGGATCACCTTTGGATAAATACCCAGTTGTACAATTGCTGGGTTGTAGGGTAGCTCTATTTTTAACTTTTTGAGGAACTGCCATACTGTTTTCCAGAGTGGCTGCACAGCTTGCATTCCCACCAACAGTATAAGAGGGTTCCCCCTTTTCTGCATCCTTGTCAACGTGTATTGTTTCCTGAGTTGTTAATTTTAGTCATTCTGACTGGTGTGAGGTGGTGTCTAATTATGGTTTTGATTTGTATTTCTCTGATGATGACTGATACTGAGCATTTTTTCATGTGTCTGTTAGCCATTTGTATGTCTTCTTTGGAGAAATGTCTGTTCATATCTTCTGCCCATTTCTTGACCAGATATTTTGTTTTTTGGGTGTTGAGTTTGATGAGTTCTTTATAGATTTTAGATACTAGCCCTTTATCTGATAATGTCACTTGCATTATCTTCTCCCATTTGGTTTGGTAGGTTGCCTTTTAGTTTTGTGGACTGTTTCCTTTGCTGTGCAAAAGCTTTTTGTCCTGGTGAAGTCCTAATAGTTCATTTTTGCTTTTGTTTCCCTTGCCTCTGGAAACGTGTCTAGCAAGAAGTTGCTGTGGCTGAGGTCAAGGAGGTTGCTGCCTGTATTCTCCTCTAGGATTCTGATGGATTTCTGTCTCACATTTAGGTCTTTCATCGGACTTTGATTCATTTTGAGTTAGTTTTTAAATATAGTATAAGTTATCAGAGCTCATTGTTTTGCATGTGAATGTTCCAGTTATTCCACCACCATTTGTTGAAAAGACTTTTTCTACTGTGTTGTCTGTTGTGCCTTTGTCCTAAATCAATTAACCATACGTGGGAGTCTTTCTGGATCTTGTATTCTGATCTGCTGATCTTTGTCTTTAGCTATGTGATGCCAACCCTACTATCTTGAGTACTGTAGCTTTATTTTCATTTCATTTATTTATTAATTTTTTAAAGATTTTAGCCGCTGCCTTCGGCTCGGGTCATGGTCTCGGGGTCCTGGGATCGAGTCCCGCATCGGGCTCTCTGCTCAGCGGGGAGCCTGCTTCCCTCTCTTTCTCTCGGCCTGCCTCTCTGACTACTTGTGATTTCTCTCTGTCAATTAAATAAATAAAATCTTCAAAAAAAAAAAAAGATTTTATTATTCATTTGAGAGAGAGAGAGAGTGTGTGTGTGAGCACAAGCACGAGGAGAGGGAGAGGGAGAGGAAGAAGCAGACTCCCTGCAGAGCAGGGAGCAGGACATGGGGCTCTGTCCCAAGATCCTGGGGTAATAACCTGAGCCAAAGGCAGATGATTAACCATCTGAGCCACCCAGGTACCCATTACTGTAGCTTTATAATAATCATTCAACTCAGGTAATAAAGGTCCTCCAACTTTTTCCTTCTTTTTCAAAGTTGTTTAACTATTCTAAGTCTTTCTCCTTTCCGTATGAATTTTAGAATCATTTTTAAGAATGTGAAGGGGTTCTGAGACCAAAGTGCTTGAGAATTGCTGCCCTTCTGTATGACCACTGATAAATTCTCTAACTCCTATGTGCCTCCTTACTCATTTCATTTTTTTAAAGATTTATTTGTCAGAGAGTGAGAGAGAAGAAGGTAGGCAAAGGGAGAAGCAGGCTCCCTGCTGAGCAAGGAGCCCAGTACAGGACCTGGTCTCAGGACCCTGGGATCATGACCTGAGCCAAAGGCAGATGCTTTTAACTGACTGAGCCACCCAGGCATCCCTCCTTTCTCATTTTAAAAAGGAGGGAATGGAATAATTACCTCCATAAGGTTGTTATAAAGATTAAATGAGTTAACTCATGGAAAGTGCTAAACATAGTATTTGGTCCATTTTAGATGCTGTACAGATATTTTATAACATCTTTGAATGAGTAGCTCATGTGGCTTCAGACCCTGATTTATCTCCTCCTCCATTTCTTGGTTCAGTTCCTTGGTGTGGTTCTTTGCTCTGTGTCTGTTCTCTTACTATTTCATGTTGGTTGCCAGCAGCTCCAGTGCTACATTGAGTGGAAAAGGGATTACTGTTTCCTCAGTATGTCAATCAGAAGTCCCATTCTTCAGTTTTATTGGTCAAATTGACCTTATTTGTCATCCCTGAAGTAATCACATAGATGAGGTAGCTGTCTGATTGGTCTCAGCCTTCTTTGGCCCCCCTGTAAAACTAGAGTGGGTCAATCCTCAGACTATACCTAAGAAAACTGGAGTGAAGAGGGGAGTGGATGTTAGAACTGCAATTCATAAATGCTTACTATCGCTATATGGGCCACTCTTTCCAGAAGGGTATTTTTATATAATACACACAGATATGCACACACACACACACACATATTTGGTGTTGAGAATTGCTAACAGATTCCTAAGAGTAAAATCATGACTCTTTTAATTTGATTTCAGTTAATAATGGGACTTGGTACCCAGGGGGCGGAGAAGAAGAGTGCAGCATCTATTGCCTGTTTTTTGGCTGCCAATGGTGCTGACCTTAGCATTCGAAATAAGAAGGGTCAATCGCCACTTGATCTGTGTCCTGATCCAAGTCTCTGCAAAGCATTGGCAAAGTGTCATAAGGAAAAAGTCAGGTTTGTATCATTTATTATCATAAAACTTACTATTCTCTCTCTATATAAAGTACCATGTGGTTTCATAATGGAGAACTTAATTATTTGAAAATGTCTTTGTCTCTGTTCATCATCTTTGTGTTGACCCTTCCTTAAAGATTTTCCTGCAAGACACTATGTCTCTTATTGCATGTTGTATTTTCTATATTACTGAATATGACACTTTATGCTTAGGAAGTGCTAAGAAACTTTCCTAATTCTGTCTGATCTACCAGTACTGCTGCATGTTCAAGAAATTTATCTATAAGAAAAATTTTTACTAGTGAAATTGCTATGACTGTTAGATATATTTAAAATTTTAATAGACTTTTTAAAAAAATATATTTTATTTATTTATTTGACAGAGACACAGTGAGAGAGGGAATACAAGCAGGGGGAGTGGAAGAGGAAAAGCAGGCTTCCTGCTGAGCAGTGACCCTGATGTGGGGCTCAGGGTCCTGAGATATGATCTGAGCCAAAGGCAGCCGCTTAATGACTGAGCCACCCAGGCATCCCTTTAATAGACTTTTTTAGGAGAGGCAGTTTACATGCTCACCAGTAAGGTGTATCTCACACAAACTTAGTAATAATTCTAGCACCCTACATAGTGACTGACAGGCACCAAGTATCACTGAAGGACTGAATGAATTTGAAAGAATGAGCACATGAAGGAACCAATTCCTGATGGAGCAGTCTCTAAAAATGATTTCACACTTGTCTTCTTTTCTAAAAGTAAAATATGCCAGTGATTTTAATTATTTATAATACAACTGATTTTCTTATGAGATATTGTAGACATACAAAAAGTTATATTTCATTACCTTTTTTATCCAAATGGTGCTGTGCAATTATTATTGCCCTTTATATCTGGTTCTTGTCATTGAACATTTTAGTAGTCCCTTGATTTTCGTGTTCTCTTGCCTCTTTTGTAATTTGGGTGTAGTGATAAATAACTTCTTGTTGGAATCAATACCTTAGAACTTTGTTAAGGGGGAAATTTTATATATATATATATGAAAGGTATATACATTTCTGTAAGTGACTATCCTTAAGGAATGTAAACTTCTATTACAAAATGATGGCATGCATCTAAAATCACAGAAGGCACTATAATTACTGCAGTAATAACCTTAACACTGGTGTCTGAGATGAAAGGGCTTGGTCTATGTGTGTGTGTTCACAAGTTTCTGGAGATTATGGTAGAAACAGAGTATCCCCTTTCTGTAGCTGTACTTGGTCATTTTATGTATTTCTTTGTCTTGTATTTTTAGATTTATAGATGAGTTCTGTCTTTACATAGTACAATTTTATGCTCCTAAAGATACATTTAAAGAAATGTCAAAACAGCAGCTGCAGTGACACATTTTCCACAGTGCCCTGTCGGTTATGGACTCTGCTGGAGGCTTCATTCTGTCTGTAGTTAGGATAACTATTGTGAGCTCTAGCTAGAATTTTTGTTTTATTCCTCTGCTCATCTCTGCTGGTTCTGTATAAACGAAACAGAGTCTGAGTGAAACTGTGTTCATGTTAAATTTTTTGTAAGTAGTGTTTTTGATTTCTTTGTTAGAAGAAAATATACCCATTTCTGTTGGGTGAGCTATTTGTTCAGTTTGAAATTTAAGTAGTACTAGAAGTATGTAAAGATGTAGAGATGTATATAAATGTAAAAATATATAGTGTTTCTTAAACAGATGTTACAGCTTGATTTTCTTAACATAACTAAAGCTGTCTTATACAAATGATGCTCTCGATGTTTTTTAAAAGCATTTTAATTAATATAAATATTCTGATAGGATTGATGATAAATATTTTCTTTTGTTAGTGGTCAGGTGGGTTCTCGAAGCCCTTCTATGATTAGTAATGATTCTGAGACCTTAGAAGAATGCATGGTGTGCTCAGATATGAAGAGAGATACTCTTTTTGGGCCATGTGGACATATTGCTACCTGTTCTTTATGTTCTCCACGAGTCAAGAAATGCCTCATCTGTAAAGAACAAGTTCAGTCCAGGACAAAGGTAATTTTTTAATGTAGTATTTTATCATTTTATGAAGTTCTTTCAGACTATAAATAATGATAAGTAAGATTATATGATGCCATATGTCTGTTAAATTTCAGTCTAAGAGTGATTTAAATATAAGAATATATAATTTATTTATCAAGAGAATAATTTTGAGTCTCCTTTGAATGTAAACTATAGAACTTAAAATAAAATCTATATTGCTTCCAAAGTCTCTTATAACCTAGAAATTTATTGGGTTCCATTTTTTTATTATAGTTACATATATTTCATACTTTTTTTGAGTACATGGACCCTAATACTCATCTTTATAAAAGACCACTTGTTTGTTTGTTTTTTTTGTAGAATGTCATACATTCTGGATTCAATTAGTTTAGCATACCCATAGTGTCATTTAATTTGTCCCTTTATCCTCTGTGTTTCCTGTAAACTCTAAGTTAGATCTAATGGCTTGATTAGAGTCCGCTTAAACATTTTGTGCAAGAAATTCTCATAGATGATGCTACTCACTTCGTATTGTGTCCCACCAAGATGCAGATAAAGTCTGATCATCTTGCTGTTAGTGAAGGCCAAATTCTGTATCCACTCTGAACTTTTTATCTTGTCTGACTCTTCGCTTTTTTGAGAAGTATTATTCTTCTCTTGGTTTCTGATTCCGTCCTTTTCCTGTATAACTTAGTGCTTTATCATAACTATACCATCTTCTCCATTTTGGCTGTACTAAAATAATTGATTTTCCTTTTTAGTTTTTCCATATGTGTATGTAAAGTGGGATTTAAGTGTTTTAGAAATGATTTTTCTTAAGATGAGTAGCTTAAACTGAAAGATATGTTTGGTTTTCTTTGGTTTCATTTGTGAAATTTATACTCTTTTTTCATTTTCTTATTATTCTCATTTTTCCCTGATATTTCTTAAACTATTCATTTACCTTCATTAATTATAAAGGAGCTGCACTAATTCTTATAATAAAATTAGCTGGCAGTGACTTAAAAGGCATTATCTTGCCAGTGATTTGTACATTCATAGGGAACCTTAAGACTAGAAGACTGTTCCTTTTAAGCAACAGTTTGAGAATGAATCTGAAAGAATTTAAGCCATTTTCTTGTTTTTAGATTGATCTGTGTATTCTGCTGTTACGCTTGAAACTTTTTGTGTTAGATTAAACCCTATTTCAGCAAATCTTTATTGAGCCCTTGTTTTGTAGTGAAGTCAGAGGTATACACAATTCCTTACTAAAAAATTATAACTTAGTGAGACTTAGATTAAGCTACTCTGCCATCTAAGATGGTGTAGGTGCTTTAAGAGAGATAGAAGTGAGTTCAGAACCTCAGGTTGTCCACCGGAAGCCCCAGCTTTAGGATTCACAGTTGAAAAAATTGAAGCTCAGAGACATTCACTCAGAATATCAGACATAGATCTCTTGATTCTTAAATCCTTGTTCTTTCTGCTGTGTGGTGATAGACACAATTAAGAACTGTCTACGGAGGGAAGATTGATGGAACAGGGAGGTAAAAAGGAAGGAATATGCTGTCATTCTGTTTTAGACCACTTTTCAGTTCCAAGAATTAGTAGACTGCCAGTTTGACTTTCAGATTAAGAAATTTTCAAACCTGTAGAAAAGTACAAAAAGTAATATACCCACCAGATAAATTTGCCAGGTTAGCTGCAGAGCCTTTGAATATAAAGAAATAGTGACCCCAAGTGGTTAAAGGATAATGAACATCTTCATTAAAGATATAACAAATTATAAAACTGGTATTTAGAGGAAGGGGGAATAAACAAGCTTTGTCTCTTTAGCAACTAAAGAAATGTAAATAAAAAATTATGAATTACCATTAACCATTCCTATCAAATTAGCATAAGTAAAATTTTACAAATGCTAGCCAGGAAAGTGGAAAATGAACACTCTCTTAAACACTGCTGGTGGTGGAATAAATGGGTTCATGATTTTGAGAGACCATCCTGACAATATTTATGAGCCTTTACAGTAAACATTCTCTTATTTGGTAATTCTTTTCCTGGGAATATAACCTGAGGAAAAAATCCAAAGGGGAAAAAAGTTAAGGCTACAAAGATTTTTAACACCTAAAATATATATATACACATATTACATATATTAGGGGATTTGGTAAGTAAATGATTGTTTAATCAATTTGCTGGATTATTTTAAACTTCTTATGAACAATTCAGATGTATAAACAGTTGCTTTGGAAATCTTTTAAAGAAATAGCACATCATTGTATAGAGAGAAGAAAAGAATTATCATGCTTTGGACACTGATGTTGTATTAGGCATTGAACTAAACACTCCACACATAATACCCGATTTACCTTTTACTACCCTGTGAAGAAAGGTGGTTCTTTATCATTCAGATAAACAGAGCTGTGGCTCAACAATGTTAGATATATTTGTTATTAGTGGAGCTATAGTTTGAATCTAGGAATATAAAGGATCTAGGAATATAAAATCAACCCACCATGTCTTACTTCTTTTCCCTGTTACTCAGCTATGGAAATTCTACATACAGAGCAAGGTATAAGTTTGGAGAGTCCGTGGAGAGCATGTGTACACTATTTGATTAGTTAGGTGAGATTATAGGTGACTGGTGGTCATCACTTTTGGACACTACTATGAAGTGGCACAGATATAGGTAAATGTGAACGTGTATCAGAAGAGAGGAGAACAGGTGAAAGATGAATGCGAAGCAAGGGCAGTGGGATGGGTGGGGGTGAGAAAAGCCAAGAGCCAGCTTAAGAAGTAGCTACGCACTCAAAACTCTGAAGAAGTGGAGATGAAGGGGAGGTAAAATTGAGGGAAATTATGAATAGGTTGTGGAAGACTTGTGGCTTTAGAGATTAGGGAGAAAGAACAGCCCAAAGCCATGCACTCCCACCAGTGTGGGGGAGCTAACCAAGTCCAGGGAAAGTTCCGCCGATGTGAAGAAACAGAAATTCCACATGGGCTCTGGCCGTCTGCTAATCTGACTGGGTTTTTATTAATATTAGAAATCTAGCTTATCTTACATTTATTTTTATACTTGTTTTTTGAATTTTTCTGTCAAATTAGTTTTGAGGGAAAAAATCTATTTTGGTCTTTCTTACCACAAAGGAAATGTTTTCTTTATCATTCTTTGGGACAGGTAGGGAGACTAATATAGAAATAGAACCTGTGAAGGGTCAGGGTACATAAGGGTAAAAAAATGAGTAACCAAAAGAATAGAGGACTGAGGAGTACATATTAAGTTTCCTGTGCTGAGAGTGTTGCCCTATAGAGGAAATACACTTGGATACAAAAGGAACTGTTAGAGTTAGGAAATGTATCTATAGATGTTCACACTTGTGCTGTAATCACTTTTTTGTAGATTGAAGAATGTGTGGTATGCTCTGACAAGAAAGCAGCTGTTCTTTTTCAGCCTTGTGGACACATGTGTGCTTGTGAGAGTAAGTAGCCTATACAAAACTTACTCAGTATAAAAATAGAAAATAAAACAAATTATAGCTTGGAGTGTTTTGTTTTGTTTTGTTTTAATAACCCATAAACAAAAACACTGGTGGTCTCTATAGTACCTTCCGTCTCTTCCTCTGTACTATGTATAATGTCACCTGTGTCATTCCTAACACTCCTGAGTGTTAGCAAAGACAGAATAAGCTATCTTCTACTAACTCGCCTTTTGATTCATTTGTATCAGCACAAAATGATCTCCTCACACAATAGAAATTTATTTCCAAAAATGAATTTTGAAACATTTAGTCTAGCCCTGCTCACGATTAAAATTAGCACATTCTCATTTGTCTTCACCTTGATATTGCCCTCCTGCATACTTTCCCCACTACTGAGTACCACCACAGCAACCATTTGGCACTATAATGTCTGGTCTTCTTAATCTTTCTTAATCTTTATGTCAGAAGAGGTTATAGGACTTTTGGGGAGAGTATATTAAAGTACAAATGATGTTTTAAAATATCTCCTAAACATACTCTTTCAAATGCCTTTGCTTTTTTTTTTTTTAATATTAATATATAATGTATTATTTTCCCCAGGGGTACAGGTCTGTGAATCATCAGGCTTGCATATTTCACACTGCTCAGCACAGCACATGCCCTCCCCAGTGTCCATCACCCTCACCCTCTCCCTCCATCACCCAACCACCCTCTCTCTACCTCCACACCCCAGCACCCCTCAGTTTGTTTCATGAGATTAAGAGTCTCTTACGGTTTGTCTCCCTCCCATCCCATCCTGTTTCATTTTTTCATTCTCTACCCCCAGGATCCCTCCGCTCTGCCTCTCAAATTTCTCATATCAGAGAGATCATATGATAATTGTCTTTCTCTGATTGACTTATTTCGCTCAGCATAAACCCTCTGTTCCATCCATGTCTTTGCAAATGGCAAGATTTCATTTCTTTTGGTGACTGCACAGTATTCCATTGCATATATATATACCACATCTTCTTTATCCATTTATCTGTTGTTGGACATCTAGGTTCTTTCCATAGTTTGGCTGTTGTGGACATTGCTGCTATAAACATTCGGGTGCATGTTCCCCTTTAGATCACTACATTTGTATTTTTTTTTTTTTAAGATTTTATTTATTTATTTGACAGAGAGAAATCACAAGTAGATGGAGAGGCAGGCAGAGAGAGAGAGAGAGAAGCAGGCTCCCTGCTGAGCAGAGAGCCCGATGCGGGACTCAATCCCAGGACCCTGAGATCATGACCGGAGCTGAAGGCAGCAGCTTAACCCACTGAGCCACCCAGGCGCCCCACTACATTTGTATCTTTGGGGTAAATACCCAGTAGTGCGATTGCTGGGCTGTAGGGTAGCTCCATTTTCAGCTTTTTGAGGAACCTTCATGCTGTTTTCCAGAGTGGCTGTACCAGCTTGCATTCCCACCAATAGTGTAGGAGGGTTCCCCTTTCTCCACATCCTCACCTTTGCTTTTTATACTTCCCCTTGTTCTTTACATATTCATATACTGTTCAACATTCTCCTCTTCCTTTTTTCATTTATCAATGGAGGATTTTAAGCAAGTTTAACAACTTATACCTTACTTAAATGGGCTCAATGTAAAGCATGGTATTTCCTATTTTAAAATGGTTCAAGGGGCACCCGGGTGTCTCAGTTGGTTAAGTGTCTGCCTTCATTCAGCTCAGGTCATGATCTCAGGTCCTGGGATGGAGCTCTGTTGGACTCCCTGCTCAGTGGGGAGTCTGCTTCTCCTTTGCCCTCTGTCACTCCCTCCAGCTTCCCGCTCGTGCGCTCGCTCTCTCATAAATAAAATCTCTCATAAATAAAAGTTCAGTCAGTAGGTACTGATTTTCAATATAATATCTAAGTAATACACAAATTATATATGATAGATTAATTTCATTGGCATAGATTTGCTTTAAGCCTTGGTGATTTTTTTCATTCTGATAGGAGCTCATCAGCTAAAGAAAGGATCAAGGTTTCCTCCTGTAATATTCTCCTCACATAATTGTTTTTGTTTTCCAAAGACTAGTATAATGGCTATTATCAACTGTAGGAGGACTTGTGGATTTTGGTCTTAAGTAAAAAGAGCTCAGGTTACTTAAGTTTTCGTAGTCTAGGGGCTAGCATACTTTTTCTTTAAAGGGTCACATAATAAATATTTTTTGACTCTGTGGGCCATGTGTTCTGTAGTAACTACTTAAAACTCTTATTACTCAGCTGTGCCATTATAGTGCAAAGACAACCATAGATGATAGATATGTCAATGAATAGGTGGAACTGCTTTTCATTAAGACTTTATTTACAATAATGGGTACCTGAGGGCACCTGGGGGGCTTAGTCTGTTAAGCATCTGTCTCTTGATCTTAGCTCAGGTCTTGATCTCAGTACTGTGAATTCAAGCCCCTGTGCCTAGGGCTGCACACTGGGTGTGGAGCCTACTTTAAAAAAAAAAAAAAAAAAAAAAGTCTGAGCAAAAACAGGCACTTGGTTGGGTTTGGCCTGGAGGCTGTAGTTAGCTACCCCCCCCCCAAGTCCTGTACCTAAGTAAGACCTACAGAGACTTGAAAGTTGGTTATAATGAGTAGTTGATAATACAGATTTTCAGCTCTTGCTGCAGTACTTTCTCCAGGAGTTTCCCAACGTTTTTACATTGTCTTTTCATTCATATGTAACAAGAGTAGCAGCTAACTTTGATTAAGCTCTTACCTTGTACCAGACATTTTTTTTTTTAAGAGAGAGAGAGAGCGTGCGCTCGTGAGCACCAGGGACGGGGCAGTGGGAGAGGGAGGATTTGAAGCAGTTGGTCTCCACATCTAGCATGGAGCCAGACATGGGGCTTTATTTCATGACCCTGAGATCATTACCTGAGTCAAAATCAAGAGTCGTACCCCTAACCCACCGAGCCACCCAGCTGCTCCAGATATTTTAATCTCTTAGAGTGTTTCCTCATTTATTTTCACAACACTAAGAAGTAGGTTGTTTTCTCCATTGTATAGACACATAGTTAAATATTTATTAGCTAAGGAAGAGGACATTGAGGTGGAAAATGCCTGTCTTTCAATGACTGTATAGTGAAGCACTTAGTCCATTACCTACATCCCAGAAATGTGAAGCAGAGTATTGGAACCCTGGAGAGTACAAAATAGTGCCTTGACAGGCCAGAAGGAAGAAAGAATGTATCTGTTTTGGAGGGAAGGAAGAAAGATTTTATATAGGCAATATAACAACCTAACATAATAGTTAAAAGAATTTGAGATAATTGTGGTTATATATTATGCAGTGAGCCACTTAAATTAGCTCTTTAAATTTTTAAGAAAAAGATTTGCCCTCAGATATAAGACAAATCCCAAATGAGGTTTCTACTAGCATTAGCTCTTACCTAGTGCATTATGCATAAACCAGCATCAGACCCATCTCTCTTTAGGCCTTGACATGAGATTGGCCTTTATTACCCTTCTCTGTTCACTGGCATAAGCACCATTAGGAGTATGTCCCCCGTGTTGTCCACATCTGTGGTTTTGTGCTTTGTTAAAGTTTAGTGCCTGATCATAAATTATCCCTGGATACCTGTCACAGTTGTCATTTATTTTCCGTGTTTTTGAAATGATAAAGACACTTGGTGCATAGACTAAGGATATGGAATATACTTTCATAGTAAATGCTAATGGGAAAGGATATATTGAACTGTATGTTATTTTGTAAATAATTAACAACTAGATGTAGAATTAACAATCCACAACCTATAATTGTGCCTATGCATTTCTTCTTTGGGATGGGAGAGCATTCCTCTGATATATAAATATTAGAAAGTCCATTATGATACATAGCTGATGTTTTCTTGACCGCTACTTTGAAAAAGTGGTTAATAAACAATTTCCTCATTAGATTACATCAGTTTACTAGAAAGAGAGGGAAGAGAATTCCTAACATAGTTTATGTGAGCAACCGTATAGTTAATTCTATATTAGTTAAAACTTAGAAGAATCTTTCTCCTTTATTCTCAAGCCTTAAGATCTTGAAATATTTTTTATTAAAAAAAAAAACAGAAAAATCCCTTTTCACAATTTGCCTGATATGTTAGAAAATGTCATTATTTTCATAACAATGGGCTCTCTCTTCTAGAGGCTGCCTAAGGAGAATATACATTCATAGGTTGATAATATTTTAAGAAGGTAGAATCGTGTATTCATAGAAGTCGTTTGATGTTTATCTCAGTGTGAGATTTCAGTTATAAAACTGAGAAGGGCAGCCCTCTTGTTTGCATTGTCTCTTGTAAGAAGTATCCTATTATTCTTCCGCAGACTGTGCTAGTCTGATGAAGAAGTGTGTGCAGTGTCGGGCAGTCGTTGAACGAAGAGTGCCTTTCATTATGTGTTGTGGAGGGAAAAGTTCAGAAGATGCCTCTGATGACATCTGTAAGTGTATTTTCTTGAGCTTTTTCTTTGTTTTCTTGTTGGGACTTTCATGAAGATCTCATCTCATGTGTAGTACACTATTGCCTTGTAAAGCACAGGGTACGTGACCCGAATCTACAGAGCAACAGGTGGGGTTTGCTCTTGTTACAGGAAACTTGATATTTTGTTTTTCTAGCTTACACTATGATAGAACTTGAAGTATTTGTCTTTTGAGAAACTTCTGTGTAGGATATAAAGAAAATTGCTGTATTCTTGCTTAAAGAAAATGTGCTCTTTTTAAGATTAAATAGTGTATCTTGGCGGAATAGCGTATTACAAATTATTTTTTCAGTTACACAAGTATTAATGCCTCATTCCTTTGTGTAGCAGGTTTTACCTAGTGCATGTCCATATTTTATAGAGTAGTATTTATTTGGGATAGAGTAACTGTAGATATCCTGAAGTGTAACTGAGTGAAGAAGTGGAAAAATAAAAAGCAAGTTATTTACTTTTCAATCTTCTTAATACTATAGCTGTATAAAAATATTTTTCATCTCTACACTAGATACAAACTTGGATGGTATCTTTGATTTTTTTGTTCTGTGTACACATGAGGAAGAACATTAGCATAACCACTTTTGCCCAGGGTTTTCTGTCTTTATCAGCAGTAGAGTAGAATAAAAATCCCAGGGACAAATTAACTAGAGTTAAGAGTAAAAGTCTAGAGAGTAGTTAAAATAGAAATAAAAAATTTCCCACCATTTACCAGACTCACTGATCACAGCTTTTCTTTCACGGAGTTCCTCATCTCGGATCAGTAGCAAGGAGGGTTGGGCAGGGGGAAGAAGCCTAGGTTTTTGTGTATTCTCATAAACATCATCTAAGAGACTTTATAATTTTTGCTGCCAAAACTGGCTAAAAAGTGCTGTGCTGTCTACATTCGTCAGTTCGTATAATGCAGGAGCAGAGAAAACAAGCATAAAATGTATTTGTGAGCTTGCCAAAGGAAGCAAGTAGTACCTTGGAAAACCCATAAATCTGTGTGTAGATTGTTGTCTAGCTGAGTTAAATATAATTAGAAAATAATGTGCAAACTTGTTTCTTTCTGAAGATTATAAATGAATGAGTATAATGTGAATGTCACTACTGTATCTGTTGTCCATGAATGAGAAAAAATTTTAAAGAGGACTTTAATAATAGTCTTGTTTTTAATAAAGGAGTAATAAATTTAGAAATAAAAAATCATTGCTATGTCAAAACAATCATACATTAAAATATTTTATTTATATTTATTATATTATAGCAAGTGGAAATATTCCAGTGTTACAAAAGGACAAAGATAATACCAATGTCAATGCAGATGTGCAAAAGTTGCAGCAGCAGTTACAGGACATTAAAGAGCAGGTAATAATCATTTTTCTTCTTGGTAAATGATGATTCTAAGAATGGCACTCAATATTTCTCTTTAAAACTACTAGTGTCTTATGTAGTAATCATGGTTTATATTAGGATATCAATTACAATATTTGAATATTTGCAAAAGGTAATATGATTCAAAGGTTTAATCAGGTACTTTCCAAAATAAGAAACGCATGGATGACTAATAAATGTGAAAAATGCTCAGTCAGATTAGTCATCAAGAAATGAAAGTTGGGGTGCCTGGCTGGCTCTGTCAGTAGAGCATGTACTTTTTTTTTTTTTTTTAAGATTTTATTTATTTGAGAGACAGAGATCGCAAGTACGCAGAGAGGCAGGCAGAGAGAGAGGAGGAAGCAGGCTCCCTGCTGAGCAGAGAACCCAGTGCGGGGCTCGACCCCAGGACCCTGGGATCATGACCTGACCTGAAGCAGAAGCTTTTACCCACTGAGCCATCCAGGTTCCCTGAGCATGTACTCTTGATCTTAGGGTCGTGAGTTTGGGCCCCGCTTTGGGCATAGATCTTACATTAAAAAAAAGAAGAAGAAGAAATGAAAATTAAAACTACAGTTAGGTGTCTTTTCTCACCTGCCTGACTGCATGGAAAACTCAGTGTTAGAAATTGTCAGTACAAAGTGTTAGAATATGTAGCAGCCGTAACTCACATACTGCTGTTGGGAATATAAATTAGTAAAAACACTTTGGAAAAGTTTGTCATTATAATCATAAAACTAAGCAGGATATTGTTTGGGGACACAAACTTGGAAACAATTGTACAGATGGTGTTTAAAACCAAGGGTAGTGGGGCGCCTGGGTGGCTCAGTGGGTTAAAGCCTCTGCCTTCGGCTCAGGTCATGATCCCAGGGTCCTGGAATCAAGCCCCACATCAGGCTCTCTGCTCAGCAGGGAGCCTGCTTCCCTTCCTCTCTCTGCCTGCCTCTCTGCCTACCTGTGATCTCTGTCTGTCAAATAAATAAATAAAATTAAAAAAAAAAAAAAAAACCAAGGGTAGTGGTTTTCTTGTCTGGGATGGCAGGAAGGGAGCACAAGGGACATTTCTTTATAGAGGGATAGATAAAGTGCTGATTACATACGTCTGATCAGTTTGTGAACTTTTATCAAGCTGTACATTTATGATTTGTGCACATTTCTGTATAGATGTGATACTTAGGTAGAAAGTAGAATACACACACACACATACACACATATACATATTCACTTTCTCTCTCACACACATGCACACCATAAAGGAAAGCAAAGGAAAGAAAAATGTAATATTTAGAATAGTTGGTATCAGTGAGGGGTAGATGGAAAGCATTTGGGAGGATGTATGGAGTAGCTTCAAAAGATAGGGTAGCATTCCATCCTTTAAACTTGTTCTTCATATCTTATACATGCCAACAGAAGTACTCTTTTATCTACTCATTATTTAATAGCAGCAACAGTAAAATAAAGAAGTTAGTTAAGACTTGTTACACATATAATAGGTAAGAAAGTCTGTCTGCCACCTTGCCCCAGCCTTATCATTTGACCCAGCAATTAAATCAGATCCAAAGGATTGAGAAGCAGAGGGTGTTATTTCTTTAGTTTGGGTATCACATCAGTGTTGCCATGCAGTTATTAATAATCACTTTCATCTTTCCTACTGAATATAAGAAAGTAACATAGTCACTAAATAGGATAACTAATGACCCTTGTGATAGAGTAATATGGTAGCTACAGTAATTTAGAATGAAGCATACATATATATATACTAGGAATTTAAACACCATGTAAAAAGATGAAAACTCTAAGCTAGTTTTTCTTTTGAAATCTCACACCTAGTAATACTTACTGTATAGTAGGGACGCCTGGGTGGCTCAGTTGGTTAAGCAGCTGCCTTCGGCTCAGGTCATGATCCCAGTGTCCTGGGATCAAGTCCCACATCCGGCTCCTTGCTCGGCAGGGAGCCTGCTTTTCCCTCGGCCTCTGCCTGCCTCTCTGTCTGCCTGTGCTCGCTCGCTCTCTCTCCCTCTATCCCTGACAAATAAATAAATAAAATCTTAAAAAAAAAAAAAATACTTACTGTATAGTGAATTCAAGATAAACATGAATTTACCAGTTCTTATGTAGGAACATAAAAATAGGAACATATTTTGCTCATTCTAATATAAAATAGAACATTTCAGAAATCTTGAAGCTCCTCAGAATCTCATTTCCTTTCCCGTGAGACACTTACAGAAAGGTAAAACTGATTTATGAATACATCTTCTGTGAAAAGCATTTCATCTCCTAATGGTGAATTAAAATTGTTCTTAAAATGAATTATGGCACTTTTTGAGCCCTATTATATATCCTTAAAAATTCAGCTCTACCTTTACCCAGGTTTAGCACTCCAAAGAAGTTCCTTCTCCCTTAAATAATCTTCATGACCATATTGTGTCACTAAAATATTTAAACAATTATAGGAAATTCATTTTCTGAGGATTGATGAAATTTCTTTTTTTTTTTTTTTAAGATTTTATTTATTTATTTGACAGACAGATCACAAGTAGGCAGAGAGGCAGGCAGAGAGAGAGAGAGGAGGAAGCAGGCTCCCTGCAGAGCAGAGAGCCCGATGCGGGACTCGATCCCAGGATTCTGGGATCATGACCTGAGCCGAAGGCAGAGGCTTTAACCCACTGAGCCACCCAGGCGCCCCTGAATAACCCTTTTTAAATTTTAAATCTCCAGTCTTTCTATTACCCCAATGTAATATCATGTGGTATTAAACATATATTAATCTCAAAGTAACTTAACCTAGGCTGTGTGAAGATGTGTTTACTTTTGGAAATAAGAGTTATTAATTAACTGCATATAACTCATGAAAATTTAAGGGAAAAGAACTATTTTAATGGCACTAAAAGACTGGTTTGGCTTTTTAAAATAAAAAAAATATAATTTTCTACAACTTTGTTTCTCAAACTTCAAGTTAGATAAATGTGAAAATTTACTTTAGAAGACTGTGGTTAACAATTTAGATTACAGTTCCTTCCCCACACACCACAATGCTCCCTGGTATTGTCGAGGTTGGTTTAACTATATTTCATAAAGGCTTGGTTTATTGATTTAGACATTCTTTTTTAGTTATTTCATTTCGGTGTTATTTGGGAAAAGATGTAATTCAGAATGAAGTATTGTGGTATATTAAGGTAAAATATATTTTTATAACTATAAAGTATGAAATACATTACTGTGAATCGATATCTTTCCTAGAGTGTTTTCACAGAAGTATACCTAACATACTTCTAAAATTTTCTGAGTTCCTGAAGAGAACTCAGGCTAATTATTTTTATATGTAACTAAGGCTAATTATTTTTAACCTAATGGGTTTCTACATTAATAGTAATCCAGGGAAGCATGTTTCAGAGCAAGAGCTCTGGGCTCCAGAATCCCATTCACACCGTGGAAAGTGTTTAGCCCCACCAAGGCCTCAATTTCCTCATTTTTAAAGTGGGAGTGATAATAGGGCTGAGATTGTATCATAGTGTGTGGCATGTGTTTTTAGGGACATCTCTTCACTGCTCCCCTTCTCCAGTAGGCCTGATATATTTGTCATATTTTCATACAAGAACAGCATAGTACCCCAGAGTTGGGGAATTAGACTAAATGTGGCTATTTTTGTCCATTTCCTATTGGATTTTGGCATTTGCATTTTTTTAAAGATTTTACTTATTTATTTGAGAGAAGAATGAGAGAGCACAAGAAGGGGGAAGGTTAGAGGGAGTAGAAGACCAGACTCCCGCCAAGCAGGGACCCTGAGGTGGGACTCCAGGATCCCGGGACTCCAGGATCCCAGGACTCCAGGATCATGACCTGAGCCAAAGGTAGTCGCTTCACCAACTGAGCTACCCAGACATCCCATGGCATTTGCATTTTTTATTTTATATAGTATTTATTTTAGGTTGTGCCTTTGATATAGTCCTGACAGTACAACCAATATTTCTATTTTATAGGGATGACATTTTAACTGTTTAAAATTTTTAAAATTGGGTGTCTCGGTGGCTCAGTCACTTAAACATCTGCCTTCAGCTCAGGTCATGATCCCAGGGTCCTGGAATGCAGTCCCACATTGGGCTCCCTGCTCAGCGGGGCATCTACTGCTCCCTCTGACTCTCCCACCTCTTGTGCTGTCTCTCTTTCACTCCCTCTCTCTGAAATAAATAAATAAAATCTTGGGGAAAAAAATAAAAATTTTTAGATTAAATTTTTTTTTAAATTTTAGAGTAACAAAAGATTAAAACAGCAAAAGAAAATGATGTTACAAAATTGTTACCTATTACAGTTTTAAACCATAAAATGTCTCAGCATTTATTACTTTGTTATCTCACATTCCAGACCATGTGCCCTGTGTGTTTGGATCGTCTGAAGAATATGATTTTCCTCTGTGGCCATGGAACGTGCCAGCTCTGTGGAGACCGAATGAGTGAATGTCCTATTTGTCGCAAGGCTATTGAACGAAGGATTCTTTTGTATTAAGAAACTGTGTTTTCTTAGCTGAAGTATTGGTCATGAGCTCTTGTAAGCCATTAAGCTAGTTGGAGGTTCTAATGAATTAATTTTTAATATCATAGTTTCTTTCCTAGGATGTAATTAGACTGTAAATGTGCCAGAACAAAAAACCTCTACAAGACAGTGTTTGAAGTTGTGGTTTTGTTTTTGTTTCTTTTAATTTGAAACATCAAATTCATGTAATTCATAGGTAATTTGCTTGTCACTTCTAAGGGGAAAATCCTTTAAGGATCTCCTCTTATTTTTGTTTTTATTGCATTTTTTTCTTATAGTTTATAAATTTGTTAGACCTCAAGAAATGTAGTTCCTTATGATCAGCTATCCTTCAGTTTATATGATTTTACACAGTGGGTTAGGTACTCAGAACAGTCATGCATTGAATGAATGGGGCAAGTCAAACCATTAGGTCACATGTGTTAAATGACAGAATTAAAATATAAGTTATACATAGTTAATACTGCAGAGAGGATTATCTTTTTAAGTTTATCTTAAAAACTATACAGATGATTGATTCTGAATTTTTAGAGTAAATGGAAGCATGGAATGAGAGAGTAGTGACTTTGCCATTTAGCTTAATTTCTAGACTTAAAAGGAAAATTGTTTAACTTGAACCAAATTTCAAGATGATTAACATGGAAAGGAAAAGCAATCATAGTGGGGTACTGAAGTGGGGGAAGTGGCCAAAAATGAGTACCTATTAACTGACCATTAATAGTTACCTTTCATATATGTTAATCTGTACACTATTCTGTTTACCAATCATTAAAAAAAAAGTCTGTGAAAAGTGTACCTCAGTTTTCCCTGTGGTTACTTATCCAGACTTAATCTGACCAGTGAAACAGTGTTGCCCTCTTTGGGCATCTGAGGTCTCATGTAGCTTTTCTTGTGTACTGAATAGTACCCCAGTGATCTGAGAAGGATAACACATTGTCCCAAAGCAGCAATCTTTTTCTTGTCCATATCTGTTCATTCTGACAGTGATACTCGTTCTGTCTTCATCATAAGCCCTACTTCCATTTTCTTTCAGTTGCTAATGCTGGTAAGAAATCACTATCTTTATACCATCAGGTGAGGATATTTAAATTGCCAATAGTATCCAAGACATAGTAAGTAATCTAATAATAAATACTTATTTTAGAAAGTGTGACCAGGACATTTACAGAAATATGTCTGATTACCTGTAGTTTCTTTTTTGTTTGTTTGTTTTTTTAAACTCAGACTGATTCTAGAGCATCTGGTCATTTTCCCGCCTTTGAATGAGTAGTCTTACTCTGTCTATAGGACGAATCTACATTTAATAAGTGTTTTGGGGTAATTGCTGCTAGATTATAAAAATATCAGCTGTTTACAGTGATGTCTACTATATACTGTGTACAAGCTTATTCCTAAGGGTGTAGTTATCTGGTATTTTTTTCCTTTCTTTGATTCTGGTTCTTCTTTTTTTCTTTCTTTTTGTTTTTTTGTTTTATTTTGTTTTGTTTTTTTTCTGTTGTTACAACAAGAAAATATAAGAATATTCCTGGCAAGTTAATGGCTTTTGCCTTTGCAAGTCCTGGTGAAAATAGTGGTGAGCTTTGCTGGCTGATTTTTTAGTCTCAGTAGTTCCATATCTGTGTTTAGCTGAATAACTTAGGATTTAGAAAAATGAAATTTTTTATAAATTTTAAATTTGAAAATTTATATGGATTCTGTTATCTAATAAAGGGCCAATGAGGCTATTTTTTAAGCCATATTTTAAAGTTATAGAAAGATAGAACATCTGACATGATGTTCACTTAATGAAATAGGTTGTTTTCTTTTAGATTTGAAAATAGCAAAAGTCAGGATTTTTTTTTCTTCCATGCCATAGGCTGCCCATCTCTTTTCCACTAGATCAGCTGGAGAGGAGGAAACACCTGGCTGACTTGTGCATGGTTTGGCCATCCAGTGAATTCTGTGGTCTAGAGCTCTACTTTACTTAAATCCTTTTTGTCTTTGGAGCTTGCAGTGCTTAAACTTACATCCCTAAAAGACAATTTCATTTTTCACACTAGTTTATTTCTTCTCCATACATACAAAATACAATTAATATAAACTATTACAAAGAGTCATAAGGTTGCTATGATTGTAATGCTGTGTACATGTGGATTTTTTATATTTGTATCACTTTGAAATTTGTTCAGTGAATAGAAGGTGTTTCTCTACTCATGTTTTCAAGTATCTGAAGAATTATTTTAAGTTTATTTTGTGTTTGTGAGCAAGAATAAGATTAAGAACTGAGTTGTTTAAATGACCTTCTTCTAATTCTGTGAAATCGCTACCTCTTATATGTCTCTCAGTAGCACTTTCCCAGTTAGATATGTTTCCTTCTCATCAGCTCATCATGTGCCTCAGAAGAGCTTTTATTTTTCCTAGAATCATTAAATAAAACATAGCAGACATTCATTCAAAACGTATTATTGGGCCCCAGGGGCTAGATAACACAGCGTTGAAAAAATGGTCAGCATCTTAGCACACAGACTCTATCATGCAGCAGTTGTGCATTTGAAGAAATCTAGAGCCAAGAAGGGATCCAGAGGTACTAATAACATTTCTTCCTAGTGTTTCAGAAGAGTTGTCATTAAGTAGCATTTGGATTCCCTCTCTGTACCCCTCACTCCTACTATGTATTCTCCTCTAAGACTATCAGCTTTGTTGCCAGAAACTCACACCCACCTTACTAGATGGTGCTATTCTACTCCTTTTTGTTCATATAATTTAACGTTCTTACTGCTTATACTATATTTGTATTTAATTTTATTGGGAGCAAGAAGGCCTTTCAAGAGAGGATCATTTTGCATTAGTGTAGGAATAGTATATTAGACAGATGTTTAGTTTAGCTGGCCAAATCATAATTAGACAAGATGTTTGTAATTTTAAAATATTGCAGATTGACCAGCTAGTTACTGAGACATAAGATTAATTGATGTTGAAAATAGTGTTCTTAAATTTGTTATCTTTGATGGCTTCAGCCTGTAAGAGCATTTTAGCATATTGAAATGCATGCTGCTTGAGATTTGTCCAATTGGAATTTCAAAGCTTACTGGGTCATGTTCTTGTTTATTATGAATTTTGGACCCTTTCCGACTAGGAATTAGTTACGCTTATAAACTAAGAGACTTAGTGATGGGATAGGATAGGGAGACAGTATGGAGTTGAAACAAGTAAGAAGGAAAAGTCAGTGTTTGAATTTAGAGAAAGAAGGAGTTTAAGAATTCATGTAGATTTCATCAAAGCAGTAAGCAGAAAGAGTAGACTTGATAGAATAATAAAAAAGGTTTTTTAGCCAGTTTTTAGTGTCATTTAATTGACAGTTGCTTGGTAAACTATACAGTTTAATACATCTGGCTTTAAGAAAAAGTCCAAAGGAAAAGCACCTATCTTGTCAAGAGTATCTAAAATGATCTAGTAATAGTTTGTGTAAAAATTGAATTTTTGGAATAGAATTCTTCTTTGCATTTTTTTAATTGTAAAAACACTTAACATGAAATTTACCATCTTCATGATCTTTAAGTGTACAGGTCAGTAGTGTTAAGTATATTCATGATAATTAAATGGCTATCCAAAACTTTCTCGTCTTGCAGAACTGAAACTTTATACCCATTAAACAACTCCCTTTTCTCTCCTCCCCCTGAATGGAATAGAATTTTCATTAAATATAAATCAAGAAACAACCTGAATTATCTTAATAGTTTGTTTGTGTTTGCAAGATTTAAAGTCATAGTCAACATTAAGTTCCTAAATTTGGGGGGGTGACAGAATTTCTTCCCTTCCTCCCAACTGTTATAAATCATAATTGGGTTGGGGTTAAATGTCTGTTAATTGAAAGGGTTTGTTACTTCATTTGGAGCCAGGGTGGGGGTGGTGGGACACATATTCAACATTAGAATAAGTTAGCTTTAAATTTGTAGTGAATGGGGAAGGTAATAGATTTTCACAGACTATGTGTGCCTTGTCGAAAATGTCATTTGTCTTTAAGTCTCCTTGTGACAGTCTCAAAATATTTTTTTTCTCTCAAAAACGCAACCTAATTTTATTTGCTTGAATATTATGATAGGAATGCTTACTGATATTACTTGATAATCATGATAGCCTTGGAACTTATATATATACATATATAAAACTATAGCAGTATTAATAATCACAGTTGTACTTCTTTAGAACATTAAATTTGAGGAAGAACTATTTAATGCTGTCTCACGTGTACATTGTTTTGCTATAGTGAGGGGGAAAATTCTTTAGATTGAGACTTCGTTTACTGATAAATGGTGTTAGTAGAGGATGAAACTAAAGTATGAGAATATGAACGAGTTAGTGGGGCTGATGAATTAAAATTGTAAGTTGCTACATTGGCATTTTCTACCTCCTTTTCTGTCAGAGTATTGCTTTTCCAGCTTTTATTCTTTTTTGTGACTAAGAAAGAGATGGGAACCCGAGGTTCAAATGGAAATTTTTATGTTGTTGAGGATTTAAGCAGTAGGTACAGGAAGGGTGATTTGCCACATCAATTTGGTGCGTAAATCCATAACGAGAGGTGATGATGGACATGTACAAAGTGTGTAAGAAAGATAATATTGCTGAATGTTTTGCTTTTCCTGTACAGTCCACATGACTTTGTTTCATAAATGTGACTTCTTTCCTCCAAAATGCAAAATGGTCTTGTAATTTTCTATAAAATAAACAAATATACCATTTTGTCTGAAATCTATTAACTTCAGGAAACTATTGAAAGTTCTGACTCAGGGCTTTGTAACAGTTTAAGCAGTTGTTAATTATCTTTTGGAAAATCCAGCTACATAATTCTTTAGTGCCTTGAAAGAATTATTAACTTGGCAACACTACAAAAACTCCCTACGAGGTGGTCTTTAGTGTGGGGTACCATCACACACGCGTTTATAAGCTGTATTGCTCAGCTTGTGTGATAGCAATACTGCATTGTGTGCTGGGTTTGGGTAATTCTTTAAAGGAAGTTTTCTAGACTTGTACTTGATATTGCTTTTTAAAAAATGGATTACTTATGGCCATGACACTGTTACCAGAAAAGTAATTCTATAAGTCATTATGCAAAGTCATGTATAAGTAGTAGCATCTGGGAAGAAGAGCTAGGGTTCATACCGTTGGCTATTTTAATATGAAAGGAGGGTCTGTTTGGTAAACACAGATTGTCTTCCCTTGGTGAAAAAAAGACCTTTTTTGTTCAAGTGATTTGGTTTAAAGAAAATTTTTTAAAGGAAATCATGGATAGCATGTTCTTCTTAATGGTAGTCTTAGCCTGAATCCACAAAATTGGTTTTCTGTTCACTTCAGTATGCTTGTCATTCTAAATACAGTATATTCGGTGTGATAGAAAGTTTAATTGACACATAGCAGTGTTTTGCTTTGTATTTTTTTCCAGTGTTTTTTAGCTCCCACTTGATTAAAGTCTTGCTTGTGAATATAGTTTCTGTACGGCAAATGATTCTTGCTTACTAGCTTTTGTTAAAAAACACTTAGCAAGAGCTAAGCTTTTAAAAATAAATGCAAACATTTACTGTTAATAAAACTTACAATTGTAATATT
The DNA here is from genome assembly GCF_020171115.1 of Neogale vison. NCBI lineage: Eukaryota > Metazoa > Chordata > Mammalia > Carnivora > Mustelidae > Neogale > Neogale vison. The sequence continues at coordinate 172,370,250 of NC_058093.1, read as the reverse complement.
ATATAATGCTTTTCTCTGATCTTTTGAAAGTATTCCTTATATGAATTTTCATTTTTAAGGTATTTGAAAACATATCTCAATATATTAGATCTATTATTGGAAAGGAAATTATGTCTTTGAGAAACAAATTACATACATCTCTACTCAATATAGGACATAGATGCCTACATCTGGAAGGCTGTCATTACACTTGTTTACATTTAAGGTACCTCTCTCTAAAGGGCCAAAGAAGTTTTTCATATTTTAACACCTCACACTCTTTTAGGATATCGTGAAAGTAGTCTGAGTAGGATAAATTTGATAGAAAATCAGTCAACCAGTCAGGAAGACTCAACTTTTTTTCTACAAAGGTTTCTTCCTCTTCATAATTGAGGTGTAGATTTCATTTTCAAAACGTATACATTTTAAAGCAGTGATTTATTTGGCTTTTTTAGAAGTGTTTTGTGACTTAATCAGTAATTGAATGGTTTGAAGTTATTTCTCAAGTTAATAGAAGCAGTTGTCATTATTGAGAGGTTGTCTGGTTCTAGTTCAAAAGATTCAGCATGTTTATCTGGAATGTTTAAGAGGAAAACCATCTGAAACAAAAATCTTTTAATTGTTTATTTGAAAAAAATGTGTATTCCAACCTTAAAATTGTGAATTTATTTTTGGATGACCTCTAACTAACTGTATTTCTGTTGCTGTATAATTAGATATCTCATGGCAATATTTTTTATTAAATTGGAACTGTATAGGTTTTTAAAATAAAGACATTTTAGAAAATCTGATTTATATTTTTTATCATTGACAGTTACTAATCCTTCACAGAAATTAAAATTATTTGTTAGTCTTACAGTGTAGCATTTCCTAAACTTAATGACAGTGAGAACTTTTAAATGGTGCATTACAGAGTAGTGATAGTTTATAAGATAGAATGAAGTCATGGATTAAAGTAGAACACCAAAATTTATTTCAGGTACTTGCTGAAGAATGATCATTTGACAAATAATTTTTTTTTCCTCAAAAGTAGTTGAGGGCGCCTGGGTGGCTCAGTGGGTTAAGCCTCTGCCTTTAGCTTGGGTCATGATCTCAGGGTCCTGGGATTGAGCCCCACATCGGGCTCTCTGCTCAGCAGGAGCCTGCTTCCTCCCTTCCCTCCGCCTTTCTGCCTAGTTGTGATCTCTCTCTCTGTCAAATAAATAAATAAAATCTTTTTTAAAAAGTAGTTGATAAACTCATTTTGTTAAACACAGAAAAAAAACATAAGCATAATAAGCATAATATGAAAGGATAAGACAAGATCTGTAACAGAGCCCATTGGTCACTGAGTTGATGACCTAGCAATGAGACTGTTAAGTAATACTGCCTTTGCACTAATGCTCTAATCAAATGTAATGTGTTCATGCTTTAGATTCCTCTTTATATTAGGTCCTTGCATTCTCAAATATGGCAGCTTTCTGAAAGACTGATTTTCAAGTCAAATATTCTTTACTTTTCACATATTTAAGAATATTACCTTCCCCTCCTGTCTCTCTTCCTTTTCTATAGAACACCAGTTAATATCTTGAGTGGAACATTAATATACAAATTGGAAAAGGTTTTTACAGGTGATACCACCACCAATTTAGTAGGGAAATAGGAAAGCAACAAAATCAGCCCTGATCATGGCCAGACCATTCTGAAGAAAGACTGAGGTTCAAAAAGATGATATGTTCTCAGCATGTATGTATAGTACAAGAGTATTGTAGTGGTTTCCTATTGCCACTATAAAAGTTGCCATGAATATAGTGACTTAAAATGATAGAAACTTAGGATATAGTTCTGGAGGCCAGAAATCTGGCAGGAAGCTAGTCAGAAGATCCAAAGTTCTTGGAGCTTAACCAACAGACTTCTAAATAACATGGTCAAAGAAGTCTTGAGAAATTATAAAAATGTCTTGAAAATACAACTTGTTAAAATTTGTGGAATACAGTGAGAGCAGCTCTTAGAAGGCAATTTATAACATTGAATAGATACATTAAGAAAAGAGGTACAAAATGGTTAATCTAAGCTTCATCTTTAGGAAACTAGAAAAGGATAAATCCAAAGTAACCAGAAGAAAAGAAGTAAAACAGCAAAAATCAGTGAAATTGAAAATAGGAAATGAAAAGAGAAAAATCAAGGAAACAAAAAAGCTGATTCTTTTAAAAGATCAAAATTGATAGCCTCTAGCCAGGTTATCAAAAAACAAAAAAACCTCAAATTATTGAAATTAGGAATGCAAGATGTGCCATCACTACAGATCCTGTGAACAGTAAAAGGACAGTAAACAACTCTTTGCCCACAAATTTGATAACCTAGATGAAATTGACCAATTCCGGGTGCCTGGTGGCTCAGTTGTGAGCCATCTGCCTAAGGCTCAGGTCATGATCTCAGGGTCCTGGGATTGAGTCCAGCATTGGGCTCCCTGCTTGGCAGGGAGTCTGCTTCTCCCTTTCCAATTCCCCTGCTTGTGTTCCCTCTCTCGTCTCTCTCTCTCTCTTTCTCTCTGTCAAATAAAGATCTTTGAAAAAAAAAATTGACCAATTCCTTAAAAGACAAAATATATCAAAACACAGGGAGAAATACTCTGAATATACCTCTATCTATCAAAAGAATTGAATCCATAATTAATAGCCTTTCAAAACCAAAAGCAGCAGGCGTAGATGGGTTCACTGGTGAATATTACCAAACATTTAAGAGAGAAATTACACCAACTCTCTACAATCTCTTCCAGAATATAAAAGCCAACATTATCGTAATTACCAAACCAGAAAAAGACATTACAAGAAAGGAAAACTATAAGCCAATATTTCTCCCAAACATAGATTTAAAAATTTGCAACAAAATGTTAGCAAATTGAATCTAGTAATATATAAAAAGAATTATACACACTACCAAGTGGGATTTATTCCAGGTATACTAGTTTGGTTCAACATTCAAAAATTAATGTAATCAATAACATCAATATGCTAAAGAAAAGAAAATCATGACCATATTAGTAGAATGAGAAAAGGCATTGGACAAAATTCCCATTTATTATATAAGGAAACTTATTCATGATGGAAATTCTCTAAGAAACTCAATTTGATAAAGAACTTGTATAAAAATCTTCTAGCTAACATCACACTTAATAGTGAGAAACTAGATGTGTTCCCCCTAAAAGTTGGCAATGAGGCAAGGAAATCCATTCTTTACCACTCCTAGTCAGCATTGTACTAAAGTCCTGGCTAATGCAATAAGACAAGAAAAGGAAATAAAAGATGTACTACAGATTGAAAAGGAAAAAACAAAACTGTATTGGCAGATGATATGATTGTTTATGTAAAAATTTCCAAAGAATTGACAAGAAAACTTGTGGAACTAATAAGTGAGTGTTGACAGCCATAAAATAACTTGCTCGAATTTTGATTGAATCTAAGATCAGTTGGGAAGAACTGACATCTTAACAATATTGAGTCTTCATGAACGTGGAATATCTCTCCATTTATTTAGATTTTTTCTCTCATGAGAGTTTTGTAGTTTTCCTCATGTAGTTCTTGTACATATTTTTTATATTTGTACCTAAAGATTTCAGAGGTTTTGGTACTAATGTAAATGATACTTAAAAAAAAAAAGATTTTACTTATTTGTTTGACAGAGATCACAAGTAGGCAGAGAGGCAGGCAGAGAGAGACGGAGAAGCAGGCTCCCCACTGAGCAGATAGCCCAATGTGGGACTCGATCCCAGGACCCTGTGATCATGACCTGAGCCGAAGGCAGAGGCCTTAACCCACTGAGCCACCCAGGTGCCCCTAAGTGATACTTTTTTTTAACGTTATTTTTATTAACATATAATGTATTATTTGCCTCAGAGGTACAGGTCTGAGAATCGTCAGGCTTACACACTTCACAGCACTCACCATATCACATTCCCACCTTAATGTACATAACCCAACCCCCCCTCCCCAACTCCCCTCCCTCCAGCAACCCTCAGTCTGTTTTGTAAGATTAAGAGTCTCTTATGGGTGGGGTGGGAACCAAGATGCTGGGGAAGTAGGAGGAGGCGCCATTTCAACCTGTACCCTAAAGTGAGCTGATTACCTACCAAAGAACTCTGATCACCCATGAAATTTGCCTGAGATTAGAATTATACACTTCTGGATCTCTAGGGGGGCCGAAGACGCCAGTGGGCAGGTAAAGTGGAGTGGGAATGTCAGACTGATATTGGAAGATAAACAAAAGGGGGAGGGAGCCACCAGAAGGGTCCCATTGGAAAGTAATACCCCAGTACAAGAGTGCCCTGTGACTGGTGACCAGTATTAACTTGGAGTCTGGTTGAAAGCACTCAAAAATAGCAAAGGGTCGTGGGGGGGAATTGTGGGAATCGGGGCGTTTAGGGACGGGGGCTTAAATCCCCGGACCCAGGACAGCCACCCCTGGCGCTGAGCCAGAGAGAGTGTGGTGAAGTAGTCAGGTCTTGGTCCCTGAGCTGCCAGATCCCTGAGCTGCCAGTGCGCCTGAGAGAGGCGTCTGGGTGGTGGCTCCTGTGAGGGACAGGCAGAAACACAGCCTTTTGCACTCTCCACATGCACGCTGCGCTACCAGAGTCTGAGTGGTGCCCCACACCTCCCCCTGAGAGGTGCGTGCAGGCACCAGCCAGTAGAAACTCTTTTGCACTCTTCACGTGCATGTTGTGCTACCAGAGTCTGAGTCACGTCCCACACCCTTCACTGAGAGAGGTGCGTGCAGGCGCCAGCCAGCGCTCTCTTGGACCCAGAGAGTCTGAGCACTCCCAGCCTGGTCCTGCGGGAAAATCTCAGTGTGCCATCACTGCTTGGGACCTCTTTGGCGGTCTGGAGCTGCCCAGACAGCCACGACTATCTTGGTTTTGGGTATAAGCAGGAGTTCCTGTGACCCCAGAGGCCGTGACTGGGAACACGCTCTGCCAGAGGCTGAGGGGGAATTCATGTGCTCTGGAGCACCCAGAGGGTAACAGACTGAGGCTTCTCTCTTAGAAGGAGGTCTTGGGGCAGTTTGCTTTCCTCTAAACCTACAAAAACCATCAAAAGCTGCCAAGGTGAGAGAAAACAAACGAACTAACAAACAAACAAACACAACCTCCAGAGAACAAAAGCCTGAAAAACTGGTTTCCTCAGAGCCCACCCACTTGATGGGGGCAGGAGGACTTAACTCAGGGAACACTGCTTGAAAAACCACGTGGCAGGCCCCTCCCCCAGAAAACCAACAACAAAAACAAAACAACACAATAACAACAACAACAAAAACACACACACACACAAAACCAAAACGAGAACAACCACCACTAATTCATAGATACAACTTTTATTTTTAATTTGTTCCCACTATTCTGGTTCATTTCTTTTTGTAGATAATTTTTTAACCTATTTACCATCACAGTGAGATGTCCAGTACATCAAATTCCATAATAACCTTTTAACCTGAACTTTTTGATACATATACCTGTGTTTTTCTTTTGCTTTTCTATTTTTTAATTTTTTAAAATTTTATATTAGTTTAGTTTTTTCTTTTTTTATTTTATTTTTTAATATTCATATAGAGTTAAACTTCAAGGTAATCTTCTTTCCCCAATCAATGCTACCCCTATAGGTAAACCAGTTTTTAATCCCCCTTTATCTTAAGAAAGTTGAGTCCTTTAACAAAGATATCAAGATACATCCAGGAAGAATCAAAACAACCTTCCTCGCCCACACTGAGAATTTATAACCACTCTCCCATCTTTTTCTTCCACCAGTGTTTCTGTGTATTTGTTGTTGTCCTGGTAGTATATAAGTTTTATACTTGGGGTTCTTTTTGATGAGGTTCTTTTTTCGTTTTGTTTTGTTTTTATATATTTATTTTTTTTTCTTTTGTCATCTACTTTTATCAGTCTTTTTGTTTGTCTGTTTTTGTTTATATACTTCATAAATCATACCTTGGGGCCCATTTGGGCTGAACCTTCTCTTTTATTTTATCTTTCTTTTTTTCCCCTCTCTCTCTCTCTCTCTTTTTTTTCCTTTCTTTTGGGTGGGGTACTCTTGATTGCTCAGAAGCGTTCCAGGGTGCACCTTGCCTACACCACGGTTGATACATTCAGCTACATCCGTTCAGGCATCTCTCACCAAAATGACTAGGAGGAGGAATGCCCAACAGAAGAAAAATTCAGAGGCTGGGCCTTCTGCAGCAGAACTAGTGGCTATGGACATAGACACTGTGTCGGAAAGGGAATTCAGGCTAACAATTATCCAGGCAATAGCTAGGTTGGAGAAAGCCATGGATAACAAAATGGAATTGATTAGGGCAGAAGTGAAAGCCACCAGGGAGGATGTTCACAATGTTCTCAATGAGTTCCAATCTAATCTAAATTCTCTAAAAGCTAGGGTAACTGAGACAGAAGATAGAATTAGTGATCTGGAGGACAAACAGAGAAAATGGATCAGGAGGAAGCCTGGAACAAACAGCTTAGAGGCCACAAAAACAGAATTGGGGAAATAAATGATGCCATGAAACATTCCAACGTCAGAATTGTTAGAATCCCTGAGGGGGAGGAGAAAGATAGAAGACTAGAAGATATAGTTGAACAAATTCTCCATGAAAATTTTCCCAATCTCGCGAATGAAACCACTGTTCGTGTAGTAGAGGCAGAATGGTCTCCCCCCCCAAGATTATAGAATGTAGAAAGACACCTAATAGTGAGAATAATGAATTATAATTGTAGACAGGAGCTCTTGAAAGCAGCCAGGACAAAGAAATCTCTTATGTACAGAGGAAAGCCCATCAGAATAACATCAGACCTGTCCACAGAAATCTGGCAAGCCAGAAAGGGCTGGCAAGATATATTCAGGGCACTAAATGAGAAGAACATGCAGACAAGAATACTTTATCCAGCAAGACTGACATTCAGAATGGATGGAGAGATAAAGAGCTTCCAAGACTGGTTTAGAAGAAGTTTTAAAAGAGTATGCAACCACCAAGCAAACATTGCAGGAAATATTAAGGGGGATTCTATAAAAGAGGAAAAATCCTAAGAATATCACTGAACAGAAATATATGGAGACAATATATAGAAACAAAGACTTCACAGGTAACACGATGTCAATAAAAATGTACCTCTCAATAATCACTCTCAATGTGAATGGCCTAAATGTGCCCATAAAATGACTCAGGGTTGCAGATTGGATAAAACGACAGGACCCATCCATATGTTGTCTACAAGAGACCCATTTCGAACCCAAGAAAACAGTTAATCAAGATAAAGAGTCATATTGATATGAATACATTAATAGTAGGAGATCTTAACATGCCACTCTCAGTAATAGACAGATCATCCAAGCAAGAAACAAGAGCATTGAATGACACATTGGACCAGAAGGACCTCATAGATATATACAGAACATTCCACCCTAAACAACAGAACACTCATTCTTCTCAAGTGCACATGGAACCTTCTCCAGAATAGACCACATACTGGGTTACAAATCAGGGCTCAGCCAATACCAAAAGATTGAAATTATTCCCTGCATATTCTCAGATCACAATGCTTTGAAACTGGAACGTAATCAAAAGGAAAAGTTTGAAAGGAACTCAAACACCTGGAAGCTAAAGACCACCTTGCTTAAGAATGCTTGGATCAACCAGGAGATCAAAGAAGAACTTAAACAACTCATGGAAAACAATGAGAATGAAGACACTTTGGTCCAAAACCTATGGGATACAGCAAAGGCGGTCCTAAGGGGGAAATACATAGCCATCCAAACCTCCCTCAAAAAAATTGAAAAATCCAGAATACACCAGTTGTCTCTACACCTTAAAGAACTGGAGAATCAACAACAAATTAAGCCAACTCCACATACAAGAAGGGAAATAATCAAGATTAGAGCAGAGATCAATAAGATAGAAACTAGAGATATAGTAGAATGCATCAATGAAACTAGAAGCTGGTTTTTTGGAAAGAATCAATAAGATCAATAAACCATTGGCCAAACTAACCCAAAAGAAAAGATAGAAGGCCCAAATTAATAAAATTATGAATGAAAAGGGAGAGATCACAACTAACACCAAGGAAATAGAAACAATCCTCAGGGGGCACCTGGGTGGCTCAGTGGGTTAAGCCTCTGCCTTCGGCTCAGGTTATGATCTTGGGGTCCCAGGATTGAGCCCCGCATCGGGCTCTCTGCTAGGCAGGAAGCCTGCTTCCTCCTCCTCTCTCTCTCTCTGTCTGCCTCTCCGCCTACTTGTGATATCTCTCTGTCAAATAAATAAATAAAATCTTTAAAAAAAAAAGAATCATCAGAAGTTATTATCAACAGATGCCAATAAGTTAAGCAACCTAGATGAAATGGATGCATTACTGGAAAACTATTAACTTCCAAAACTATTAACTTCCAAAATTGAACCAGGAAGAAATTGACAACCTGAATTGAAGCAGTGATCAAAAACCTCCCAAAAAACAAGAGCCCAGGACCTGATGGATTCCCTGGGGAATTCTACCAAACTTTCAAAGAAGAAATAACACCTATTCTCCTGAAGCTGTTTCAAAAAATTGAAGCAGAAGGAAAACTTCCAGACTCTTTTAATGAAGCCAGCATTACCTTGATTCCCAAATCAGGCAAAGACCCCACCAAAAAGGAGAATTTCAGACCAATATCACTGATGAATATGGGTGCTAAGAATCTCAACAAGATCCTAGCAAATAGGATCCAACAGCACATTAAAAAGATTATCCACCATGACAGGGTGGGATTCATCCCTGTGTTGCAAGGATGGTTCAACATTTGCAAATCAATCAATGTGATAGAACAAATCAATAAAAGAAGAGGTAAGAACCACATGGTCCTCTCAATTGATGCAGAAAAAGCATTGGACAAAATCCAATTAAAATTGGATTAAAATACTTCAAAGTATAGGGATAGAAGGAACATTCCTGAACTTCATAAAATCTATCTATGAAAAACCCACAGCAAATATCATCCTCAGTGGGAAAAAGCTCACAGCCTTCCCACTGAGATCAGGAACACGACAAGGATGCCCACTCTCACTACTCTTGTTCAACATACACTAACAATGAAAACACAGAAAGGGAAATTAGAGAATTGATTTCATTTACTATAGCACCAAGAACCATAAGATACTTGGGAATAAACCTAACCAAAGAGGTAAAGGATCTGTACTTGAGGAACTGCAGAACACTCATGAAAGAATTGAAGAAGACACAAAAAGATGGAAGACCATTCCATGCTCTTAGATCAGAAGAATAAACATTGTTAAAATGTCTTTACTGCCTAGAGCAATCTATACTTTTAATGCCATTCCAATCAAAATTCCACCGATATTTCTCAAAGAGCTAGAGCAAATAATCCTAAAATTTTTATGGAATCAGAAGAGACCCCAAATTGCTAAGGAAATGTTGAAAAAGAAAAACAAAACTGGCGGAATCATGTTACCTGATTTCAAACTTTACTACAAAGCTGTGATCACCAAGACGGCATGGTACTGGCATAAAAACAGATACATAGACCAGTGGAACAGAGTAGAGAGCCCAGATATGGACCCTCAACTCTATGGTCAAATAATCTTTAACAAAGCAGGAAAAAAACAAGTGGAAAGAAGACAGTCTCTTCAATAAATGGTGCTGGGAAAATTGGACAGCTATATGTAGAAGAATGAAACTCGACCATTCTCTTACACCGTACACAAAGATAAACTCGAAATGGATAAAAGACCTCAACATGAGACAGAAATCCATCAGAATCCTAGAGGAGAACATAGGCAATAACCTCTTCAATATCAGCCACAGCAACTTCTTTCAAGATGTCTCCAAAGGCAAGGGAAAGAAAAGCGAAAATGAACTTTTGGGACTTCATCAAGATTAAAAGCTTCTGCACAGCAAAGGAAACACTCAACAAAACAAAGAGGCAACCCACGGAATGGGAGAAGCTATTTGTAAATGACAGTACAGACAAAAGGCTGATATCCAAGATCTATAAAGAACTTCTCAAACTCAACACACACAAAACAGACAATCATGTAAAAAAATGGGCGGAAGACATGAACAGACACTTCTCCAAAGAAGACATACAAATGGCTATCAGGCACATGAAAAAAATGTTCATCATCACTAGCCATCAGGGAGATTCAAATTAAAACCACATTGAGATAACACCTTACATCAGTTAGAATGGCCAAAATTAGCAAGAAAGGAAACAACATGTGTTGGAGAGGATGTGGAGAAAGGGCAACCCTCTTACACTGTTGGTGGGAATGCAAGTTGGTGCAGCCATTTTGAAGAACAGTGTGGGGATTCCTCAAGAAATTAAAAATAGAGCTTCCCTATGACCCTGCAATTGCACTACTGGGTATTTATCCCAAAGATACAGATGTGGTGAAAAGAAGGGCCATCTGTACCCCAATGTTTATAGCAGCAATGGCCACAGTTGCCAAACTGTGGAAAGAACCAAGATGCCCTTCAACAGATGAATGGATAAGGAAGATGTGGTCCATATACACTATGGAGTGTTATGCCTCCATCAGAAAGGATGAATACCTGGGCACCTGGGTGGCTCAGTGGGTTAAAGCCTCTGCCTTCGGCTCAGGTCATGATCCCAGCATCCTGGGATCGAGCCCCACACTGGGGGGGGTCTCTGCTCAGCAGGGAGCCTGTTTCCTCTTCTCTCTCTGCCTGCCTCTCTGCCTACTTCTCTGCCTACTTGTGATCTCTGTCTGTCAAATGAATAAATAAAATCTTAAAAAAAAAAAAGAAAGGATGAATACCCAACTTTTGTAGCAACATGATTGGGACTGGAAGAGTTTATGCTGAGTGAAATAAGTCAAGCAGAGAGATTCAATTATCATATGGTTTCACTTATTTGTGGAGCATAAGAAACAACACGGAGGACATGGGGAGATGAAGAGGAGAAGGGAGTAGAGGGAAATTGGAGGGGGAGATGAACCATGAGAGACTATGGACTCTGAAAAACAATCTGAGGGTTTTGAAGGGGCTAGAGGTTGGAGGTTGGGGGAGCCTGGTGGTGGGTATTATGGAGGGCATGTGTTGCATAGAGCACTGGGTATGGTGCATAAACAATGAATTCTGTTACACTGAAAAGAAATTAAATTGAATTAAATTAAAAACAAACAAACAAACAACAACAACAAAAGAGTCTCTTATGGTTTGTCTCCCTCCCGATCCTATCTTGTTTCATTTTTTCCTTTCCTACCCCCATGACACCTACCCTGCCTCTCAAATGCCTCATATCAGAGATCATATGATAATTGTCTTTCTTTGATTGACTTATTTCACTCAGCATAATACCGTCTAGTTCCATCCACGTCTTTGCAAATGGCAAGATTTCAGGGGTTTTTTTGATGGCTGCATAGTATTCCATTGCACATATATATATATATCTTCTTTATTTATTCATCCATTGATGGACATCTAGGTTCTTTCCATAGTTTGGCTGTTGTGGATATTACTGCTATAATCATCTGGGTGCACATGCCCCTTCAGGTCCTTATATTTGTATCTTTAGGGTAAATTCCCAGTAGTGTGATTGCTGGGTCATAGGGTAGTTTTATTTTTAACTTTTTGAGGAATCTCCATGCTGTTTTCCAGAATGGCTGCCCCAGCTTACATTCCCACCAACAGTGTAGGAGGGTTCCCCTTTCTCCACATCCTTTCTGACATCTGTTGTTTCCTGACTTGTTAATATTAGCCATTCTGACTGGTGTGAGGTGGTATCTCATTGTGGTTTGGGTTTGTATTTCCCTGATATCGAGTGATGTTGAGCACTTTTTCATGTGTCTGTTGGCCATCTGGATGTCTTCTTTGCAGAAATGTCTGTTCATGTCTGCTGCCCATTTTTTGATTGGGTTATTTGTTCTTTGGGTGTTGAGTTTGATAAGTTCTTTATAGATTTTGGATACTAGCCCTTTATCTGATATGTCAGTTGTGAATATCTTCTCCCATTTTGTCAGCTGTCTTTTGGTTTTGTTGACTGTTTCCTTTGCTGTGAGAAAACTTTTGATCTTGATGAAATCCCAATATTAATTTTTGCCCTTGCTTCCCTTGCCTTTGGCAATATTTCTAGGAAGAAGTTGCTGTGGTTGAGGTCAAAGAGGTTGCTTCCTGTGTTCTCCTCAAGGATTTTGATGGATTCCTATCTCACATTGAGGTCTTTCATCTTTTGAGTCTATTTTTGTGTCTGATGTAAGAAAATGGTCCAGTTTCATTCTCTGCATGTGGCTGTCCAAGCTTCCTAATACCATTTGTTGAAGAGACTTTTTTCCATTGGACATTCTTTCCTGCTTTATCGAAAATTAGTTGACCATAGAGTTGAGGGTTTATTTCTGGGCTCTTTATTCTGTTCCATTGATCGTGTTTTCGTGCCAGTACCATGCTGTCTTGATGATGACAGCCTTGTAATAGAGCTTGAAGTCTGGAATTGTGATGCCACTTACTTTGGCTTTCTTTTTCAACATTACTCTGGCTATTCAGGATCTTCTCTGGTTCAATATAAACTTTAGGATTATTTGTTCCATTTCTTTGAAAAAAATTTAAAAAAAGGATGGTATTTTGATAGGGATTGCATTCAGTGTGTAGATTATGTAGCATAGACATTTTCACAATATTTGGGTTGGGTTGGTGGCTCCAGGAATACAAGAGGAACAATAAGATGGCCGCCAGGCTGCCATCTTTCAGGCTCCCTTTTCCTTTATCCATGACTCTCCCGCTGGAAGGACGTATGCTGAGGACACCTCACCATAAGTAAACCGATACCTATGCCAGAAACAGGAACATCAGAACTCCCCCTACCCTCCAACCACCAAATACCTTACCATATATAGTTGTGAACCCAGGCCCTGAATACCTTACCTTATATGGCTGTGAACCTATGCCCTGTCTTAACCCAAATAAAAGACCCACTGGACCCCCTCCTGGGTGCGACTTCCCTGACTCTCCTCTCCTGCGTTGCGGAACTTCACCCCAGAGCACCTTTAATAAACCTTGCCTGGTGCCTATCTCACCTGGTGTCATGTTTATCTCGCCTGTAAAACCTTACAATTTGTTCTTCCAATCCATGAGCATGAAACGTTTTTCCATTTCTTTGTGTCTTCCTCAATTTCTTTCATGAGTACTTTATAGTTTTATGAGTACAGATTCTTTGCCTCTTTGGTTAGGTTTATTCCTAGGTATCTTACAGTTTTGGGTGCAATTGTAAATGGGATTGACTCCTTAATTTCTCTTTCTTCTGTCTTGTTATTGGTGTATAGAAATGCAACTGATTTCTGTGCATTGATTTTATATCCTGACACTTTACCGAATTCCTGTTTGAGTTCTAGCAGTTTTGGAGTGGAGACTTTGGGTTTTCCACAGAAAGTATCATATCATCTGCAAAGAGTGAGAGTTTGACTTCTTCTTTGCCAATTCAGATGCCTTTTATTTCTTTAGATGTCTGATTGCTGAGGCTAGTACTTCTAGTAGCTAGAAGTACTGTGAAGTACTAGAAGAAGCAGTGGTGATAGTGGACATCCCTGCCATGTTCCTGACCTTAGGGGGAAGCTCTCAGTTTTTCCCTATTGAGAATGATATTTGCCGTGGGTTTTTCATAGAAGGCTTTTATGATATTGAGGTATGTACCCTCTATCTCTACACTGTGAAGGGTTTTGATCAAGAAAGGATGCTATACTTTGTCAAATGCTTTTTCAGCATCCGTTGATAGTATCATATGTTTCTTGTTCTTTCTTTTATTAATGTGTTGTATCACATTGATGATTTGTGGATGTTGAACCAACCTTGCAGCCCAGGAATAAATCCTATGTCATGGTGAATAATCCTTTTCAGGTACTGTTGGATCCTATTGGCTAGTATTTTGGTGAGAAATTTTGCATCTGTGTTCATCAAAGATACTGGCCTGTAATTCTCCTTTTTGTGGGGGTCTTTGTCTGGTTTTGGGATTAAAGTAATGCTGGCCTCATAAAATGGGTTTGGAAGTTTTCCTTCCATTTCTATTTTTTGGAACAGTTTCAGGAGAATAGGTATTATTTTCTTTAAATGTTTGGTAGAATTCCCCTGGGAAGCCATTTGGCCCTGGCTTCTTGTTTGTTGGGAGATTTTTGATGACTGCTTCAATCTCCTTCCTGGTTATGTATCTGTTCAGATTTTCTATTTCTTCCTGGTTCAGTTTTGTTAGTTTATATGTTTTTAGGAATGCATCCATTTCTTCCAGATTGTCAAATTTGCTGGCGAATAGTTGCTCATAATATGTCCTCATAATTGTTTGTATTTCTTTGGTGTTGGTTGTGATCTCTCCTCTTTCATTCATGATTTTATTTATTTGGGTCCTTTCTCTTTTCTTTTGGAGAAGTCTGGCCAGGAATTTATCAATCTTATTAATTCTTTCAAAGAACAAACTCCCAGTTTTGTTGATCTGTTCTACTATTCTTTTGGTTTCTATTTCATTGATTTCTGCTCCAATCTTTATTATTTCTCCTCTCCTGCTGTGTTTAGGCTTTCTTTTCCCTTCTTTCTCCAGCTCCCTTAGGTGTAGGGTTAGGTTGTGTACTTGAGACCTTTCTTTTTCTTGAGAAAGTCTTGTATTGCTATATACTTTCCTTTTAGTATAGTTCCATGCTGTGTTCCATGGATTTTGAACAGTTGTGTTTTCATTTTCATTTGTTTCCATTAATTTTTTTCATTTCTTCTTTAATTTCCTAGTGAACCCATTCATTCTTTAGTAGGATGCTCTTTAGCCATCACGTATTTGAGTTCTTTCCAACTTTCCTCTGTGATTGAGTTCTAGCTTCAGAGCATTGTGGTCTGAAAATATGCAGGGAATGATTCCAATCTTTTGGTACCAGCTGAGACCTGATTTGTGACTCAGGAAGTGATCTATTCTGGAGAATGTTCCATGTGCACTAGAGAAGAATGTTGGCTGCTCCCATGTTGGGGCATAGATATTTAAAATTGTTAGATCTTCTTGTTGGACAGACCCTATGAGTATGATATAGTGTCCTTTCTCATCTCTTATTATAGTCTTTGGCTTAAAAATCTGATTTATCTGATATAAGGATTGCCACCCTAGCTTTCTTTTGATGTCCATTAACATGGTAAATTGTTTTCACCCCCTCACTTTAAATCTGGAGGTCTCTTTGGGTCTTTCTTTCTTTCTTTCTTTGTTTCTTTTGTGTGTCTTTGGGTCTAAAATGAGTTTCTTATAGACAGCATATTGATGGGGTTTGTTTTTATATCCATTCTAATACTCTGTGTTCTCTACTATAATTCCCTCATATACCTTTTGCTCCCATCTCTCTTTCTTCTTCTTCTTCTGGAATCCTAGTTATTATAATACTGTTTCATCTTATGGTATCATTTATTTCTCAAATTCTCTCTTTTTGCTCCAGCAGTTGTTTGTCTCTCTTTTGCTCAGCTTCTTTATTCTCCTTCATTTGATCTTCCATATCACTAATTCTCTCTTCTGCCTCATTTATTCCAGCAGTAAGAGCCTCCATTTTTTTTAATTGAACCTCATTAATAACTTTTTTAATTTCAACTTGGTTGGATTTTAGTTCTTTTGCTTCTCCAGAAAGGGATTTTATTCTTCCAGAAAGGGTTTCTCTAATATCTTCCATGCCTTTTTTGAGCCCAGCTAGCACCTTGAGAATTGTCATGTGGAACTCTAGTTCTGACATATTACCAATGTCCTTATTGATTAGGTCCCTAGCTGCCAGTACTCTCTCTCTTTTTATTTTTTTACTGTGAGTTTTTCTGCCTTTTCATTTAATCCAGATAAGAATATAGGAATGAGAGAATAAAACACAAAAAGGGTGGCACAGGCCCCAGAAAAATGTATTCTAGCCAAATCAGAAGAGATCCAAAACCAGGGGGAGAAAAAGTGGGAAAAAAGAAATAAAAATTAAAAAATTAAAAATTATAGATATATTTATTTATTTATTACTTATATTAGACTAGTGAATAGAACAGAGACACCCACTTGATTTTGGGTATATTTTGGTCTCTTAGAAGAAATTACCTCCCAAAATTTTAAAGAAAGAAAACCTTAAACCTTATACCTATACAAAATACAAAAATAAGGGTAAACATGATGAAGGGATGGAATATGTCTGTAAAGGTGAAAATTTTAAAAATTTCTAGAAAAAGTAATTGATAAATTGGTTGGAAAAGGGGAAAAAAACCAAGGGAATGTGCTTAGGTTGGAGACTAGAACAAAGCCATGTGCTAGATTAGGGTATATTTTGATTAAAAGAAATTGTATCCCAAAAATTTTCAGAAAAAAGAAAAAAACCTGTATGTATACAAAAAAATAGGGTTAAATACAATGAAGGGATAAAATAGGACTATAACAATAAAGGTTTAAAAATATTTTTTTAAAGAAAGTTATTGTTAAGATAAACTAGTTTAAAAACGCTAAAAGAGGGGCACCTGGGTGGCTCAGTGGATTAAGCCGCTGCCTTCAGCTCGGGTCGTAATCCCAGGGTCCTGGGATCAAGCCCCGCATCGGTCTCTCTGCTGTGCAGGGAGCCTGCTTCTTCCTCTCTCTCTGCCTGCCTCTCACCGACTTGTGATCTCTGTCAAATAAATAAATTAAATAAATCTTAAAAAAAAAACGCTAAAAGAGGAAAGAGAAAAAGTTAGAAAAAGTAGAATAAGAAAAAAAATAAAATAAAAAAAATTTAACTTTGCAAGACTAAAGGATCATGGGGGAAAAGCCATGAATGCTCTGTGTTGCTTTCCCTTAGCTCTAGAGTTCCACTGTTCTCCTTGATCAGTGAGCTTGTTCTTGGCTGATTGTTCTTGCTAATCTTCTGGGGGAGGGGCCTGATGCAGTGATTCTCAAATGTCTTTGCCCCAGGCGGAATTGCACCATCCTTGCCAAGGACCCAGCTAAGTAATCTGCTCGGGTTCGCTCTCTGAGCTTTTGTTCCCTGAACGCTTTCCGTAGAGCTTTGGAGGATGGGAATGAAAATAGCGGCCTCCCAATCTCTGACCTGGAGGAGCTGAGAGCATGGGGCCCCACTCCTCAATGCATTCTCAGAGATAAGCAGTTAATCCCTCCTGTCTTCCTGGTCTCCGGCCATGCTCCGTGCTCATCTGGCCTGTGACCGAGCATTTCTGTCTCTGGTACACAGCCCCATTTGGAGTCTCCAAGCTCAACAGATTCCTGCCACACTGCTCCTCCCAGAGGAAGGTGAGTCTCCCTGGATCTGCCACTTGTGGGGTCCCTGCTCAAAGAGAAGTGTCCTGACTGTGTCTTTGATCATGGTTTAAGGTAACCTTGATCTGAAAGCTCACTCTTCAGTTCTTTCTCTGTAGTTGGCTTCCATGCTCTGATACCTGGAAGCTCTGTCACATTCAGGCACCCCTGATCTTTCTGGGGGACCCCGTAGGACCTGAGGCCACACTGTCACCAAGAGGGCTCCAGCCCCGCTTAGCCTCTGGAGTGACGTCCCTCAGTGAAGCAGACTTCTAAAAGTTCTGATTTTGTGCTCGGCTGCTCCGCCGCTTGCCAGGACTGGCCCCTCCCTCCATGGTCTATCTTCCCATTGCTTTGGATTCCCTTCTCTGCACGTCCTATCCTTCAAAAAGTGTTCAATTTTCTGTTCCTAGAATTGCTGCTCTTCTTCTCTTCTATATCCTGCTGAGTTTGTAGGTGTTTGGAATGGTTTGATAACGATCTAGCTGAACTCCTGGGATCTGATGTCATTTCAGTCTGCTACTCCTCCACCAACTTGCCTCTCTCCTTAAATGATACTCTTTTAAATTTCAAATTCCAATTTGTCATTGTTGCTATATATAAAAGCAGTTAACATTTGTATGTTAACTTTATATCGTGCAACTTTGCTATAAACTGATCCTGAAACTTACATGGAAAGGCAAAAGACCCAGAATAGCCAACACTATACCAAGGAAGAACAAAGTCAGGACAAGCACTCTTGACTCAAAGATTATAAAAGCTAAAGTAATCAAAGCAGTGTGATATTGGCAAAAGCATAGTTTCTTGACCTTTTCAATGGGAGGAGCTAAGAACACTTTTTTAAAAAAGATTCTATTTATTCAGAGGGAGTGGTGGAGGTGCAGAAGGATAGGGAGAGAGAGAATCTCAAGCAGACTCCATGATAAGTGTTAAGCCTGACACCAGGCTCTATCTCACCACCCTGAAATCATGACATCAGCCGAAATCAAGTATTGGGTGTTTAACCAACTGAGCCACCCAGGCATTCCAGGAGCATTTTTAAGGAAAAAAAAAAAATCCCTTGAGTTCAAGCTGAAACTTCCAATTTAAGTTTAGGACTATTTGCTATTTACCCTCATTGATCTTATAGCTACATCTCTTTTCAACCATTAAAAATGTGTTTTCTTTATTGCACAAAACAATGTTATCACCAGCAATATGGTTTCTGAAACACTTACAAAATTTTTTTTTGCAGTAATTCTCATTAGGGTATATCTCATGGGGATATTTAGTCAAATTACTGTGTTTTTAGGTCTCCTAGAATAGCTCTTTATGTGTAATTATGTTACCAACTGGGTATACAAGTGTACTTTTACTTTTGGATATTAGAGTTGCTTTATTCACTCATTTATTGAATTTCATTTTAAATTATGTAATACAGGTACATTGTTACAAAGTGAGTTCTACAAAACAATATATGTTCAAAGAAGTCTGCCTTTCATCCCTGTCCCTTCAATGCTTAATTCCCCATATAAATAATATGGTTTAGTCTCCACTGTTTTTATATGAATATTAGGAAATACACACATGAATATCTTGATACCCCTTTATTTTTTCAAAACACAAGTATGTCTATGTATGACGTCTCCACCTAACTCTCACATTTTAATAATAATGACTTTTAATACTATATAGAACTTTTTTTTTTCTATTGCTCTCTAGGGAGACACAAAGAAAGGAAAAGTAGGGAAGGTTATCATGCCCGAACTTAGGCATCTTGGGACAGTGGCAGATAAAGTCTTGAGCTGCCCTGCTTGATGAGTTGGAAGGTCAAGGTTGCCTGGAAAGATAATCATTCCAGAGGTATGACTGAGTTATTCCAAGCTGCCTGGTTGGTTCCCTCTAACCCAGTCTCTCCAGTTTAATTGTACCTTTTATCCTTCAGCTCTCATCTCCCCTTCTCTGGGAAGAAAGGGAAAGAAGAGTGAAGATGTAGTGCCCAACCCCTGGTACCTTATGGGGGGCAAAAGCAAATTAGCTTATATGCTCATTCAAAGCCCCTTCCCTTCATCTTACTATTTCCCTGTTTGGGAGAATCCATCCTCCAAAGAATGCTGAGGACTTCTTACTCTGAAACATTAGGAACCTCAAACTGCAGGTTGGGAAAATAAGGATTGTAAATGCTAAAGAGCATTTACTTCTGAGTGGGGTCTTAGGCACGTCCTGTGGAAAGATAAATGAAGACACACACCAGAGCCCAGGACGGTCCTGCTGGCTCCACCGGGGAGGGGAGGTGGTGTTCTCTATGCCCTTTCAAACCCCTCCCTCCTGTGGAATTTTGCTTGCACAAGGGAAACAAAGCATCCTGTACAAAAAGTGTTTTTTATCTGTGTGTATTATCAACGACTGTGTCAAACCAGGTTTCAACTAAGAGAGTTGTTCATTGAAGAGAAATATGTTCTTTGCAGGAGTGTAAAGGATCTGTCTACAAGCATCAGGATAATGAGTAAACATGACATCATTATGTTTAATGATAGCAACATAGACATTCATTTTATTGCCTACTGTGGGCCATGCACAGATACGTTATATGCATCATGTGATTCAATCACTAGCACTAATGAGTTTCATTTTGTCTATGAGAATGGGGAGCTCAGAGAGATTAAAAACATTGCTCACTGTCTTTCATTTAGGGAGTAGTTGTGTGAGGAGTGCTCGCTTTGGCAGCACATATGCAAAATTGGTTTTCTTTTTCTTATCTTTCCTCCCTCCCTCCCTCCCTCTCTTCCTTTCTTCCTACCTTCCTTCTTTTTTTTTTCAAACCAAGAGCCATATTTCTGAAAGCAATACCTCCTGCCTTTGATGAAAACCTTGAAGTGTGTCAGAAACAACAACAACAACAACAACTGATGTGAGAAGTAACTGGAAATGATTTTAAGTTGAATGGAACAAACCTGGGCATTTAGTAAAAAAAAAAAAAAAAAAAAGAGAAGAAGAAGAAGAAGAAAAAAGAAAGGAAAGAAAAGAAAAGAAAAAGAAAAAACTCAAAAAACAAAAAGCAAAAAAACATACTTCACTTTTCGGTTCCTTGAATATTTCCCTGAAGAACTCTAAGTAAACAAATTGGGGTCTCTATTGGGTGCACCAATCTCTCTCTCCCACAAGAGGTCAGTATAATCCTCTTAGTGAATTGAAGACCCGTTCCTGCCCTTAAGCACTCCCTGGCTTAGCAGTGGGGCAGGAAGGATCATTCCATTTTTTTTTTTTTTTTTAAGATTTTATTTATTTGACAGACACAGATCACAAATAGGCAGAGAGACAGGCAGAGAGAGAGAGGAGGAAGCAGGCTCCCTGCTGAGCAGAGAGCCCGATGCGGGACTCGATCCCAGGACCCTGAGATCATGACCTGAGCCGAAGGCAGCGGCTTAACCCACTGAGCCAC
Source organism: Neogale vison (assembly GCF_020171115.1). Lineage (NCBI taxonomy): Eukaryota > Metazoa > Chordata > Mammalia > Carnivora > Mustelidae > Neogale > Neogale vison. The sequence continues at coordinate 172,349,619 of NC_058093.1, read as the reverse complement.
CCAGGCGCCCGGATCATTCCATTTTTGAAGGGACTTCTGACATTCTTCTAGTCTTCTCTGCCTTGCTTTTCCCATCTTGAGTTCACCTGACACCTGAACTCTAGCCTCATGCTACAATGTGATGTGAAACAAATGCAATGAACACAAAGGCTCAATTCATTATCTACTTTAAAGTGATGTTTTTGTTAAAAATTGCTAAAATATTGGAGCATCTGGGTGGCTCAGTTAGTTAAGCATCTGCCTTCGGCAGAGGTCATGATCCCAGGGTTCTGGGATGGAGCCCCACTGAGCAGGAAGTCTGCTTCCTTGTCTCCCTCCGCTGTTACCCCCTGCTGTGTTCTGTCACTCTCTCTCTTTCTCAAATAAATACATAAAATCTTTTTAAAAATTGTTAAAAGAGGGGCGCCTGGGTGGCTCAGTGGGTTGGGCAGCTGCCTTCGGCTCGGGTCATGATCTCGGAGTCCTGGGATCGAGTCCCGCGTCGGGCTCTCTGCTCAGCGGGGAGCCTGCTTCCTCCTCTCTCTCTGCCTGCCTCTCTGCCTACTTGTGATTTCTCTCTGTCAAATAAATAAATAAAATCTAAAAAAAAAAAATTGTTAAAAGAGGGGTGCTGGGTGGCTCAGTGGGTTAAGCCTCTGCCTTTAGCTCAGGTCATGATCTCAGGGTCTTGGGATGGAGTCCTACATCCGGCTCTCTGCTCTGTGGGGAGCCTGCCTCTCCCTCTCCCTCCGCCTGCCTCTCTGCCTACTTGTGATCTCTCTCTCTCTGTCAAACAAACAAATAAAATCTTTTAAGAAACTGCTAAAATATTATTACGTACTAATTATAAAATATGATTATAAATTATTTCTTAAAATTCTATATCTTGTAATTCTAGTATCTGAATAAGTATTTAGAACAAGAAGTGACATGTCTAAAGCAATAATAATACATCAAACATTTAGGAAGTACCTTCTATGGCACTGTGGTTCATGCTTTATATGGCATCCTTGAACCCTGGTGGTCTGGAATCGGTCTGCCGGTAGCCATAGTAACATCTTGCCTTTCTCTGCCACGGACACAGAAATCCATACCTTCCACGGTTCTGCAAGAGTAATTTTCAGGTGCATAAGCTAATAGAGACATTGAATTAGGGGCTTCAAGATCTTGTGGGGTCTTGGAAAAAGACCTCTTTAAAAAAACGGTAAGAATTATAAATAAAAACATAGACATAGAAGTAAAATTTAATTTAGAATGAGAAAATAAATCACAGCAACTCATCATTAGAAAAAAAAAAAAGACTATGAACATCTCCTGATCTAGGGGGAAAAAGCATATTTTCATGAAGGAACTGCTGACCTAGTTAGTGTTCTCCCCTCACGTCTTGACGGGAGAGAACATCCATTTTGACAAGGTGTTAATTAGAACCAAATCTTTGGCTTTCCATTCACATTCACGTGTGTGACGTTTGGAGGAATTTGTCTGGCTGCATTTATTTCAAGCCATTTGCTCCTGCCTATCCCATGCATTTTGGGACACAAGCATACTGCAGGACCCTCTTTGGCCCTGGGGCTTTGCATCACAACACCAGGAGCAAGAGGGATGGCAATGGTCCTAGAATCCCTGTCTATACCGGGATGGCTTAGCAATAACTTAGGTATACACAGGGATTACCACAAGCCACGTCAATGTATCCAACTCAATGGCAAATAAACATATCTTTAACGCATCCTCATTGCCTCATCTCAAAAATGCAGCAGCTACCCCATGGCCTCCTGACCCAGAGCAGTGAAAGGAAAGCAGAAATGGAAACAGAAAGTGATCTTACCTGATTGCAGTGAAAATATATTATTTTACAAACAACATGACCGAATGAACACATTCGGACCTGTTGGACCTCTCCCAGGCGTTGGAGGCCTGTCTCGTGAGAGCCCCACAGCTTAAGCTTCTTTAGTTTGGGGCTATATCCCTCTCTACACATCCTTCGAGAACTCGGCCATGCCCCGGCCGTACCTACAGCTCAAAGCACAGAGCCCAGAAAGGACTGTTGCCCGCCGCAGGCAAGAGCAGGTTTATTTAGCGGCGGGACAGGCAACTCACGGGATTTCTCTACACTTCCCCACGTGGCAGTCAGTCTCTGCTTTGGACCAAGTGCATCTGTGGGGGGTCAGGAGCGTGGGTCTTTGTATCAGAAGTATCAGAGGGCGTCCATAGCACAACAGAAGTGAGTGGGCAACTGAGACCTTAGATTACACAGCCTTCTTGTGTCCATTATCCACTTTCCCCAAGACTCAGTAGTGTTAAAAGCTTTGTGCATACTTTTCCCTTGGCTTCAAACTTTCTCTCTCCAGCACACATCCCACATTCCGACCCTGAGCCACGAAGCCTTCCCAGCAGTCCTAAGGCCCACGGATCTCCTCCCTAAACTCCTACACATTTTAACAAACAATTCCCGCAACAAGTATTTGTTAAGTACCCATTCTGGGCTGGCCTTCAGTTCAATCTTAGTGGCTTGCTTACAAAAGCATTTTATGTGAGCCCATCTCTGTTTAGCCAGATTATAAACAAATTGGTGACAGGGACCAGGGTTTCTTGCTGGCCTATCACAGCTCTGGGCACGTCAGCACTGAATAGATACTTATTTGATTGATGCAGTTCTGTCTCCTCTCTGAGGACCAAACTTCTTGGCAGCTTCCTCTGAGCTGGCCTGGAGACTCCCTAACTGGGTGGAGAAGGTAGAGTTATCTTCTGAAGAAATTCAAATGTAGACCCCCCCCCAACTTTGCTAATGGGCTCTAAGATAATCTACAGCTCAATATTTGAAGCAACTTTTCTTCTCCAGTTAACTGGTTAGATATTTTGACTTTTGACAAGACAGTGGTCCAAATCGAGCTACCGAACCCCACTCCCACCCCCAATGTCTTGCTTTGTGAGACGTCTAGGTTTGAGGGCACTAGAGCCCAGAACCATCTCAGGATCCCATAATGTGGGTGGTCATGCTACATTTTGGTGCCTCCGACCTTCACTTGTCCTCTCTCTGTCCTGGGAGGCAATGTAGAAAAGGAGGAAAAGCAGACTTGAATCTCTCCCTGACCTGGTTTCAGGGCTGGCACTGCCCTCACAGGCTGTGGGAGCCCTTAGCCAAGTCCCCTCACTGCTCTCCCCACCCCCCACCCCAGCCTTGCTGTCCTTCTCTGGAAATGGAGAACATTAACAGTATGTGAGACATCAGGGGGCTGTGGAATTTATATATGCAAGGATTCTGGGTCATTGCTGGAGTTCAGTTTTCTCTGTGCAGGTTCTCTTCTGCCTCCCAAATCCCGTCCCGAAAATTGGTGCAGCCACTATGGAAAATGGTATGGAGATTCCTCTAAAAATTAAAAATAGACCCCCCGGGGCACCTGGGTGGCTCGGTTGGCTAAGCATCTGCTTTTAGCTCAGGTTGTGATCCCAGAGTCCTGAGATCAAGCCCTGCATTGGTTGGGGCAGGGAGGGGGAGGACCTTCCTCAGCAGGGCATCTACTTCTCCCTCTCCCTCGGCTCCTCCCCCACCCCGTTCATGCTCTTTCTCGTGGCCGCGCTCTCCCTCTCTCTCTCTCTCTCTCCAATAAATAAAATCTTTTCCAAAAAATAGACCTACTTTAGGATGCAGTCATTCCCCTTGTGATACTTACTGGAAGAAATGAAAATTGAAAAGATACTCACCCCTCTGTCCATTACAGCATTATTTACAATAGCCAAGATACGGAAGCAGCCCAAGTGTCCACTGACAGAAAAATGGATAAAGACGATGTGGCGTATATAAATATAGACAATGGAATATTACTCAGCCACAAAAGAGAATGAAATTTCGCTATTTGTGACAACATGGATGAAACCGGGAGTATTACGCTAAGTGAAATAAGAGAAAGATAAATACCATATGATTTCACTTATACGTAGAATCTCAAAAACAAAACAAATGGACAAACAAAACAAAACAAAAACAGACTCAAAAATACAGAGAACCAGCTGGTGGTTGACAGAGGAGAGAGGAATAGGGGGATGGGAAAAATAGGTGGAGGGGATTAAGAGGGACAAACTGCCAGTTATAAAATAAATAATCAGGGGGATGAAAGGTGCAGTGTAGAGAACATAGTCAACAACACTGTAGTAACTTTGTATGGGGACACATGGTAACTAGACTTACCATGGTGATGTTTAAAAAAAATTTTACCCATTTATTTGACACACAGAGAGAGTGTGTGTGAGAGAGAGCACAAGCAGGGGAGAGGCAGGCAGAAGGAGAGGGGGAAGCAGCTTTCTGCTGAGCAGAGAGCCCAAAGTGGGTCTTGATCCCAGGACCCCACAATCATGACCCGAGCCGAAGGCATACACCTAACCGACTGAGCCACCCAGGTGCCCCTCCTGGTGCTTTTTTAACATAAATAAATGTTGAATAATTATGCTGCACACCTGAAAGTAATATAATATTGTACATCAACTATACTCCAATCAAAAAAACATCCTGTTCCTGTAGATTTCCTTGTCTAGACAACCCCTGCGCTGTCTAAATTTGCCCCATGCCAAGCTCCAGAGCTCCTAAACTGTCTTCTCTCTTATCCTCATGATGGGACTTGTATGGGGACCCAGGAGCTGGCCTGGCATTTTTAGGAAGGAGCTCTGTTTACTCCTTTTCCATGACTGAAAAGCAGTCTGGTCCAGAGAAATGGAAGTGCCAAGACTTCTAGGAACTTATCTTCCCTCCTGACCCAGGTGGGCATCCAACACCAAAGGGTAACTTTCAGAAATAAAGTAGCATTATCTGATTTTTAGGAAACTTAAATCTTCTACTTTACAATTTAATTTAAAATCTGAGCTTATGAGGCTTTGCCATTTGCTGGGTCCTTATCTATGTGTTAAGTCAGAGAGGACCCCTTTATCTGAGTAATCTCTCGATGTCTCATCTTCCTCATCTGTAAAATGGGCCTATTCGTGATATTTGCCAGACAGGGGAGTTTTGAGTAAATGTCTTTCCCATGTTGATAAAGGGCAATTCTACCCTCCCAAGGCCAGATCCAAAAAGCTCAGTGTCAGTCACCCTTGACTGATTTCTTTTTTTTCTCCTTCGTTAACTCTAACCTATTAGCAAATCATGTTCGCTGTACCTTGAAGATTGACTCTGACTACTGCTTGTTTCTGCTGCGAACCTGGGCAAAGCCACCCCCTTGGATGGGATCCTGACTATAGTCTTATCTGACCTCTGCTGCTGCCGCATTTCAGTCTATTCCTCACATTACTGCTAGAGTGATGTTTTTAATGTGTAAATCAGACTAAATGTCTCAGTGCTTAGGGCCCTCCAAAAACTTTGCCTCCGCCTCTGACCAAAAAACAGGATTCTTTCATGCTACAGGCCAAAAAAATCATCCTCCTTCTCATCACTAACCCCACACCGCCCCCTGGCGGCAGTACATGAAACTCCTCTCTCTTTGCTGAAAGTTTCGAACACCTTTTCTACCTCAGGGCCTTAGCATTTGCTGTTCCCTCCCTCTAGAGTGCCCTTCTCATAAATATTCCCAGAGCTCACCTCCTACTTCTTTTCAGCATCTGTTCCAATGTCTCCTTCCTAGAGAGGCCTTTCTAGATGACTCTGTATCATATAACAGACTCCCATTCCTACTTACTCTGGACCCCTCACCTAGCATACTTTCCCATTTACTATTTCTCTCCCCCAACCAGAACATAAATTCTGAGGGTAGGACCTTTGACCCTCTTGGTCACTACTGGATTTTTAGTGTTCAGAAAAGTATCTGGCACATCATAGTAGGCATTCAGTAAGTATGGTTGAAAGATTTGGTTAAGTGAAATTGTCGCCCTTGGCCCGCAAGAACGACAACCAGCCTGGCATGGTGTTAATGCTTCGTCTCTTTATTTCGACAACTTTCTTAGCTTATATGTGTCAGGGTGACCAATAAGGGGCCAAACAATGGGGAGAGCCAATGAGAGTCCTGTTACTATGCTGATTAAATTTGAAAACAGCCAATGACTATGTCCTCCTTCAGGTGGGCTTCACCAGAAAGTTCGGTGTTCACTTGCAGCGTATTTTGCTGGCAGTGAGCCAAGCACCATCGTGTAATGGTGGGGACTTTCCTGGCCGGAGGCGGTCCCCGACATCTCCCCCTTTTTTGTTTTATGGCAGAGATCGTGCCTGTCTTAGGTTGTCAGTAGCAGAAAACATCCTTACCCGTCATCAGACACAAGATATCGATGATCTCTGTCCTGTCTTAGGTTGGTATGTTTCTCTACTGATCTTACCCGTCTTTGACTACCGATCTAGCATGCTTAACCATATCTGGGGAGATGTCCCAGCCTCTATTGACATAAGGGCTCGTACTATAGCTCGGCTCTGCTCTCGCTGCTGTGTTCTCCACTGGCGAACTTTTCTGAATAGAAGCAGAATGCCAATAAGAAGGAGGACAAGAAGACCAATTGTGCCAGCCCATTGTTTGGTAAACTGGAACATATTGCTGGATGTTTGAAATAGCTCTGGGAGGGAAACTGGTTGCACACGCGTACTCGTGTGAAATTTTGAAAATCGTCAGAACATCGTCAGACCAAGCACCCTGCAAATACTGGGAGAGCTGTCGGGAGACATTCTGTAAGTTACTCATATTAGTATAGGCTATGGGAGTTACACAATTTGCCGGGAAGTGTGCTACACATCCCAGTCCCAATAGGGCCCCCAATATGTCCACTTGTTCTTGAACCAAATCCACTCTCTGGTTGACTATCAGGATTCCTGCTTGCAGATGTGCATTGATCTGGGTCTGTGTTTGAAGGGCAGCCGCCGTCCCTTCTGCAAGGGTGTTCACAGCTTCCACAGTGGGTATAGTTGCAGCAAGCGAGACTGCTGCTGCCGTGGCAGCTGCTGTAGATATAGCCAATGCTGACACAATGGCGGCTATGATACCAAAATCTCTCTTATTTCTGGATAGCACCACCAGTAACTTGTCCTCTGGAATGAAAACTGGGATAGGAACATGGGTAGGGATATGCATAATCACAGCCAGCTTGAAGGCCGTGACATTCCAGCACTGGGAAAGATAGCAATTCTTAGTGCAATTCAACATATCATTCAGCTTGCTAGCATTTGTTACGAGGAAAAGGAACGGTGGCGAGACGCATATGGGAGTGGGCTGATAAGTAATATTATTGGGACAAGACACATTAACTGTTGTCTCAAAGGTACTAGAGTCATTTTGTTTATAAGAACAGTTGAGGAATTTTCCACCATTTAACATGGACACTGCTGAGATAGCAGTACATGCTCCTAGCAAGTTACAGACCTGCCATGCATCAAAGGGAGAGGAGGGAATAGGAGAGAAGAGTTAGTCACTGGTAAAGGATATAGCCATGCTTTAACCACTGCTCGCAGCTCTCTGGCTTGAGTCTGCCGCAGGAGGTGTAGCATCCTCAGAGTTATCATCAGCATCTTCAGCATCATGACTGGTGTTCAGAGGCAAGGCTGCACGCACCAGCCGCTCTAGGATCCAAATTGGAGCCTCTTTTTCCTGTGGAAAAACACATACAGACCCCCTACTCCATACTAACACTGGATCTGGTCCATTCCACTTTCCTGTGAGGATGTCCTTCCAAAGTACTAAAGGCTTAGGGGGAGCAGCAACAGCACTTGCATGTCTGTCTGCAGCTGATTTACCGGTTTTGTCCAACGTTAAAAATTTCAAAATAAAGAGAATGGTGTTGAGCTTATCTTTAGGGGACCTGGAGGTGTCCCCTATTCCCCCTTTTTGTTTATAAAAGCGCATTTTTTATTGTAAGATGCGCGCGCTCCACAACACTCTGTCCTTGTGGGTTATAGGGTATTCCATGTATCAAGTGAACGCCAAGTTGTTGTAGGAAGGCTTTAAAGGGTTGTGAGGTGTAGGCTGGACCATTATCTGTCTTTAACTGGCGTGGCTTTCCCCATGCCGCGAAAGCCTGTAGGCAATGGGCGATAACATCTCTGGATTTTTCCCCCGTATGCACTGAGGCGAAAATTATTCCAGAGCAGGTACATGAACATATCTTAACTTTCCAGATTCTGAAACGTGTGACATCCATTTGCCATATATGACTAGGTAACAGACCCTTAGGATTAACCCCCAAGGACGGTGCAGGTAGTAAAATCAAGCAGTTTCTGCAGGAGACTACTATGTCCCGTGCCTGTGCTTTTGTTATGTTAAATTTGAGGCGAAGAGTTAAAGCATTCACATGGAACAGCTTATGATAATGTCTCGCCAGTTGCACTGGGTCCTCAATGGCAAAGGTTGATATGGCCCCGAGGCATTAATAGGTTTTACAGGGGCCAAACCCTGGATCACAGGTGGTCCCATTGAGGTATGTTTAGCAAGCCTTCATCTAGGAACCATGGAGCCGCCTTTTCCACTGTATTCAAAAAGGCCCGAGCAGTTTTTGCTTTTAGTGGAGTTCCATTGGCTTACAGCAGGTCTTTTAAAGACCCTTCTAACCGCACTTTAGATACTTCAGATCCCATTATGAACACACAGACAACAGACGCGGACGTTAAAGACACTAACTAACACACTGACTTTTTACGCACATATACTTCAGTCGACCTTTATTCCCCGCTTTACCGCGGAATAAAATCCCGGCTCTATGGCCGCCCCGCTTCTTATTGCGGTCTTGTACAAGATTGCCACCACTTTAATCGTGGTCCCTTAAGAAAATCCCGGCTCTATGGCCGCCCGCTTCTTATTGCGGTCTTGTACAAGATTGCCACCACTTTAATTGTGGTTCCTTCCCCGCTTACCTGCGGTTTTTCTCCTTGCAAGGTTTACTTACTCGTTAACTATTCCCGGGTCTCGGCACCATTTGTCGCCCTCGACCCGCAAGGACGACAAGAAGCCCCGGTTCAGATGTATCTTCTCTCCCTTTATTTCCGCAAATCTACACACTTATATACGTTTACATGACCAATCAGTGAACAAGGTGACCAATAAGGGGCCAAACAATGGGGAGGGCCAGTGAGAGTCCTGTTACTATGCTGATTAAATTTGAAACAGCCAATGACTATGTCCTCCTTCAGGTGGGCTTCACCAGAAAGTTCGGTGTTCACTTGCAGCGTATTTTGCTGGCAGTGAGCCAAGCACCATCGTGTAATGGTGGGGACTTTCCTGGCCGGAGGCGGTCCCCGACAGAAATTGCTTGATAAATTAAAGATTTGAATTGCTTGATAAATTGTACAAAAGGGAGCTGTCACCAATGTGACCAATAGCTAAGCAACATTTATTGTTTCCTAGAGCCAATAACCCTCTTACGGGTTTAGCCAATATTAGGATCTTGTTTAATCCCACAACAGTGTGAGAGATACCTATGGTTATTTATTTTTTAGTCAAAGAAATTATTTTCTTAGTAACTTAGCTACTGATGAGGAAGGGAAAAGAGCAAAGTTAAAATGCTACAGACCCACACCTGGGGTGACCCATGCCAGCCTTGCTTCTTTGTCCTCAAAGCGACTCCTGTGAGCGATGCTGGGCTCTGTGTGAGGACAAGATACTGGGTAAAGGGAACCATTTTCTCCAAAACATGCTGAACTCTCATTTCACTCACCCTTCTCCCCTCCTAATCTTCTAATCACTTTATTGCTGGGAAAAAGGCCAAGTAGGGAAAATCCTGCTGGCAGCCTACAAATTCTTGAACTGAAGAGGCCTTCGAGGTCATTTGCCTGCCCCCTTCTTTTGACACGGGAGGAAATTCAGGCCCCTGCGAGGCAATTTCCCGACAGCTCCATGTTACTTTTTATTCTTCTTAACCCAACTTCTTGCCCAAAACTCAGAAGATGAACTGTCTACTTTGTTATATCTTGAATCCTGAAAGCTACTTGATGATTTTAAGGGACAAGGAGCCACACTTGCTCTATTTTTGCTGACTTCTTTTGGCAAAACTGAGGCCAGTTGGATCCTTTTAAAAATATGTGGGACCCCGTTATTCTCTTGAGTGATTCATGGGCATCTGTTCTGATGACAGCAACATAATCACATATTTGGCTACATGAAGGCCTGGGGTTTCACCGTCCTATATGGAGATACCTCTTCCCAAAACCTGCTGCCAGGACCTATCATCACAAATCAGAAATCCCAGAAATCCCAGTGGAAAATATTCCTGGAAAGATTTGTAAGCAGCAGGCAAGACAGCTTTGCTCAGAAGAGAAGGTAATAACTGTTCTTCTTCAGGGCACCTGGGTGGCTCAGTCAGTTAAGTGTCCAACTCTTGATTTTGACTTAGGTCATGGTCTCAGGGTCATGAGTTTGAGCCCCTTCTGGTTTTGCTCTCTGTGTGGATTCTGCTTAAGATTCTCTCTCTCCCTCTCCCTCTGCCCCCCTGACCCCCATTCTCTCTCTCTGTCTCTTAAAAAAAAAAAAAAAGTTCTTCTTCATATGTGAATTATACAAGAAAATGAGAAAGGCAAAGACTGAAGGCAATCTTCTAATACTGATTTCTTTTTTCTTTTTTCTTTTTTTTTAAGATTTTATTTGTTTATTTGACAGAGATCACAAGTAGACAGAGAGGCAGGCAGAGAGAGAGAGAGAGAGGGAAGCAGTCTCCCTGCTGAGCAGAGAGCCCAATGCGGGACTCGATCCTAGGACCCTGAGATCATGACCTGAGCCGAAGGCAGCAGCTTAACCCACTGAGCCACCCAGGCGCCCCTGATTTCTTTTTTCATCTTCATTTGTATTTGCCCAAGAAATATCATTTTATTTCAAAATATGTGCTTGCTGTAGTTGTCACTGAGTAAATTAAAAACAATTATAAGATGTATCGTACATTTTTTCCAGAATGTCTTATGACTGTACAAACAGGAAAATATCCTAATTTCCCATAAAATACCAGGATCAGCAAAACGTATTAGTACCAAGCAGTGCCACTCCATTTCGCCTTTCCTGGACTCTCGCTAAAATATCATTTTAAAGACATTCGGGGTGCCTCTGGTGCCAAGTAGGTGCTGCCTGGATATTCTGTGCGATGATGAACAGCCTTCTAAGTGCATGTACTGAGTTTCAGAAACATAACACCACAGCACGTAAAATCACATGCCAGATCTCACAGAGCTGCCAAATCACATCCGCCGCTATCTCTCTGGATGATCCTTCCCCAAAATATAGGCCTGGCATCTTGCCCTGAACATCAGCCAACTGGACATTAGCAGACCAGGGCAGAGAGGGAAATCCAGATATGTTCCTCTATAAATCTCAGCCAAAGCCAAATGTTGATTATCTGTGGTGTTTGTGGGCAGCGGAGGAAGGCGCTATGGGGTGTGAGTAAGTAGAATTTGCAGATAAACCTAAATCTTATTTTAGACAATCAGAGAAAACATAATTTCCAAATTCTCTGCTTTTGAGTGCACCAGTGAAAGGGGTAACAAGGAAAGACGATTGTACTTGGAGGCTTTCGAATCCAGCCAGTTTGCTTTCTGGGTGAGGTGCTAATAAGAGGTAAAAGAGCCAAACTGTGGGTCCCCAAGTAGGCTTGCAAAAGCCGGGATGCCTCAGGAGCTCCCAGTCTGGAAAATGAGCCCCCGGATAATTGAGAGTTAGCTATAGTACTGATTTCTTTTGTAATTACCCTGGAGTTAGCTTCTACTGTGTAAAGGGCACAAACCAGCTGCAGAAATTACATTTTTATCCAGAGGTTCCCATAATATTTAAGTGCCTCAGGTCAAATACCGTCATCCTTAAATAATAAACTGTGTATTTAAAAGTCTAGAGTTGTATACACATATCCATGTAAATGCCCAGAACGAGGCCCAGCAGGACACACTGCAAAGAGCTCATACGAGGTGGCTTTTGGAAGAGAGAGAAGGTTGCTGGGGAATAGGGGTGGGAGCAGGGGTAGGAGAGGGCAAAAGGTGGCGGGGCTTTAAAGAGCTTTTCTGTTTACATTTTAAAACAGGACTATATTCATGTAAGAAACATAAAATATCATTATGAAAATGAGGTCTCTTGAGTCGAAGCTTCCAGAGGGCAAGGATGTCTTCTGTAGCCCCGTGTCCCGGGCACATCCATATATTTGTGCCGCCGACCTCCCCTGGGAGCACTCCTCACAAATTTCTTTTTGTAATTGTATTTGCCTACCTAGCGAAATTCTATTTGCTCAGAGACGAATCATTCCCAGTGTCTTTTGTTATGTGACATTTAGGCAATTCTTACTATGTGGTAGTATTTCTTTTTCTTCTTTTAAAGATTTTATTTATTTATTTGAGAGAGAGAGCACAGAGGGAGAGTGAGAGAGAGAAGCAGGCTCCCTGATGAGCAGAGAGCCCAACATGGGGCTAGATTCCAGGACCCTCAGGTCTTGACCCGAGCAGAAGGCAGAGGCTTCCCCGACTAAGCCCACCCCCCGCTTGTGGCAGTGTTTTAAAATTCCTTCCTGTTCCAGTAGTCTTGAAGGAAAGCTGTAAGCCTTCCTTCTTGTTGTAGGTAAGGAATTGTGACCCAAAAAAGTATCTTTTCAAGGCCTTATGATAGCAAAAAGTTAGCAAAGAGTAGAAACTATTTAGGATTTCAGTTTTTTCATGATACATTCCTTTTCCAAGTCTTTGCCGATCTGACTAATAAAAGCTTGTTGTAATGCCTGCTGGACTGGGCTAAGTCCTGAACTTCCCACCTGTTCTGTCATCGAAAGTCAAGTCTGCTCTCACTAGTCAGAACCATGAACAGATGACTGGAGAAGTGGGTTCTTTCTTTGGTCCAGGATCCTCCCAGAAAGATTCCGCATGATGCTCTCTGGGCTCCTTACTAGGTGCTGACTCGGGCTAACAAGGGGCATACCGCAAAAACGGGGCCAGGCACTGGGGTGAGTGTTCAAGGTCATCTCTCGTGGATGACAGAGAGTGACGATATACAGGAATGACTTCCACTCTGGGGAACATGAGGAAAACTTGTTGAAGCTGTGATGGGGCACATTGATATGTCTTTCTTTCCTGACAACGTGGACATTGCTTCTGCCATCTCCTACCCAGCTCAAAGGCGAAATTTATATTCCGAGGGAGGCCAACAACTCTTATAAAATTGGCGTAAATTGAGATATGTTTTCTCCTCAACTAAGTGGTCTATATTTTCTTTTGGTTATGAGTTGGGATTTGGAATAACGTGATAGCAAGTTATGCCGAGGAGAATATGCCAAAGGAAGAAGATACATTTTCTTCTTCTTCTTCTTCTTCTTTTTCTTCTTTTTTCCTGTTGTTGTTGTCCCATCAGAGAGGGGAGAGAGTCTCAGAGGAGAAAGGTTTTGACAGGTACAGTATAACTTATCAGGCTTTCAAGTAACCAGCTGAGGTAAGACTTAGTTCAGATATGTCAGAACTGTCAGGGGCCAACCCTGAAGTCTGTAAGACATTACAGACGGAAAAGCCAGCGAGAACGGCTGAAGGTCTCAGTGGGAATCCCAACACACCAAAAAGTCTGGAGCGTCTCCATGCTTGGGCCTGACCCTTGATAATACTTGGGAGTTTGCTTTTCTCATTATTGTTGCTGGATTACTAAATTTGCTGGGTTTTGTTCTTTTGGCTCCTGAAGTTGGTCCGTTGCACTTTGGGACTATTCATCATTCTGTGGGGAGAGGTGAGGGATCCCCTCTGCAGGGTCCATCCCAGGAGGCTTGAGTATTAGAGATTCACAGAGCCAACACAATCCTCTGTGCTAGGAAGGGACAGAAGGAAAGCATGAAGGCGCAGATAGAGTGCTTCGATGCCTCCAAGTTGTGAGCGCTGGTGTTAGAGACGTCAGCAGAAGCCAACAGGATAATAAAATGAAAGTTCTGAAGCGTGGCTTCTTTCTCCATCCTGCTCACCCCAACGCGAGTGAGAAAACTGAATATTCCCCCAAGAAGCTGAATAAGAAACGGGATTTAGAATTGAAACTTTCTGCCAACTTTACCCGCCTCCTTCAGTTATCCACTTAAGCTCTGACCCTTCGTCTTCTTATAGGTAAAATGGTGATGCTGGTGATAGTTCATTCATAAGGTTGCTTAAGGGAGGATCGTGTAGAGACATTGTGGTCTATGATGTGAAATTCCAGTGTTAGTTATTAATAGAGGCGTCAGGATGATCTATGAATTAGCACAGACTTTGCACAATAAATGAAGGATTTTATTGTCAGAGGATTACCCTGAATACTTTAATGAAAGCGAGATGATAAGGGAAAAAAAATGCAGACTGCAACAGAAGGTGGCAGAAGAAATGCAAATCCTTAATTGAGAGCGTCTCCCAGGGGGCCCATGCTGGTCCCTCCCCTCTTTCACTTGAATAGGGTCTTATACACTGTAGGAGTCTGAAATGTTGTTGTCTAACAAATCAAGAAAGCCTACCTGTCTAATGCAGCCTGGTGTGGAGGGGGTAGCGTGGGGAGTGGGGTTTGGGTTTTTCTGGAAAAAAGCTCAACAAAGAATTTTTATCTTAAAAATCCTATGGTGTGACATGATGGGTTTATTTCCTGCCTGCGTAATCTTGGCTTTCTCACAGTTGTTCCATTTCTAACTATCACCCTAGTTCATATAATTCCTCTTAGAGAGAATCTGCATTGTATGAGGCCATGCTTTCATTTTATTTTTATAACTTAAAATCTAATCATCTCTCCCTCTTTGTCTCTCGCTCTGTCTCTCTCTGATTGTTGATTCTTTTATTCTTGTTTATCCAAAAGCCAGATTTAAGATTCCAAAGTACTGCTTCCAGGCTGATCCCTGAGAACTCACTGCTGGTTTTGTAGGGAACAGAGCAGAGGTCAGGAGATAGGAAGGGCAAAGTGGAAGGAATGTACTCGGATCTACTCTTGTTTTATTTTCCATGGAGTCTCACTGTGGCTGTGTTATGAATATAGTCAGATACACAAAACCCCATGAAGGCAGAATGTAGGTTGGCCTCTGGTTTATGCCAATGGAAGCCACACATTTTGCAGTTTAAGATTTTTTAGATGAGTGTTCTCTTTCAGTAATATCTACAGAGGACATGTGAACTACACATAAAATAAAACCACTTGCTTTACTTTGAAATGTGTTCCTTCTTCTATTTGTCCTCAATTCAAAAATGCTCGCTCCACCTGCATTGCCCAAATTCTCTCTTTTGCATCCCCAAAAGCCCTGCTTCTTCCTTTCTATCTTTTACAGTCCCAGCCCAAAGCCTTCCTTTATGAGACCGAGGCCGTCTTGGACAAAACCCACCCACGGAGTTATTGGTACAGGACCTGGAACATGGTAAACACTTGAAAGATCTTAGCTGATAGTCTGTTACTGACTATGGCAAAGGCTTCACAGCTTAGTCATGGACCATTCACTGACAGGTGAAACACACTACTTTTATCATTGTTCAGCGTTATTTACTTTATGCCTAGAGCATCTCATTTAGCTGTAAAGTGGTAGAGTCCTGCTTTTTCGCAAGAGCTTTTCATATGATTTTAATGTGTAGTCAGAATTACTAAGCACAGGTTTTTAAAATACTCATATGGTTCTTTTCATTTCCCATTGTGAAAATATTCTCTCCTCTATTCACTGGAAAAGTCCAAAGACACAAAGATTTACCTGGTTTACACTTTCTAGTGTCTTCCTTAGTGTCCTCATCTGGTGGCCACTCAGTGAGCTGACTGAATGCTTTGTGGACTTAGCTCTATCTATAGTGAGACAATTCACTATAAATGAAGTGTTTAATCAGAAATAGGTGGCTTTTGTTGAGCACAGTCACCTTACATAGGACTTCCTCTGTGCCAGGCACTTAACATAATTGGGTGCATTTAACCGTGACTATCCTCTGTGGTACTTTATTGTCACCATTTGATGAAGTAGGACGCCTGAGGCTCAGAAAAGCCAGGTGCCATATGTAAGGGGAATCCAGGGTTCTAATCCTTACCTATGCACCTGGAGGGGACCAGCAGATGCCACATGGCCTCCCACATAGCAGGAGATCAGTAATCGCTGAAGGAAGGAATAAATAAAAATTATAATAGTCCTGACCTGGACATATTACATTTTCATAGACCAGAGGAAAATCTGATAAAGTAATCTAGGCTGAGTTGTGGGAAGCATGGCTTCTAATGGATAGGAATAGTGTCCCAGGTGTGTATGTAGGGTGACCAGATGTCTTACTTGCCTTGGCCAATCCTGTCTCCATTCCTGGTTTGGATGATAAATTATATCAGCACCCTACATCTAGAAATGGTTAAAAAAAAAAAAAAAAAAAGGAAGGCTCTGTGAATTCAAGGAGTTATATAAGGAAATAGTATAGATTAATTGGTACTCTGTTGAGGTCTGCTTCTTTTCCCTACTGATGCACGACTATTAAGATGGTTCAGGACAGGAGTGTGCTAAATGCCCCTGCGTCCCTGCTCTGCAGAATGGATCCCAGGATCTCCTGTAGGTTTGGTGACTTCATGGAATTGCCCCCGGCAGCTGGAATTTCAGCTCTCTTGCTTCATCTCCCTCAAAAGCACGTCCATGGTCCTCCTTTCTCATGTGCTACTTTTGGGTTTGGAAAATACATACAGCATACTGATGTGTGTAAGATTGTCACCCATAAATCCAAAACATTTGCCTCAATATTCATTAGGTTGTTACTTTGCTTGCTTTTTCTCTCTCCCTGTGCAGAAAATCCCTTCTTTATTTAAAAAAAAAAAAAAATTACAAATAATATTAACCATACTGTTGTGGGGATATAGATTTACAGCAAAGTAATGAGAAACTAGTTGGCAAATATAAAATTCTATATAAACGCTCAAGGGAAATTGCTGGCCAGGAACACGAGCAGGTATAGCTGAAAAGACGGTGTATTTAACCCAGTTTTGCTAGAGATGACCTTCTTCCTATTTACCTCCTGGGTCAAAAGAGCTTGGGTTCCTTTGCAAATTCTGAAGAGACAAGTCCCTGAGTACATACAGGCCACGGGTCTTCCATAGGACAGTGGAATTTACCAGTTGGTACAACTTCCTTCCACTACTGTTCGGCCAAAGCTTTAGTTACTAACTTTCAGGAAGGCATCTACTGTTGCTGACCTTGCCCTCACTGGAAGCAAGTCTAGTGTGGGGGGATGGGGGAAAGAGGGGGAAATTTTATTGTCATCCATGTGTTAGAGCCCATTGTGAAAACTGGTATCTCGGTGATGTTGGAAGTGACCTAGTGTCTACTTTGTAGACGCTTATAAATTAATCCATTGTGGGGATTAAATGTTATCAAAAAACTGGCGGAGAGGGAGCTTAGGGGAATGTGGAAAATGCTTGTCAATGGAATCACTTCATTGTAGGTCTGAAAGATTTCTGAAAGACCTTTCAGTCCAACTGTCTCTGCTTTCAGTTGAAGAAAGCGGGACCCAGGAGGGTGACAAGCTGTACCCAAGGAGTGCCAGTTGGTTGGAGAGGGCTGGGGCTAGAGTCAGGGGCCATGGCTCTTGAGATCCAGAGTTTCCTACGGCTGCCTAGGGCAGGAGAGGGGGATGGGAGGGGGTTCTTCAGCCTTCCTCTCGGGTCTGGGGGTGGGGTGAACGTCCTCTGGGTGAGGCTGCTGGGACAAGCCCACCAGTGGGTTCGCGGTTCCCGGAACTTGGCTTCTCCCACTGACAGCGCGGGCCACTGCAGGCTCTGGACCGGGAAGGCGAGAGGGCGAGAGGGTGGGGTTCCAAGTAGCAAGTGAGCCATCGGAGGTGCTAGAGCCTGAAACGAAAGGGCTATAGGGAGGAGCCTTATGGCTTATTAGAAAAGTCCCCTGGCTCCCAGCTCTTTTCAGAGGTCGGTACCTTTCCCTCACTTATGACGCTGGTGGAGCTGGCCATGCCCAAATCCTTTAAAACCGCCCCTCTGGAGTGCTCTGTGTTTGCAGATGTAAATGCTAAAGGTCAACAGGGCTTAAAGCAACCTTTTCTCTCCAACTAGCTCCTCACTCCCAGGTGCCAAAGCTGGTTTGGGAGCGTCTCCTTCTAAGAACTCCCCGAGCGACCTGCACCCACCTACCCACCACGCTGCTCTCACCCCCAAATAAACCAGCTGCTTGGAGCTTTGGCTTTTTTGCAGCTCCCCTAGGCCTAGTGGGCCCGAACTCTGGGCTTGGGAGAAGCCTTCCCTCTGGCTGGTTGCTAAGGCCCGTGCTGACTCCAGGCCTGTTATCAGGAGGATAGTTTAAACAGGCCTTATCGCTGTGTGTTCAATCAAGGTTTATGAGGGCTGATAAAGATGTCACCTAGCTGCTTCGTGTGTTCATTAAAACTCTATTCCCTGGTGGGATGGAAATGCAAGGGTGTTCATTTAATTCTTTTTTAATAAACAAAATTTACGGAATAAATACGCGTTATTGTTCTTGTTAAATAGGGCAGTGCGGACAAGTTCATCTGTGGGGTCCAATCCGTCTGCGCCCCCACAAAGGGGGAGAGGGTGGGCCTCTGGGGCAGTTCCCTGAGAACAATATGTGAGGCCTCACAGACACAACATGGTCTCTAATATCCTAATATCGTAGGTTATCGAAAGTGTTTCTTTAATAATTCAATAAACATTACTACCTTTGGTGCAGGAGCAGCAGTAAGCCACTGTGTGCTTTTCATCTCGTGTCCTTTTATATTACTGGATCATTATAACAAAAAATGTATTTGCTTTAGTGTTTTTTTTTTTTTAATAAGAGATTTCTAACCAAATATGTTTGACATAGTCCCCCCTTTCTTTGAGCGTTTTCTCTTCTGGTAAAAAGAGAGAAACAAACAAACTAGTTCGTGTTACCTTTACTCACCCATGATTGTGTATGAAATAATCAGAGCTGCAGGGAGCGTAAAACAAGCGAAAGAAATCGTCCCTGCTCAGAAGAGCTTTTGTACTGTTCGTTACTGCTTTATGCTGAGACCTAATGTGGGCCGGGAGCTTGCACATGGCCTCTCTCAGGGGTTCATTTCACATATTTTTCTATTTATTAATACTTAGAATTGCAGACCAGAGGGTAAGAAGCGTTTTTAACTTTTCAAGCCCCTCCAACTACCCTACTGGTCCCCCCAACTCCCAGTTTAAAAGATGCCATTGCTTTTTTTTTTTTTTTTTAAGATTTTATGTATTTGTTCATGAGAGAGAGAGAGAGAGAGAGAGAGGCAGAGGGAGAAGCAGACTCCCTGCTGAGGCTGTCATGGGACTTGATCCCAGGACCCTAGGATCATGACCTGAGCCAAAGGAAGATGCTTTACCGACTGAGCCACCCAGGCGCCCTACTTTTTTATTTTTATTTTAAATTGTGGTAAAATACACATAGCATAACATTTGCCATCTTACCTGTTTTTAACTATACACCTCCGTGATGGTAAGTATATCACACTGTTGGGCAACCAATCTCTAGACTTTTTCGTTTTGCAGATCTGAAACTCTAGATCTGTGAACCAATAGCTCCTGATTTCTCGCTGCCCACCAGCCTCTGGTTAACCCCACGGGACTCTGTTTCAGTGAGTTGGACTATTTTAAATACCTCAAATATGTAGAGTCATGCCGTCTGTCCTTCTGTGGCTGGCTTATTTCACTTAGCGTAATGTCTCAATATTCACCCATGTTGTAGCAGGCGATAGGATCTCCGTTCTTAAGGCTGAATAATATTTCATTGTATGAATGAATACACCATATTTCATTTATCCACTTGTGTTGCTCCCACGTTTTAGCTAGGGTTCATAAGGCTGCTATAAGCGCAGCTGTACAAAAATATCAGTCCTAGTCCTTGTTTTCAGTTATTTTGGGGCAGAGCTGTGCAACCGTAAAAAAAAAAAAAGAGAGCGAGAGAGCGAGAGAGCGAGAGAGAGAGAGAGAGAGAGAGAGAGAGAAGTCCTCCTGGAACCCTGGCTGGCATCTTCTCCAAGGCTTGTGGCCACCAGGGGGGCCAGACACGGTCCTTAGTAGCAAGTAAACAACAAACCTTCTGGTGAAGCCCGCCTAAAGGAGGACATAGTCATTGGCTGTTTCAAATTTAATCAGCATAGTAACAGGACTCTCATTGGCTCTCCCCATTGCTTGGCCCCTTATTGGTCACCCTGCTTGCTGATTGGTCATGTAATCCTATATAAGTGTGTAGATTTGCAGAAATAGAGAGAGAGATGATACATCTGAACCGGGGCTTCTTGTCGTCCTTGCGGGTCGTGGGCGACAGGTGACCTCTCTCACACACACGCAGACACCCCCAAACACATGCTTCCCGCTGGCCTCAGCCCCACCAGAAAACCCGGGGCTTCCCTTCACCCCCTCCCGACCCCTTGCCCACCCTCGTGTCACATTCTATGGGAGGAACACTACCCTGAGACAGGGGAGGCCCTCCAAGCCCTGGGGGCAGGGTGGGGTGGGGAGGTTGTGCCGCCTGTCCCACACCCCAGGCAGGTGTTTGTGGTCTGATTCTGCGTGTGCTTCTAGGTGTGGTACTTGTGTGTGTGTTTGTGTGTGAGTGTGAGAAGTGGGTTTGCTAGATCATATTGTCGTTCTTTTTTTTGCCTTTTTTGAGGAACCAACACAGTGTTTTCTAGAGCAACTGCACCAGTTTACAATCTTACCAAGAGTGCGTAGTCCTTCCAATTTCCCCACACCCTGACAACACTGAGCTGATTTCTATATATATATATTTAAATAGTAGCCATCCTAGTGGATGTGAAAGGGTATCTAGGATTACATATTTGTCTGCTCCCCCCCCATTCATATGTTGAAATCCTAATTCCAGTGTGATGGTATTTGGAGAGGGGGCCTTTGGGAGGTCATTGGGTTACGAGGGTGAAGCCCATGAATGGGATCCCCCCATGTCCTTGTCAGAGGAGGCCAGAAAGCCAGCTTGCTCCTTCCACCCTGTACAGACACACTGCGAAAGCAGCTGTCTGCTGCCTCGACAAGGACGCTCACCAAAACCGGACTTGCAGGCACCACCCTGATGTTTGGACTTCCAGCCTCTAGAACCGTGCGAAATGGATATTCGTTGTTGATAAGCCACCTGGTCTGGAATATTTTGTTATGGTAGCTGGAGGTAACTAAGCCCATACCACACCGTGGTTTTGATTGGCCTTTCCTTAGTGATGAACAAGGTCGAATATCTTCTCGTATGCTTGTGGGCCGCTTGTATTTCTCACCATTGCCTTTAGACATGTCCCTAGCTCCAGACCTTCTGATCATTCCACCTGACCACGTAAGGAGATTTATTGGCTACCAGGCTGCATGAAGGCATTTCTTGTATTCTGAGACAGTCTGAACATCTCTGATGCACGCTGACTACTAAGCCTGAGTGTTTTAGGGATAAAATTGCTTGTTCACTTAATATTACTTAAATAAATTTAATGTGGGTTTTTTTTTTTTTTTTAATCTGTGAATGTATCTCTCTTCTCCCACCTGGAGTCCACTCTATATGGAGAATTTTTGCTCATTGGGTAGTTGTGACAAGTGTTTTCCTCGCTACTACACGAGTGTCTTTGGATTGTAAGTAGTTTTGGTGACATGATGAGACAACTGCAATCTCTTGATGTTTCCAAAGGTAATTAAGAACCATTTTTATCAGGTTAAGCCATAGGAAATTGCCACTTTTTGGTCACAGATGTCAGCAATTTCATTTGCTCTTCTAAAAAAAAAGTTGTTCCATGAACGCTCGTGGGGGAGGACGGAGCTGCATTTATTTCATGGCAGTGATGAGTCTGAATTAAAAAGTAACCCAAGAAGTTGGATTCCGAGTATATATAAAGGAGTTTTAGAAATACCTTACCCAATTTATTTCATTTATATTTTCTTTCTTTTTATAGATGTCAAGGATACTATTTTATTTTTTATTTATTTTTAAATTTTTTCAATTTATTTATTTTCAGAAAAACAGTATTCATTATTTTTTCACCACACCCAGTGCTCCATGCAATCCGTGCCCTCTATAATACCCACCACCTGGTACCCCGACCTCCCACACCCCCGCCATTTAAAAAAATCATTCCAACTAGGCCTAAAAGCACTTGCAAAAGTATAACATTAAAATTTACATGATAAGAAGGCATTGTGTCATAGTTTGTTAATTTTTCTTAGTGACAAAAAATAGTGGGACATCTTACAATTAAAAAGTATCTCAGATTTGGTGAGCTGTATTCTTTTTCCATGGATCTCAGGTGCAGAATGAGGTTAATTGTAATTCTCAGATCATGTCGTATTTTCACTCGTGGTTTGTAGCAGGACTATCTCTTATTTTATTATCTGATTCTTCCTTTTATTCACATTCTTCACTTTTATCATCTCTTGCATATATAGATACTTATCCTTTTGTTGGTGTTAGACAAGCAAATATATTCTCCTATTTTATTGCAATCAAATTTTCTCTTGTAGCCGAATAGCTCATGTTTTTGAAGTTTTGTTTAAGGAGCCCTCTGTGTCTGGTTCACCAAGATTTCCTCCCATATTTTCTTCTGTCAACTTTATAGTTTTGCCTTTATACCTAGGTTGTCATCCATTTTGAGTCCACATCTATTTCTGGTGTCAGGTGAAGACTGAGTTTTGTTTTTTTCTCCTTATAGTGAGCCAGTCTTCCCCAGGCATCTACTGAACACTCAGACCTTCCGCCATGGATTTGTGGTGCCGTCTTTATCAAATGTTAATTTCCCACATATGTGTGGGTCTATCTCTGAAGTCTCTAATTCTGTCCCATTGTTCAGTTTGTTCATGCATACATTACACTGCATTTACTATAATAACATTTCAGTGTAACTGAACACATAATCAATACATGGTAGACCAGGTCCTGCTCTTCAACCTCTTATAGAGCCAGTTAGCCGTTTAAAAAAAAAAAATTATTTATTTATTTGACAGACAGAGATCACAAGTAGGCAGAGAAGCAGGCAGAGCAAGAGGGGAAAGCAGGCTCCTCCCCGTCACCCCCCACCCCCCACCCAAGCAGAGAACCCAATGCAGGGCTCGATCCCAGGACCCTGAGATCATGACTTGAGCCAAAGGCAGAGAATTAGCCCACTGAGCCACCCAGGTGCCCCGAGTTAGCCATTTTTGTGGTGACTTCTTCCATATAAATTTTCTTTTAAAATATTTTATTTATTTATTTGACACAGAGAGATCATGAGTAAGCAGAGAGACAGGCAGAGAGAGGGGGAGGCAGGCTCCCTGCTGAGCTGAGAGCCGGATATAGGGCTTGATCCCAGGACCCTGAGATCATGACCTGAGCTGAAGGCAGAGGCTTAACCCACTGAGCCACCCAGGCACCCCCCATATAAATTTTTGAATAAGCTTACTGAATTCTTTAAAAAGTCCAATTAGAATTGCACTGAATTCTTAATTTGGAGGAGAATTTAGGAAATTCATCCAAGAGCAAAGAATATCTCCCCATTAATTCGGATCATTTTTTTTTTTAACCTCCTTTAGTAGAGTTTAAGTTTTCCAGAGAGGATTTATAGGGTTAAGCGTCTGACTGTTGGTTTCAGCGCAGGTCATGATCTCCTGGTTATGAAATTGAGCCCAGCATCAGTCTCTGTACTTAGTGCAGAATCTGCTTCAGATTCTCTCTCCCTCTCCCTTTGCACTTCCCTTGCTTGCACTCACTCTCTAAAATAAGTAAATAAATAAAATATTTTCTAAAAAACATTCTTACCTCCACATTCATAAGTGAGAGAGGTATATCATTTTTTCTTTCTTTTCTTTTTTAGATTTTTAACATTTATTTATTTGAGGTAGGGGGAGGAACAGAGGGAGAGGGACAAGTAGACTTCTCACTGAGCACAGAACCCAACCTACGGCTTGATTTCAGGACTCTGAGATCATGACCTAAGCCAAAACCCAGAGTTAGAGGCTTAATCAACTGAGGTACCCAGGCACCCCTAATTTTTCTTTTCTTAGCATGTCATTATCTGATATTAGAATCAAGGTTACACTTTCTTGATTTTATGAATTTGTTCTATTATACTTTCCTATTTTTTGAGTTGTGTTTTTATCTTACTTGCTTATAATCTTTCTTGTTTTCTGAGAAATGTGTTTAAAAATATAAATTTCTAGGGCACCTGGGTGGCTCAAATGGTTAAGTGTCTGTCTAGGCTCAGGTCACCATTCCAGGGTCCTATGATTGAGCCCATCCTTAGCAGGGAGCCTGCTTCTCTCTCTCTCCCTCTGCCTGCAGATCCCCACGCTTGTGCATGCTCTCTCTCTCTCTCTCTGTCAAATAAATAAATAAATAAATTCTTTAATATATATATACATAGATTTATTTATTTCCCAGCTGCCTGGGTAGCTCGATTGGTTGGGCATCTGCCTTTGGCTCAGGTCATGTTCTCAGGATCCTGGGATTGAGCCCTGCTCAGCAGGGAATCTGCTTCTCCAGCTCCCAGTGCCCCTCCCCACGCACACTCTGTATCAGTCTCTCTCTAAAATAAATTTTTAAAATAAATAAATAAATAAACAAGTTTCCCTCTAGTATTTCTTTAGCTGTGTCCTTGAAAATTTGACGTATAATTCTTCATTAGTATTTAATTCTAAATATTTATTTTCTTTAAATTTCTTTATTTTTAAAAACATTTTATTTATTTATTGGATAGAGAGAGAGAGAGACATCACAAGTAGGCAGAGAGAGAGGGGGAAGCAGGCTCCCAGCTGAGCAGAGAGCCCAATGTGGGACTTGATCCCAGGAACCTGAGATCATGACCTGAGCTAAAGGCAGAGGTTTAACCCACTGAGCCACCCAGGCACCCCTTTATTTTCTTTTAAATGAAGTGTTCTTAAAATGTTACTTAGTTTCGAGGTGCCTGGATGGCTCAGTGGGTTAAGACTCTGCCTTTGGCTCAGGTTGTAATCTCAGGGTCCTGGGATCTAGCCCTGCATAAGGCTCTCTGCTCAGCAGGGAAACTGCTTCCTTTCCTCTCTTTCTCTACCTGCCTCTCTGCCTATTTGTGATCTCTGTCTGTCAAATAAATAAATGAAATTTAAAATAAAATAATGTTATTTAGTTGCAAAACATAGTATCATTTTATAATATGCTTTCAATACATATAGTATTTTTAAGGAAATACATTGTAATTTTATTTTATTAGGTTTGAAGACAGAATTTATTGAAGCCACCTTTATGGTTTAATAAATGGTCTTGTTTTGCAAATGTCCTAAATGTACACATAAAAAATTGTGTTTTTTCATTTGTTGAACGGGGAGTTCTATATATATCAAATAGTTTGTGGTTGTTAACTCTACTCTTCTGATCTTCAATAACTCTTTTTTTCTTTTTACTTCACCTATTAATTCCTGAGAGTGGTCTGTTAAAATTTCTAAATATAAAGGTTAATTTAGGTATTTTGCCTTATAGTTATGTCAGTTATTGCTTTATTCATTTTGAGATTGTATTGTTGGGTGCCTATATTTTGGATGGTTATATTTTCTTTCATTTTCTCTTTTTTGAGCATATATTGCCCTTCTTTTTCTGATTTTTTTTTTGTCTTTAAATTTTATTTTCTCAGTGTGAAGATAGATACATCAATTTTTTTGGATCATATTTTCTTAGTATGTGTTTGTCTATTTTTTATTTTTTAGTATTTCTGTGTCTTGTTGTTTTAAGTAACTCTCTTATAGTCAACATATTTTTATTTTTAAACATTTTTATTTTTTTTATTTTTTATTTTTATTTTTTTTTAAAGATTTTATTTTATTTATTTGAGAGAGAGAGACAGTGAGAGAGAGCATGAGCGAGGAGAAGGTCAGAGAACGAAGCAGACTCCCCATGGAGCTGGGAGCCTGATGTGGGACTCGATCCCGGGACTCCAGGATCACGCCCTGAGCCGGAGGCAGTAGTTTAACCAACTGCGCCACCCAGGCGTCCCATAGCCAACATATTTTTAAATTTTATTTTTAAAATCCACTTCTAGAGTCTCTGTCTTTTAATTGGTGAGTAAAGTTTTTTTTAAAGGTTCTAGAATACTTATCTTCATTATTTCTTCACATTCTTTCCATTTTTCATTAAAACAACTTTCTCTCCTTCTGGGATTCTTTTTAGACATTCACATATATTCTATCTTTTAAACCTCTTAACTTTTCTTGTAATGTGTCTTTATCCTTTCCTGTTGCCTATCTGGAAAGTTCCTCTACCCAATTTTGCTAATTCTTTCTTCTGTTATTTTTTTCTAACTATTATGTTTTTTATTTCAATTTTTACATGTTTTATATTTAATTTTTCTACTTTTTTCTTATGATATTTAATTCTTACTTTATGACTCTAATATAATCCACTATTTCCTTATGTATAGATACAATGCACATTTTAAATAATTGGTCTTTTTTTTTTTTCAATTCTGCTTTACCTTGGATGTATTGTTTAGTTTGCTGTTTGTCAATGAAGGAAGTTATTATCAGGTATCTATTTATTTGTGAGTTCATGTTCACATGGAAATAACAGCTGCTCTTTCTGGTAAATGTGTTTGGTGTAAAGGATGAAAGCCAGACCCCGCAACAAATCCCTCTTTGAAAGTATTAGGGAGAGGGGAATAATAAACTTCAGGGCAGAGAACTCCTAGCACCATAAAACCATTGTTGATTGTTCCTTTTTCAGGAATGATCTCCACCAGGCAACTCAGCTTCAGGAATTATTCTTTAAATTCTTAGAAACAAGCAGCACTGGGTAAAGCCAGTTTCCTTAGTTGATAGTATCCCAGTCATGGGGTCAGTCCAGATTTGTTTTTATTAGTAACTCATTCCAGCAGAACATTTGTGCTGTCCCCATATTGCTATTCTAACATGGGGGAGTATGGGCTATTGCTGTCAACCTCTTTGGAGATGCATGAAATATAAATTTTTTATTTCAATATTTTATTTAAAATAAAATATATAACATTTTACTTATATATGTATATACATGAAGTTTACTCTTGCTTATTTCAACAAGTTAAGCAGTTTAGACACCTATGATTTTAATATTCTTCCCCTCCTCATCATTAATATCTGAAATAATTGATGTAAACATATTTTCCCCCCAGATACATTCAGTCGTAGAAAGTCTATTTATCAAATAATTATTCTCAACTTGTTTTTTTAAAAGAAAGCATAATATACATGGTTTTCTGTCCAGATGTTTATAAATCAATTCACCCCTTTTCCTAGGTAAATAATATTCTGTGACATAGATGATTCATCACTTAATTATCAATTCTTCTATTGACAGGCATGCTATTTTTTCCCCGGTTTTGTAAATATAAACAATACTGCAACAAATATCCTTGGATCAGTGAGTGACAATGGTTGGGGTCCAGAAGTAGTTCAACAAATATAGCAATTTGTTGTATCATAGAAGCAATATTGAGTTCAGTGGGGGAAAAGATGATTTATTTATTTATTTTTAAAGATTTTATTTATTTATTTGACAGACCGAGATCACAAGTAGGCAGAGAGGCAGACAGAGAGAGAAAGGGAAGCAGGCTCCCCACTGAGCAGAGAGCCCGATGTGGGGCTCGATCTCAGGACCCTGAAATCATGACCTGAGCCAAAGGCAGAGGCTTTGACCCACTGAGCCACCCAGGTGCCCCGTTTTATTTATTTACTTATTTATTTTAAAATTTTGATTTTTAAAAATTTCTTTTCAGGGTTCTAGAATTCATTGTTTATGCACCACGCCCAGAGCTCCATGCAAGACGGGCACTCCATAATACCCATCACCAGGCTCAACTAACCCCCCACTCCCCTCTCCTCCAAAACCCTCAGTTTGTTTTTCAGAGTCCACAGTCTCTCGTGGTTTGTCCCCCCCTCGATTTCCCCCAAGTCACTTCTCTCCATCTCCCAATGTCCTCCATCTTATTTCTTATGCTCCACAAATAAGTGAAACCATATGATAATTGACTTTCTCTGCCTGACTTATTTCACGCAGCATAATCTCTTCCAGTCCCCTCCATGTTGATATAAAAGTTGGTATTCATCCTTTCTGATGGAGGCATAATACTCCATTGTATATATGGACCATATCTTCTTTATCCATTTGTCCATTGAAGGGCATCTTGGTTCTTTCCACAGTTTGGTGACTGTGGCCATTGCTGCTATGAACATTGGGGTACAGATGGCCCTTCTTTTCACTACATCTGTATAAAGATTTTATTTTTAAGTAATCTCTATACCCAGTGTGGGGCTCAAACTCACAACCCTGAGATCAAGAGTTGGATGCTCCACTGAAGGAAACAGCCAGGTGCCCAAGATGATTTATATAATAAAGAATACTGGCATTACTAGCCATTTCCATACAGGACAAAAAGTGTCACTCCTTTGTTACATCGTGTATAGAAACAAGCTCCCGGTACAATGACTTAAATGTAAATGAATAAAAATATTAGGAAAAAATTTAGATACTTAGATAATTTCAGAGTTAGGAAAAATTTTTAAAGAAATGTTGGAAACTTGAAAATAATAGAGGAGAAAAAAATGAACAGATATAAATCTATAATTTTTTTTCATGTTTTGTGTCTCCATATGATACAGATAACTCTAAAAGTTTTTCTACATGTCATCTTAAGGTCAAATAAATGTTCAGGTTCTGGATTTTGTCTGGTGAGTACTGGTGAAATCTTATTATTACAAAGTCTACATAACTATATCTGTCTATCACTATACCCAACTATTTATCTCTATCTATATGACTGTATTTAACATAGTTGTAATGGGATTTTGGTCTAATGATTATGTCTCTTGAAATCACAATTCTATAGTCTAGAAATTGAACAGACCCTATAAAATAATTCTTAATTGGAAAGTATTGTGAGGAAAAAAGTTACATAGTTTATACTTCTCTGAGTTCTAAGTGTGTGTGTGTGTGTGTGTGTGTGTCTGTGTTGAAATTTCTTTTAGAGGGGATTTTGGAAATTTCCTTCAATAAATTATGGGCGTGGAATGATGGCTGAAAAGAATTTAAGAATAATTAGACTTCTTTTGTTTAACTTTTAGATAGCAAAACATTTAGCTGTGGTAGGCATGCACATAGACATTTGGATATTTCTTTTGAAAAGGAAACTTTGTTAACAGACACCAGATTTTTTTTCTTTGTTCCAGATGAATAATTGTAGTCCGTGGACCAACGAAAGTATTGATTTGCCCCATTGGCACCATAAAGGAGCGTTCACTCTTTTAAATCTTTAGAAGGACATTTATTGCCCTAATTCACTAAAGATCAATGGTTATAAATGAAGACGTTTTCTCCGAAGTTAGGTTTATAACCAAAATCTTGTTTAACCAGGAACCTTGACGATGATGTAGCTCTAGTCCAATCTCATCTGTAGACGGAAACACTGGGGCTGGAGGATTCGGTAACTTTTCAGAGTTATGAATAGCTGAGCCAGAACTCGAACCTTCTCCCAGCTGTTGTTATCTTGATAGTGAACCAGGCCATCAACAATAGGCAGCAGAAGACTGGGGCCAAAGGCATTGCCTCAAAGGCACTTAAATTAGGAATATAATAATTGTCTGGCTAAAGATTTCCTACTGTCCTAGCAAACAATTAGTTTATGGGTAATATCCACCTCCTGATGCTTTCTGTTGTTTTCTTGGAGAGTCCACTTAAATAGATATCTGCAAGGCAACATGCCAACTATATATGTCCTGAGTCTTGACACTTCAAATGCCAGCGTTTGTGTGCCTTTGGAGGGTTGTTGACGGAACAGATAAGGGCGGGGAGAAGTGACTTATAGGATTTGATTGGTCAGCATAAAAAGAGGGGATTACTTGTTTCATGCACTCGTGTTGAATCTATCCTACATGGACCATTAAATTACCTACTTAATTTTCAATAATATTGTTATCCTAGTAGAATGTACTTGGGCTTCTGATTCAAAGTAAATTGTGATTCATTCACATGTCAAGTTCAAAAGGCATAAAAGGGAGATGAGGAAGTAGAAAAAGAAAATGGACAGTTGTTTTTTTTTTTTTTAAAGAAACTTGAATGTGAAGACTAGTGGGGGGCTAATTAGGAGGAGGGGTATTTAAGTTTGCATGGGGTCTAGGAGGAAAAAGTCATATCATGTACATTGGCTATCCTCCCCCACCCCAAATTGCTGCATTCTTCCTCATAACAGTATTGGTCAGAAGTTTTCAAATTCACATGATGTTGGGCAAAATGATATCTTGTTAATTTAATATCTCTTGTACCTGCCCCTTGCTTTCTGTCCCTGCTGCTACATTTGTGTCTCAGCCTTTCATCATCTCATCCTTGAAACATTTCACGTCTTCTCATTAGTCTCACTGCTGGTGTCCCTCCTCTTCCTGTCCATTTTCTATGCTACCTCGAGTAGGACAGTTCCAAAAAAAAAAAAAAAAAAAAAGCCAATTCTGTTCCATTACTTCCTTGTTTGAAATCCTTTGGTGCTTCCCAAATGCTCACAGGATGAGGTTTTAAAATTCTTAGCCTGGTAGTTGAGTTTTGGCCCCTGCCTTCCTCTCTGGGCTTCCTCCTCTCTTTCACATTGTGCTCTCCTGCTTGCCCCACCCTCCCACACTCCCTTCATGTCACTCAGGAGTGTCTGCTGCGTGGCCACTGGGTGCTGGGGTTGTGTCCTTGGACGTAAGGGCAGTGAGATGGTGCATTAAATGAAGAACAACCATGACTATTCATGCTGACAGACTCTTCTGGTCTCTGTCATGAATGGAGTAAAGCAAACACAACCACACACCCTTTTATGACTAATTGCTCCCTCTGTTTCATAACCTGGTGTAATTTGAAGTAAAAAGATCCTTCTTTAACACAGCTAAGCGAACAAAAGGACAAGCCACAGACTGGAAAAAATATTTACAAATCACGTGCTTGATAAAGGATTTGTATCCAGAATATGGAAAAGTGCCTAAAAACTCAATGATAAGAAAAATGAACAAACCAGTTAAAAAATGGACAAAAGATTCAGACGCTTCCGCAAAGAAGACAGATGATGGCAAAGGAGCACATGAAAAGATGTCATCATCCTTGGTTATCATCAGGGAAGTGTAAATGAAAACCACAGAGACGTGGTCTTTGTCACAGCTCTTAGAATGGCTCAAATAAGAAGACAAAACCAACCCCCTGACTGTACCAACTGCTGGTGAGATTACAAAGGAGTTGGAACTTTTAGGCCCTGTGGGTTGGGGGGATGCAAACTGGGGCAGCCATGGTGTGTGTGGGGGGGACAGTTCTGTAGTTTCTCATAAACTGAAGCTTGGGTTTACCATACAACTCCGCGATCACACTTTTAGGTACTGACCAGGTGATGTGAAAGCTTATATTCACACAAAAACCTTCATGTAAATATTGGCCCCAAACTGGGAAAAAAAATCCCAAATGTCCTTCAACTAGTAAAAGATTATACAGACTTGATAGACTCAGCAAAAAGAAGAAGAAGAAAAAGAAAAAAGAAAATTAAGAAACAAACTCCTGAGATACTAACTTGGATGAATCTCAAGGATATTGATGCCGTGTAAAAAGCCAGGGTTTAAAAGTCACGCACCGTATGATTTCATTTTTCTGGCTTTCTGGAAAAGGTAAAACTGTATGAACAGAAAACAGATGAGTGGCTGCCACGGGGCTGGGGAGAGGAAGGAACATTTGTGTACAAAAGAGTCTAGGGAAGGATTGTGGGTGGATGGAAGCGTTCTATATTTTGATCGAAACATGATTATAGGATACCTTTGGCAAAAGTCACAGAACTGAGCACTAAGAAGGGTCGATTTTAATATATGCAAACTGTATCTCAATGAAAAAAATGATCCTTGTTTAAATATAAGAACCAGTGAGGTGTATCTGTCCAATTTCAGCTGTCACTTCTGCTCTGGCATTCATGGTGAGCTATGCTGTGAGGTGGGGAGAATCTGGGGTTGTGGCCTCACTGTGGCTTCCAGTTCTTTCTTCCCTGGGGGAGCAGCACATTTAGCAAGCTGAGAGAACCTTTCAGCCAGAACCCACCTATTCTTATCCAACTTGGTGTCCACTCAACCCTGACTCTTCAGTTCAGGAGCATGTCCAATAATCTGATGGATAATTTATTAAATTTGAATGAGAAATCAATAGGCCATCTTCTTTCTTTAATCCCATTAAGTTAATCATGCAGAAGTGTTTTAGGGATTACACCTTCTCTTTTGCACACTAATGACTTTTCCAAAGGAAATGAGTTTGCTTCTCCCAACCCTTAGCTTAGCACATCCTTCATTGTTCTTTCTGGGTTTCCTTTCTTTTCTCTGGGGCCTCCAGTCTCCACTGAAGATTCCAGGGGAAAGTGTAGTTGCAACTGTAGGAGAATTACTTATTGTTCTGTTCTTCCGTCCCACTGCCAGAGGATGGTCCTGGGCTTTGCTGCAGGAATTGTGATTTTTCTGCTCACAGCAGCCTGGCTCTAGGGCTTCGTAAATGGTTCTGAGGGCATCTTCCATGCAGAACCACCTGCTGATTTTCATTTTTCTTGAATATGCTATCTGTTTTCTGGTGCTGGGTTTGAATAGACCAGGTGTTAAGAAACCAGTACTGGGGCACCTGGATGGCTCAGTGGTTAAGTGTCCGCTTTTAGCTCAGGTCATGATCCTGGAGTCTTGGGATGCAGTCTTGCATTAAGCTCCGCATTGAGCTCCCTTCTCAGTGGGGAGTCTGCTTCTCCCTTTGCCCCTCACCCCACTTGTGCTCTTTCTCACTCTCTCTCTGTCAAATAAATAAATAAAACCTTAAAAAAAAAAAAGGAAAGAAACCAGTATTAAATAAAGATGAATATAATTCTAACATAGTGAAAAGGATTGGTTAAACAAGAAACATCTCCCACATTTCCTAGACTCTTAATCAATTAAAATGAAAAGAGAAGGCAGTTCTTAGACTCTAAAGTACTACTTTTGTTTTGATTTTCTTGACTTTTTTTTTTTTAAGGGAAAGGACATTAGTTAAATCTAAGGAAATCTGAATATATACAGAGTTTAGTTATTAATAATGTCTCAATATTGGTTCATTAATTATTAACAAATGTTATCATATTAAAGAAAGACATTTATAATAGAGGAAATTTGATGCAGGGCACATGAAAAGTGTGATATAATCATGATTTTTCATAAACCTGAAACCATTCTAAAAAAGTGAAGTTTCTTTTTAAAATAATTAAAACTTGGGACACCTGGGTGGCTTAGTTAAGTGTCTGCCTTCCGCTAAGGTCATGATCCCAGCATCCTGGGATCAAATCCCACATTGGGCTTTTTGCTCAGCAGGGCCTGCTCCTTCCTCTGCCTCTGCCTGCTGCTCCTCTGCTTGTGCTCTCTCTTTCTCTCTGACAAATATATATTTAATATATGTATTAAAAACAATAATAATTAAAACTTAACAGAGGGTCTAAGACAATGCCAATACCTGTTTGCTACCACACATGAGCCCATTTTGAAAAAGAAAAAGAATTCAAGGACATATTTCAATCAAATTAAAAACTAATCTAAAAAAGAACACTACTCATGTATCATGGTATCTTTGATACTTCTGTAGTATTGTACCTTATGATACAGAAAATGCTGGTGAGCAAAGAAGTAAAGCTTAATTCCAGAAAAATTTTGTTGCGTTGCCTAATATAAAATATTAAAGTCTATCAGTAAAATCTTTTCTGTTATCAACATACTGGAAAAGGGGATTGGCAGGAGTGCTAAGATTCTTACCCTTTTACGGGGAAGGTAAAAATACTGATTAGATGTTCATAGGAAGTATAAAGTGATTTTTTATTTACAAATTGAATGCCCACTGGAGGGGTGGTTCTCAAGGTGTCTCGTTTTCTCACTTTCATCAAGTATAATTTTAATCTCTTTTCACCAAGCTGAATTTTAAAATTTCCCAAGATGTATCTGGATTCAGTTCCATTGAGATAAGGTATCTCCAACCTTAATTCTTTCTACGTTAAGACAGGACCAAGATTTTTCCGTGAGAGTAAACCTGTGTATTCACTGTAGCAGCACAGAAGAGTGAGCTGAGGGGCCTTCTTCCCCCTCCCCCCTCCCGGTTTAAAGACTCACGGTGGAGGGGGTGGGGCAGAGGCCAAGACACAGTCTTTCCTGGAGCCAGGAGCCCTCTCTCAAGGGCTGGTGAGCACTTTCCCTTCCTGTGGTGAAGGCCGGCATTCTTTCACAATTCCACAGTTGACCCTGCTGCACAGATTAATTTATTTTTCCTGCATCCATCTTGTCAGAAAAATTCCAGGGCCAGAAACCTAGCTATTTCCAAATCAACCTTTCACCTTAGTGTTTCCCAGTGATGTTCTGAAGGAAGTGAGAAATGTGGTTGGTTTCAGACCAGGTGACTGGGCTGACCCAGGCTGGGCTGTGGGGCATTCTCTCCGCACAGCTGCCTTGAGCAGCCCATTCTGAAAACCAAAGGGTTTTTTTTTTTTCCCACTAAGCCCGCAAGATGGCAGCTCGGAAGGAACTTGCCAAGTGCCACCTGGACATTCTTATTTGTCCATCATTGATCGTCCCATTTTCAAGGCCAGCTGAATCCTATCTTCACCAAGAGGTTTTCTCCAAGCACTGACTATAATGGGTGGCAGCCTGTTTCCCCTCTAAGGTTGAAGTTCCTACTTAAACATCTTTGGAATCCTCACAAGGTGCATAATATAATACCTAACATACATTTGTTCACAAATACTTCGGGACAGTTCTGCAATCTTCCCTAAGCTTGGAACTGTTTCATCTCTTTTGTTTTCATTTTGTAAAGCCTACAGCACCCATCCAAGCCAGCATCTCCCATCCAAGGACTAACCAGGCCTGACTCTATTTAGCTTCTGAGATCAGATGAGCTTGGTGTTCAGGATGGTATGGTTATAGGCTGTCTCAACTTTTTGGGAATGTAGATGTCATTTGGGGGCAAGGAGGTACCCTTCTAGCTTTAGAGGCTCTGAACTCTCTAGGAGGCTTGGTTGGGAGTACCCAGATTTTCACCCCTACACTGTGGTCTCCCGGCTTAGTCTGAGGACCCCCCCAGCAGATGAACGTGGATCTCTGGTTTTCTTCTCCTGCCCGTATCTGTCTCCATTTCACCACCATTTAATGGTATTGACACTGATAATGATAATGGCAGCAAGAGACCTGAGAGGCAGCGTAGTGTGCTATGGATTCTGCAGGCTCTCCAGGTTTGTTTACATTCTATCTCTGCTGCTTACCAGCTCTGTGAACTTAGGCAAGTTGCCTGACCTCCCTGTGCCTCGGTTTTCCATTTGCAAAACCAGAATACTGGTTTCTATTGCAAAGGAATGTTGAGAATTATGAGTTAATGTATGCAAAGTTCTTTAAATTTCTTTTATTATTATTGGTAGGAAGCCACCTTTTACTGAATGCTTACTATGTGTCAGTAGTAAGAGCATCTCACATGTTATTTTATTTAAATGTTATTTTATTCCTTCTAGTGACCCCGTGAGATGAGTATCCTTATATCCATTGTATAGGCAAGGAAACTAAGGCTCTGTAACTCACTTGGCTCATTTTGCTAATAAGTGGCAGAGGCAGGGCTGTCTGCCTCTGAAGTCTTGCCTTTAACCAGTTTGCTAACGGATCTGCTCATGCTAATGTGGCTAATATATGGTGCATTGATCCTGGTAGCTTTCTTTATCATCTGGATTTGGAGAGAAATATGGACCCCTATTATTTTTCTCATCTTCCATGACCTCTTGTTTCCCATCATGGGTGGCAAAACACCTCGACAACGTCTCAATCACAGCTTTTGGAGGTCTTCGGGATGGCTGGATGGCTCAGGGAGCTGGGCATTTGTCAAGATTAGGCTGCCTGGGGTTGGTGGAAATTTGGGATGGCAGAGGAGATTGGGTTGTTCGACTTTGGTCTTTCCTTACAAATAAATGCTCCCATGACTGGTTAATTAAGTTGTCTGGAGTTGAGGCTGCAAACATACGTGTTAGCCCTTCTATCATCTAATTAGCTTACGGTATCTGACACAAATCAGATAGATCTAGGCTTAAATGCTTCTGTCTGCCTTACTAGGAAAGCCGAGAAAGTTTTTTAACGTCTCTGAAATTCTCTGAAAACACTCGATTGATCAGGTTTTTGAGGGAATTAAAAAAAAACCTTTGATGGCTCCTAAATATTTCTTGGGTTCCAGTCTGGAGCTGCAAGTGTTGGCAAGACTTTTCTAATGACTAACAGAGGGTTTTTTTTAAAATTATCAGCCTTAACCTTTATCACTACGTAGAAAACATTCAGTGTGTGTCCCCTGGTGTGTGTCCACTGAACAGAGTGCTAGCCAGGCACGGCAAGAAATACGTAATAATCCTCCTGACTCTTGGGTGAGGTGGGGATGGTCTCCAGTTTGCACATGAGAAAATCAGTTTCAGAGAAATGATTTGTCCCAAGTGATAGAGCTGGTTAGTGGGAGAGCCAGGATTGATCCTCCTAACTGTAAAACAGGGCCTTCTTTCTATGAAAGAGATAGCATAAATGCCTTTCATTTCTTCATTCATTTGTCAAGTGCTCCTTGATCATCTGATATGTGCTTGGCACAGTTTTAGAGGCTATGTGTAATATACAAAGAAACATATGTGGGAATGTATACTGTGGTTGAAGAAACAGTCACACACATATTGCAAACTTAAAAGCCTGAACTCTGCTCCCTTCTCACTATAAAACACTTGAAAATTCTGGATTTAAAAAAAAAAAACCCAAATATTTTAAATTGCATAAATGAGCTTAAAAAAGTGTAAAGGAAATCTCCAGGTTCCAAACAAACAAACAAAAACACAGAGAAAACTGAAAAACAACGTGGTAGACAAAGAGTTCATGTTGGGGCTCTCCTGGGACAAGATTGTTGGTCTAGGGGTATAACTTTTGTTATCCAAGGATCCGAGTGGGGGGGTCTGAGACCTGCATAAATCTGGGACATTCAGGGGGCCACATTCTCAATGAAATGATTGAATGGAGGAAGGAAAATATCCCTCCAGCTGAGTAAGATAAGGAGGAACTTGGCTTGGAATTGGATGAAATAAAACATGTCCTGTGAGAATCCCTAACAGGTGCCTCCTAGGGGTTGGGGTCTAAACTCATGCTACCACTGTGGTCCAGGCATGGACCACTGACTGATGCAACTGACGAATGCAAAAATAGTGCTTCAATGATGTGTTGTGTCCCCCCCACCACCACCGGTGGGCACCTGGTAGACGAAAATGCAAAATGGATCTGAAGAGATACACTGTCAGTCCAGGCTGCCCAGGATTCATTCAGGCAAAGCCCCATAAGAATAGGAGCTCATGACTGCAAGTCCCCAACACACACACACACACACACACACACACACACACACCCGCCATGCACCAGCATCAGCATACAAAGTGTCTATGGAAGACGCCACAGGGTAGCAAATTTGAAGACTTGGTGGGTTGAACCCTAAGGGCTGCTCTGGGTCTACGGCAGTAGCTGCCGGGGAGAAGCTGACATTCTCAGTGTGAAGATCAGCCTGCACCAAGGCAAGGAGGTAGGTCTTGGCAAGTCTTGGTTAAGGGTGGGAAGTGGTTAAGACTAACAGGAGCTGAAGGTTTTAGTTAGGGGTCAGTGAAGAACAGAACTAAAATTCTAAATGAAGAACAGGTTGTCCAGGACTTCGAATGTCTTACCGAAGGTGGAGAGGTGACATGATGATCCATTAAAGAAGTCTTTGCAGTGTATCTGGTGATACTTAGAAGTACAAGGAAGGGGCTAGAAAGGAGCGTCAGGGTTAATATCTGGTGGGGCACAAGGCCGGCTGGGAAGATGGGTAAGGACGAGGGACAGCCTGCTGCGGGAGAGCAGGAGGAGAAGCATGTAGACTTCCTATTTAATCCAGAAGTTTCGAACTGTGTCCTGCAAAATGAGCAAATTCCTCTGTTTCCTGAGGCAGCTGATCATCGGCTGATGCAGAACAGTTATTTTATTTCATGTAATTTGGCCCTACATAACATTTTTTTTTCTTTTTAAAATATTTTATTTATTTATTTCACAGAGAGAGCACATACGCAGGAGGAAGAGACAGAGGCAGAGGGAGAAGCAGACTCCCCGCTGAGCAGGGGGCACGATGTAGGACTTCACCCCAGGACCCTGGGATCATGACCCAGAGGAAGGCAGCTGCTTAACCGACTGAGCCACCCCCGCATAACATTTCATTTGGAAAAATAATTTTGCAGCCTTGAAAAGAATAGTAGTGCTTACAAAATTATTTTATTTTTCTGAAGCAAAGGAGTAAGCTAAAGTCTTAGGCCAAAATATTCTAGGTGAGAAGATATTGGGATGGTCTTGTTCTCCTTCTGGTGCAGTCAGGCTTCAGACATCGTCTTCTTCGGGGAGGGGTGTGGTCATAATTGGTCAGCCTCTGGGGCTGGCTCAGTATCGCATGTTGTTAGCGGGATAGGGGTCATCTCCATCCTTGTGGATCCTCCACTATCCAGAGGAAAACTCCAGGCATGGGGGTGGGGGGACCTGCCCCACCCCCCAGGGAATGACTGGTATCAGAACAAGCGCTCAGTAACCCGCGCTATTGATGGAGTCCAAAGTTCTGTGTTAGAGATGACACGTGTACAGGGGAGGAGAAGGGTCCCTTTGTCTCGATGAACCATGTCTCCTCCTCCGCCAGGGCTGTAATTTCCGCTCTGCAGCCAGGAGAAGGCCAAGAAGTTTGAACCTGAGCAGAAGGAAAGGTGGGGGTGGGGGTAGCGGTTGCATGAGTTTCGTGTTGGTGTGCTCTAATCCAGTTCTGTCAGCCCCTGGAAGCAGAGTTAAAACGAGCTGGCACGCCGGGGAGTCAGGGCCTAGAGGTTGGGTGGAAACTGCTGGAAGATGCAAATTGGCAAATAAACATTAAAACAATGAGGCTCTGCTAATCCTCCGACAAAGGACAAATTGCTAATCTAACCTCCCCGCAGGGCGGGAGAGCTGCCTCAGTTGAACAAAGGCGGCTTTTATATAGCTTCTGTTTTATTTGTAAACTGACAACCGCTGGTCAGTTAAATGGATTTTCTCTCACCTGCCTGCAAGGGTGGGTGAGGAGGTGGAAGTGGCAGGTAATCCTTTCTTTCTCTACTGGTGGGGGGGGGGGCTCAGGGAGACGGTCACCTGATCTGACCAGGAAAGGCCTTGGAGGATGGGCCCAATTTTAGCCACTTTAGAGTCACCGCCAAGTTGCTCGTCAACAATGGGGCCAGTGTCTGTCGGGGAAAGGCTGGGGAGTGGCGAGCCTTTTCAGCTCATAATTCATGAGAGGCCTTGGGTTTCCCTGGCCTCTCTTTGGGCGCCCAATTCCAGAGTTCGAGGCCTTCTCTGGGAAAGGTGTGCGAGAGCTCGTTGGTGCCGGTAATTCTCTGCAAGCGTGTCTGTCACCCAGGCTCCTTCCTGTGGGAGGCAGGCTGCCTCCCACACTTCCTCTGACAAGCTGCTGCCCCAGCGCAGGGAGTCACCTCCTTCCTTATTCCAACTGACCCTTGAGAGGAGAGCCTGGCCCTGAGATCCGACACCCACCCTGACAGAGCTGGCCCACACCTAATCTCCTGGGGGAAAAAATCACAGATAAGTCCGTGTCTCCAGTGGCCTCTGGCCTCTGCTACTTTATCTGCCTCCTGTCACCCCACTTCCTCCACCTCAAGTGTCAAGGCCTTCTGGTGGGGATGAAGTGTGGCTACCAAAGAGGAGGAGATGGTGTTTTTCTGGAGTAACCGCCCATCTTGAGGTGCATATTTCTGTTGCCTTCACGGGAATCTGGCTCGTGGGTGTGCAGACTAGGTCTCCTTGAAGGGATTAGAATTCCAAAGGTCTCCACGATCCCAGACTCGAGGACCGGGAGAGAACAGAAATTGTTTCCAGAGACGGTTCGTGAGGCCCCAAACCATGCTCATGACAAAGGGGTGATTTCAAATATGGGGTCAGAATGACCCAGGAATGAGTGGGACGTTCCCCAGGTGGGGCCTAGGCGACGGGAGCTGGTTTAGGGAAGTTTGGGAATACAGTACCCAATGCTTTACCCTCAGCTGACTGGAGACGTAAGGTTGTAGACGCTTGATTTTTTTCTCACTCCTGCGCTGAGGCTTGGGAAGATTTCCTCTCTGTGTCGTCTCAGATGCCTGTTTAAGGGCCCCAACCCAAAGCTGGCCACCTGAGTCTTGGTCTCTAGAGGGACAGTCTGCGGTGTGGAGGATGAGGGGTGACTGGGCTGAGGACTTAGCTCACTGAGGCTTAGCTCACAAGGCCTCTCTCTGTGAGGAGCACCACCCCCCACCACACTCTGGCTGCCTTTCATGGACTGTCTACACCTCCTTTAAGTATCCCCTGTCATTCCTTTTCTGAGGAGGATGGGAACACCGCTTTCCTACTGCCTTGCCCCTGAGACAGCTCTAGCTAGCCCTGGTCTCTGGGACTCTGAGTGGCAGCATTTGGCAGGCTGCTTTCCTGCCCTTTGACCCCCTTTCTCCCCACTTTCCCTCTCGTGGTTCTGCCCTCCTCTCAGCTTCTTTGCCCTCTCGTGCTTCTCCCTCAGCTGGCACCTGGACATCCTTCAGGGGTCATCTTTGGCAGATTAAAAGTATTTCTGGAGCGCGTGGGTGGCTCAGTCAGTTAAGCAACCAACTCTTGATTTCGGCTCAGGTCATAATCTCAGGGTCATAAGATCGAGCACAGAGCCCAATGAGGGGCACCCACGTGCTCCAGAAATACTTTTAATATGGTGTTGGCTGTGTGTTTAAGATAGGTATTCTTTATTGTTTAAGAGTGTCTTAAATATAATATTGCATGTCACTTACTGTTCAATAAAAAAAGATGGTGTACCTGGGTGGCTTTTTTACAGTGATTCCTCTACACTTGTAAGCAATATCCAACTACTGAAACAAGATGCCAGATATGAAATACAGCAGCTCTATGACGATAGAAGCTATCTACCTAGGACTTACCTGTAGCATTATTATGGGTGGGGCATTGGGGAGTCATCCCCAAACACTGTGGCCATAGGTATTACAGTAGGAGCCAAGAAAACATGGTGGAAAGCAGAGGTCTAAGGGATGGACAGACCTGAGACCAAATCCTGGCTCCACGACTCATCAACAATTTGAAGTATGGTTCGCACACACCTGACACCTGGCAATAGAGGATGATAAAACCTCCATCCCGGGGCCCTGGTGAAGATGAAGTGAGACATATGTGTGAAAGCCCCTCACTCAGTGCCAGGCACATAGTGGGCACATTAATGAAGATGTAGTCAGCTGGAAGCAGAAAAAACCCTAACACACACTGGTCTATGTAAAAGGGATATAGCTTCATGGTGTTGAAAACTCAGAGAGCAAAAGCTTCAGGATTATTTCAATCCAGCCCCCCCCCCCCCCCATATTGCCAGCGCCCTTCAAGATGCTGGCTTGATCCTGGACTGCCGCGGCCCTTCTTTCCAGACGGACACCTTCACTGTATGGGATTGCATGCTTCGTCATCATTCAAAGAAATGTTTCTCTCTCAACTGCGGATCTAAAGTTCTGGGCCACTTTCTTCTTTTTTTTTTTTTTTTCCAATTTATTTATTTTCAGAAAAACATTATTCATTATTTTTTCACCACACCCAGTGCTCCATGCAATCCGTGCCCTCTATAATACCCACCACCTGGTACCCCAACCTCCCACCCGCCCGCCACTTCAAACCCCTCAGATTGTTTTTCAGAGTCCATAGTCTCTCATGGTTCACCTCCCCTTCCAATTTACCCAAATTCCCTTTTCCTCTCTAATGTCCCTTGGGTCTGGGCCACCTTCTAACGAAGCTGCATTGGGTTATGTGCTGTCACAGCCTAAACCTGCGGCTGTGAACTGCCAACTATTGACTGGCTGAGGTCTGCATCAGGGGCTTATCCCTGAACCAATCACTGTGGCGAGAGGGGTGAAATAAGCGACTGGCTCTAACCAATCAGAGCTTACACCTGGAGCTGGGGTGGGTAAATCCTCTCCAAACTTTATGGCTGGAAGCAGGTGGAATTCATGCTGCCCAGACCATCACAGTATCCCTGCAGCAGGAATCCTATAAACTAAAATAACAAAATTCCACATTCTGGAGAATGTTTCCTTAGGGCTGATACAGAGTACTTCCTCCCCCCTCCCCCCGCCCCTGTAAATAGTAACCATTGTCTTTTGGGTTCTGGGAAATACTACCTCGTTTTATTCAGGCTAATGAAGTGCTTCTTCAGTAAGTTCTAGGTGGAATTTTATGTCTGAGCTGGCCTGGATCCAGAGTCCAGAGTGCTAACCATTATACTATGGAACCTGAGCTGGCCTGGATCCAAAGCTGTCTTTTCCAAGAAGGTGGAGGTAGTGATGGTGGTACCCTCATCCATTTGAAGTAGAAAGAGCTGGAAAAAATGTATAGGCCATCAGCGATTTGGACGTGCCACTCAGGCTAATGTTGGTCTTTTTTATCCCGTGGAGTTACCCTTCTATGGGTAAACTCCACGAAGGGAACTTATTACCTGCATAAGAGGTGAAGCATGTTCGGGGCTTTGAAAGAGGCCAGACGTGAAGCAAAACCACAGACAGACACTTCTGCTGATGAATGACGCGGGGGTGGGCAGGCGTTGTGCGTTACGGCTGAGCCCCGGGAGAGGGGGAGAGCTCTGGATGGAACCAAGCGGAGGGTATCTTCTGAACTTCTTGCTTTGCAGAGGCCGCCTGACGACACAAACACTGCCAGTGGGCATGGAAAGTCCACCCACTTCGGTTTCCGTGGAGCTGGCTCATCTCCGTGAAGGGTAATGATCTCTTATAGTGTTTACAGGACTTTGGAGTCCTTTCTGTCATGTACATCTACCCAAGACCTAGGGCTCCGTGTTCCCTCGGGAGATGTGTAGGAGACAGATCTTGAGGTTGCTTTGGTACCGACATCCTTCCCATCTCATAGGACAATGCGGCTTTGCCTTCTGTGGTTCCTTATTTCCCCTCAGGATTCAGAAGACTTGTCTCAGCTGTTTCCTGAGAGCGAAGCATTGATGGCCATACTTTGTTCTGGAGGCAGCAGGACATTTGTGGTAGTATTCGCTTCCTATGGTGACTGGGAAATTACCACAAACCCAGTGGCTTAAAACAACACAAATGTATTACTTGTCATTCTGGAAGTTAGAAGTCTTAAAACTTATGTGTTGGGGGACGCCTGGGTGGCTCAGTTGGTTGAGCGACTGCCTTCGGCTCGGGTCATGGTCCCGGTGTCCTGGGATTGAGTCCCACATCCGGCTCCTTGCTTGGCCGGGAGCCTGCTTCTCCCTCTGCCTCTAGCCTGCCACTCTGTCTGCCTATGCTTGCGCTCTGTATCTCTCTCTCTCTAAAAATAAAAAACAACTTATGTGTTGGTAGGCTGTATTCCTTCTGGAGGGTCCAGGGGAGAATCTGTTTCCTTGGGCGCCTGGGTGGCTCAGTGGGTTAAGCCGCTGCCTTCGGCTCAGGTCATGATCTCAGGGTCCTGGGATCGAGTCCCGCATCGGGCTCCCTGCTGAGCAGAGAGCCTGCTTCTGCCTCTCTCTCTCTCTCTCTCTCTC
The DNA here is from genome assembly GCF_020171115.1 of Neogale vison. Classification (NCBI taxonomy): domain Eukaryota; kingdom Metazoa; phylum Chordata; class Mammalia; order Carnivora; family Mustelidae; genus Neogale; species Neogale vison. Next base: position 172,306,209 of record NC_058093.1, on the reverse strand, counting down.
TCTGCCTGCCTCTGCCTACTTGTGATCTCTCTCTGTCAAATAAATAAATAAAATCTTTAAAAAAAAAAAAAAAAGAATCTGTTTCCTTGCCTTTTCCACTTCTAGAAGCTGCCTGGGTTCCTTGGCTTGTGACCCTCTTCCTCCATCTTCAAGTCTCTCGGTCTCTGTGTCTCTCTGACCGGTGCTTGCATCAACATACCTCCTTTTCTGACTCTGACCCTCTGCCTCATTCCTCATGAGGTTCTTTGGGATGACAGTATCCCATCTCAGGAATCCAGGATAATCTCCCCATTTACAATGTAAAATCCTTAATCTTATCACATCTGCAAAGTCCTTTTTGCCAGGTAAGGTGACCTATTTACAGGTTTCAGGAATTAGAATGTGGACATTTGGGGGGACTATTACTCTGTCTACCACAGTAGTCTAGTTTCTCCTTCTCTTCTGCCTTTTACCTTTTTTCCTTTTAAAATTGATTTACTTTTTGTTTCTAACAGGGAGTATATTCTATAGGGTTCACAAAAAGAAAAGAATACCAAAGAAGATATCCAGATGACCCATAGGCTCATGAGAAAATGCTCAACATTATTAGTTATTAGGGAAATGTAAATCAAAACCAATGTAAATGTAAACCCAAACCACTTTATATCCACTAGGTTGGTTATAGCAAAAGAAAAAAAAAATAGAGAAAATAGCAAATCTTGGTAAGGCTGTGGAGAAACTGGAACCTTAGTTCATTGCTGTGAAGATGTAGAATGGCACAGCCACCATGGAAAACAATGGTTTGGTGGTTCTTCAAAAAGTTAAACATAGAATTGCCATATGACCTAGATCTCTCTCTCTCTCTCTCTCTCTCTCTCTCTATATATATATATATATATATATCCTAGATATATATATAACCTAATGAATTGAGAGCAGGGACTCAAACAGGAACTTGTACAAGAATGTTCATAGCAGTATTATTCAGAATATCCAAAAGATTCATCTACAGAGAAATGGATGAACAAAATGTGGTATATACATGCAATGGGATACTGTTCAGTCATAGGAAGGACTGAAGTACTGGTGCCTGCTACAATGTGAATGAAACTTGAAAACATGATGCAAAATGAAAGAAGCTAGACACATGAAAAAACAAATATTATATGATTCCATTTATATGAAATCTCCAGCATAGGTAAATCCATGGAGATGAGAGTAGATGGTAGTTACCAGTCTTTAGGGACAAGAGGGAATGGGGAATGACTGCTTAATGGGTACTGGGGTTTTTTTGGGCTGATGAAATGCTTTGGAACTTGGTAAAAGTGGTGTTGGTTGACATTGTAAATGTACTAAATGTCTCTGAGTTGTGCCTTTAAAATGTCTGATTTTATATTATGTGAATTTCAGCTCCGTTTTTTAAAAATGGAAAGCAATAAAAAAGTATACATTGAAAAATCTTACTCCTACCTTTGACCTATCTGCTCCGTTTCCCTCTACCCATATAGATAGCTACTTAAATTAGTTCATTGATTATCCAACCAGTGTGTCTTTAAAAAAAAATTCTTTATTAACATACAATGTATTATTTGGTTCAGGGGTACAAGTATATGAATCATGAGTCTTACACAATGCACAGTACTCCCATAGCACATACCCTCCCCAATGTCCACAACCCAGCCACCCTATCCCTCCCTCCCCCACCCCCAGCAACCCTCAGTTTGTTTCATGAGATTAAGAGTCTCTTATGGCTTGTCTCCCTCCCCAGTCCCATCTTGTTTCATTTTTTCCCTCCCTGCCTCCCCTGACCCCCCCACCCTTCCTCTCAAATTCTTCATATCAGAGAGATCATATGATAATTGTCTTTCTCTGATTGACTTATTTTGTTTAGCATAATACCCTCTAGTTCCATCCATGTCATTGCAAACAGCAAGATTTTGTATTTTTTAATGGCTGCATAATATTCCATTGCATATATCTACCATTTCTTCTTTATCTGTTCGTTTGTTGATGGACACCTAGGCTTTTTCCATAGTTTGGCTATTGTGGACATTGCTGCTATAAATGTTCAAGTGCACATGCCCCTTCCGATCCCTACATTTGTATCTTTGGGGTAAATTGCCAGTTGTGTGATTGCTGGGTCATAGGGTAGCTCTGTTTTTAACTTTTTGAGGAATCTCCATGCTGTTTTCCAGAATGGTTACCCCAGCTTGCATTTCTACCAACAGTGTAGGAGGGTTCCCCTTTCTCCACATCCTCTCTGACATCTGTTGTTTCCTGAGTTGTTAATTTTAGCCATTCTGACTGGTGTGAGGTAGTATCTTATTGTGGTTTTGATTTGTATTTCCTTGCTGAGTGATGTGGAGCACTTTTTCATGTGTCTGTTGGTCATTTGGATGTCTTCTTTGCAGAAATGTCTGTTCATGTCTTCTGCCCATTTCTAAATTGGATTATTAGTTCTTTGGGTGTTGAGTTTGGTAAGTTCTTTATAGATTTTGGATACTAGCCCGTATCTGATACGTCAGTTGCAAATGTCTACTCCCATTCTGTCAGTTGTCTTTTCGTTTTGTTGACTATTTCCTTTGCTTTGCAAATGCTTTTGTTCTTGATGAAGTCCCAATAGTTTATTTTTCACCTTGCTTCCCTTGCCTTTGGCAATATTTCTAGGAAGAAGTTGCTGAGGCTGAGGTTGAAGAGGTTGCTTCCTGTGTTCTCCTCAAGGATTTTGATGGATTCATATCTCACATTGAAGTCTTTCATCCATTTTGAGTCTATTTTCCTTGTGTGATACAAGGAAATGGTCCAGTTTCATTCTTCTGCATGAGGCTGTCTTAAGTTTCCCAAAACAGTATCTTGAAGAGACTGTCTTTTTTCCATTGGACATTCTTTCCTGTTTTGTGGATGATTAGTTGACCATAGAGTTGAGGATCTATTTCTGGGCTCTCTATTCTTTTCCATTGCTCTATGCATCTGTTTTTGTGCCAGTACCATACTGTCTTGATGATGACAGCTTCGTAATAGAGCTTGAAGTCTGGAATTGTGATACTGCCAACTTTGGTTTTCTTTTTCAACATTCCTCTGGCTATTTGGGGTCTTTTCTGGTTCCATATAAATTTTAGGATTATTTGTTCCATTTCTTTGAAAAGAATTGATGGTATTTTAATAGGGATTGCATTCAATGTGTAGATTGCTTTAGATGAATAAACATTTTCACAATATTTGTTCTTCCAATCCATGATCATGGAATGTTTTTCCATTTCTTTGCATCTTCCTCAATTTATTTCATGAGTACTTTATAGTTTTCTGGGTACAGATTCTTTGTCTCTTTGGTTAGATTTATTCCTAGGTATCTTACAGTTTGGGGTACAATTGTAAATGGGATTGACTAATTTCTCTTTCTTCTGTCTTGCTGTTGGTGTATAGAAATGCAACTGATTTCTGTAGAATGCATTGATTTTATATTCTGACACTTTACTGAAATCCTGTATGAGTTCTAGCAGTTTTGGAGTGGAAACTTCAGGTTTTCCACAGAAAGTATCATATCATTTGCAAAGATTGAGAATTTGACTTCTTTGCCAATTCAGATGACTTTTATTTCTTTAGTTGTCTGGTTGCTGAGGCTAGGACTTCTAGTACTATGTTGAATAGCAGTGGTGATAGTGGACATCCCTGCTGTGCTCCTGACCTTAGGGGAAAAGCTCTCAGTTTTTCCCCATTGAGAATGATATTTGCTGTGGGTTTTTCATAGATGGCTTTTATGATATTAAGGTATGTTTTAATCCCTTCATCCCTACACTTTGAAGAGTTTTGATCAAGAAAGGATGCTGTACTTTGTCAAATGCTTTTTTCAGCATCTTTTGAGAGTATCATATGGTTCTTGTTCTTTCTTTTATTAATCTATTGTATCACATGGATTGATTTGTGGATATTGAATCAACCTTGCAGGAATAAATCCCACTTGGTTGGGGCGAATAATCTATTTCATGTACTGTTGGATCCTATTGGCTAGTATTTTGGTGAGAATTTTTGCACCCATGTTCATCAAAGATATTGATGCAACTGATTTCAATTTTTTTAAATTTTATTATTTCAATTTAATTTTCTCATTGTTTGTAATTCTCCTTTTTGATGAGATCTTTGGTTTTGGAATCAAGGTAATGCTGGCCTCATAAAATGGGTTTGGAAATTTTCCTTCCATTTCTATTTTTTAGAACAGTTTCAGGAGAATAGGTTTTAATTCTTTTTTAAATGTTTGGTAGAATTCCCCTGGGAAGCCATCTGGTCCTGGGCTCTTGTTTGTTGGGAGATTTTTGATGACTACTTCAATCTCCTTACTGGTTATGGGTCTGTTCAGGTTTTCTCTTTCTTCCTGGTTCAGTTTTGTTAGTTTATACGTTTTTAGGAATGCATCCATTTCTTCCAGATTGTCAAATTTGCTGGCGTTTAGTTCTCATAATTGTTTGTGTTTCTTTGGTGTTGGTTGTGATCTTTCCTCTTTCATTCATGATTTTATTTATTTGGGTCCTTTCTCTTTTCTTTTGGAGATGTCTGGCCAGGGGTTTATCAATCTTATTAATTCTTTCAAAGAACCAGCTCCTAGTTTCATTGATCTGTTCTACTGTTCTTTTGGTTTCTATCTCATTGACTTTTGCTCTGATCTTTATTATTTCTCCTCTCCTGCTGTGTTTAGGCTTACTTTGCTTTTCCTTCTCTAGCTCCCTTGGGTGTAGGGTTAGGTTGTGAACTTGAGACCTTCCTTGTTTCTTGAGAAAGGCTTGTATCGCTGTATATTTTCCTCTCAGGACTGCCTTTGCAGTCTGTGTCCCACAGATTTTGAACAGTTGTGTTTTCATTTTTATTTGTTTCCATGAATTTTTTTCATTTCTTCTTTAATTTCCTAGTTGGCCCATACATTTTTAGTAGGATGCTCTTTAGCCTCTATGTATTTGAGTTCTTTCCAACTTTCCTCTTGTGATTGTGTTCTAGCTTCAGAGCATTGTGGTCTGAAAATATGCAGGGAATGATTCCAATCTTTTGGTACCAGTTGAGACCTTATTTTTGACTCAGGATATGATCTATTCTGGAGAATATTCCATGTACACTAGAGAAGAACATGTATTCTGTTGCTTTGGGATGGAATGTTCGGAATATATCTGTAATGTCCATGTGGTCCAGTGTGTCATTTAAAATCTTTATTTCCTTGTTGATCTTTTGCTTAGATGATCTGTCCATTTCAGTGAGGGGGGTGTTAAAGTACTTTACTATTATTGTATTATTATTGATGTGTTTCTTTGATTTTGTTATTAGGTGGTGTATATAGCTGGCTGCTCCCATGTTAGGAGCATAGATATTTAAAATTGTTAGATCTTCTTGTTGGACAGACCCTTTAAGAAAGGAAGTGTCCTTCCTCATCTCTTATTATAGTCTTTGGCTTAAAATCTGATTTATCTGGTATATGGATTGCCACTCCCAGGTTTCTTTTAATGTCCATTAGCAAGGTAAATTGTTTTCTACCCCCTTGTTTTAAAGCTGGAAGTGTCTTTGGGTCTAAAATGAGTTTCTTGCAGACAGCATATTTCTGGATCTTGTTTTTTTAATCCATTCTGATATCCTGTGTCTTTTTATTGGGGCATTTAGCCCATTTATTTTCAAGGTAACTACTGAAAGATGAATTTAGTGCCATAGTATTGCCTGTAAGGTATACTGTTACTGTATATACAATATACTGTATATACAATATACTGTTACTGTATATTGTCTCTGTTCCTTTCTGGTCTCTTACTTTTAGGCTCTTTCTTTCCTTAGAGGACCCCTTTCAATATTTCCTGTAGGGCTGGTTTGGTGTTTCCAAATTATTTTAGTTTTTATTTGTCCTGGAAGCTTTTTATCTCTCTTTCTATTTTCAGTGACAGCCTAGTATTCTTGGCTACATATTTTTCTTGTTTAGTACTCTAAATATATCATGCCAATCTTTTCTGGCCTGCCGGATCTCTGTGAATAGATCTGCTACCTATCTAATATTTCTATTGTTATATGTTACAGACCTCTTGTCCTAAGCTCCTTTCAGGATTTTTCTCTTTGTCACTGAGACTTGTAAGTTTTACTATTAGATGATAGGGTGTGAACCTATTTTATTGATTTTGAGGTGTGTTCTCTGTGCCTCCTGGACTTTGCTGCTTTTTCCCTTTGCCAAATTAGGGAAATTCCCAGCTACAATTTTCTCCAGTATACCTTCTGCCTCCCTCTCTCTTTTTCTTTCTGGGATCCCAATTATTCTTTTTTTATTATTATTATATTTTTATTTTTATTTTATTTTATTTTATTTTTTAATTTTTTTTTTTTGGGATCCCAATTATTCTAATGTTGTTTCATCTTATGGTATCATTTATTTTTCGAATTCTGTCCTATGTTCCAGGAGTTGTTTGTCTCTTTTTTGGTCAACTTTTTAATTCTCCATCATTTGGTCTTCTATATCACTAATTCTCTCTTCAACCTCATTTATCCTAGCAGTAAGAGCCTCCATTTTTTATTGCACCTCATTAGTAGTTTTATATTTCAAATTGGATAGGTTTTAGTTCTTTTATTTCTCTAGAAAAGGATTTTATTTATCCAGAAAGGGATTATCTATATCTTCTGTGCTTTCTTTGAGCCCAGCTAGCACCTTGATAATTGTCGTTTTGAACTCTAGTTCTGACATATTACTAATATCCATATTTATTAGGTCCCTAGCTGTCAGTACTGCCTCTTGTTCTTTTTTTTGAGGTGAGTTTTTCCACTTGTCATTTTATCTAGATAAGAATAGATGAATGAGGGGCGCCTGGGTGGCTCAGTGGGTTAAGCCGCTGCCTTCGGCTCAGGTCATGGTCCCAGGATCCTGGGATCGAATCCCTCATCAGGCTTTCTGCTCAGCGGGGAGCCTGCTTCCACCTCTCACTCTCTGCCTGCCTCTCTGCCTACTTGTGATCTCTCTCTGTCAAATAAATAAATAAAATCTTTAAAAAAAAAAGAATAGATGAATGAGAGAACAAAATACTAAAAGGGTAACACTGACCCCAGAAAAATATACACTAACCAAATCAGAGGAGACCCAAAACTGGGGGGAGAAGAGAGGAGGGGGGAAAATATATATGTATATATATAATATATAATATATTATATATTATATAGATATAGATATATGAAATAGACTGGTGAATAGAACAGAGTCACACACTTGATTTTGGGTGTATTTTGATCTGGTAGAAGAAACTGCCTCCCAAAATTTTAAAGAAAGAGAAATATATATATACACAAAAATAAGGGTAAACATGATGAAGGGATGGAATATGACTATAAAGATGAAAATTTAAAAAGATTCCAAAAAAGAAATTGATAAGATAAGAAGTTGGTTTAAAAAAAAAAAAAAGAGGAAAGAATGATCAGGCTGGAGACTAGAACAAAGCTATGTGCTAGATTTAGGGTTATTTTGATCTATTTGAACAAACTATATTCCAAAATGTTAAAGAAAGATAAACCTATATGTATACAAAAAATAAGGTTAAATAAAATGAAGGATAGAATATGACTAGAACAATGAAAATTTTCAAAGACTTCTAAAAAGGTATTGATAAAATAATTTTTTTTTAAAGATTTTATTTATTTGTCAGAGAGAGAGAGGGAGCGAGAACGAGCACAGGCAGGCAGAATGGCAGGCAGAGACAGAGGGAGAAGAAGGCTCCCTGCCAAGCAAGGAGCCCGATGTGGGACTCGATCCCAGGATGCTGGGATCATGACCTGAGCCAAAGGCAGCTGCTTAACAACTGAGCCACCCAGGCGTCCCTTGATAAAATAATTTAAAAACGTTAAAATAGGAAAGAGGAAAAACTTTTTTAAAAATAGAATGAGAAAAAAATTAAATTTGAAAAATTTAACTTTGAAGACTAAAGAATCAGGGGAAAAATCCATGAATTCTATGTCCTGTATTCCCATAACTCTGAAGTTTTGCAGTTCTCAATGACTGGTAAACTTGGTCTTTGTGGGATGTTCTTGTTGATCTTCTGGAGGAGGGGTCTTTTTGAGCGTTTCTCAAATGTCTTTGCCTGAGGTGGAATTGCACAGCCCTTGCCAGGGGCCAGGCTAAGTAATCTGATCAGGTTCGCTTTCAGGAGCTTTTGTTCCCTGAATGCTTTCTGTAGAGCTCTGGAGGACTGGAATGAAAATGGCAGCCTCCCAATCTCCAGCCCAGGGGAGCCAAGAGCTCTGGGCCACACTCCTCAGTGTGCCCTCAGAGAAAAGTGTTCATTCCTTCTGTCTCCCTGGTCTCTGGCTGCACTCTGTGCTCATCTATCCTATGACCGAGTGCTTCTACTCTGGTGCAGGGCCCCGTTTGGAGTCTCTAAACCCAGCAGAATCCTGCAGCACACTCCCATACCACGTCCCCTGGGTGAGGAAGGTGAGTCTCCCCGGATCTGCCACATGTGAGGTCCCTGCTTGAAGAGCAGTGGCCTGGCTATGCCTTGGATCCTGGTTTAAGGTAACCCTGAGCTGAGAGTCCCCTCCTCCACTCCGTCTCTGTAGCTGGCTTCCCCACTCCAATACCTGGGATCTCTGCCACACTCAGACACCCCTGGTCTTTTTGTGACCCTGTGGGTCCTGAGACCACACTGTCCCCATGAGGACACCACCCCTGCTTAACGTCCTGAGTGATGTCCCTCAGTAGAGCAGACTTCTAAAAGTTCCGATTTTGTGCTCTGTTGCTCTACTGCTTGCTGGGAGCCGGCCCCTCCCCCTGCTGTTTATCTTCCCATATGTCACCTCAGATTCACTTCTCCACACATCTTACCTTCCAGAAAGTGGTCCCTTTTCTGCTCCTAGAATTGCTGCTCTTTTTCTCTTCTATCTCCTGTTGAGTTTGTAGGTGTTTGGAATGGTTTGATAACTATCTAGCTGAACTGGGACCAGATGAAATTTAGGTCTCCTACTCCTCTGCCATCCTGCTCCTCCCTCCCCTACCAGTGTTTCTTTATGCAGAAACAAGCTGATGTGAGTTATTCTGCCTTTCTCTCTCTTTCCTATCAAAGGTAGCACTCTCTATATAATTCTCACTATTGTACATCTAATAATACATACTAGAGTTCTTTTTATATCTTTAGTATTTTAACATCTGATGATATTCCACAGGTTATATGTAACATAGTTTATTTAATATAAGCATTTAATGCTATACATTTCTCTCAAAGCACTACTTTAGTTGCATCCCACAAATTTTGACGTGTATTTTTTATTATGCAGTGCAATATATTTTTTGTTTTTTCCCTGAGACTTCTTCTTGACCAAAGGATTATGTAGAAGTAAGATGCTTAATTTCAAAGTATTTCAAAGTATCTCCTGATACTGATTTCCAGTCTAATTCCATCACGTTCAGAGAATGTTTCATAGGACTTCAATTCTTTCCATCTTTTTCTCTTTCCTCTCTTTTTTCACTCTTTAAAGCCTTTTTATTTTGAAATAATTGTAGGTTCAAATACAGTTGTAAGAAATAGTAAAGAAAGATCCATATACCTACAATGGGTTGAGCTGTGTCCGCCACAAAATTCCTATGTCGAAGTCCACCACCCCCTCCCCATGCGCTCAGGATGTGAGGATTTGGAGGCAGGGTCTTTGTAGAGGTAACCAAGCAAAAGTGAGATTATTAAAGTGGTCATTGACCCCATATGACTTGTGTCCTTATATAAGGACACAATATGAAAACATATATGAGGGCGCCTGGGTGGCTCAGTGGGTTAAGCCGCTGCCTTTGGCTCAGGTCATGATCGCAGGGTCCTGGGATCGAGTTCCCCATCGGGCTCTCTGCTCAGCAGGGAGCCTGCTTCCTCCTCTCTCTCTCTGCCTGCCTCTCTGCCTGCTTGTGATCTCTCTCTGTCAAATAAATAAATAAATCTTAAAAAAAAAAACAACATATGAACACACAGACACACATACAGGGCAGGTGATGTGAAGACACAGAAGACAGCAATCTACAAGCTGCAGAGAGAGACCTGGAACAGATCTTCCCTCACAGCCCTCAGAAGAAACCAACCTTGTTGAGAACTTGGTTTTGGATTCTAATCTTCAGAGCTAGGATACAATACATTTCCATTATTTAAGGCAACCCGTCTGGGATACTTGGTTACAGCAGCCTAGCAAACTCATAGCTTAACCCAGTTCCACCTTATGGTAATATCTTGCAATCTTACATAATGTAAGTGGAAAATTGATGTCAGTATCATCCACTGACATTTTTCAGATTTTACCAGTTTTATATGAAAGTGTGTGTGTGTGTGTGTGTGTGTGTGTGTGTGTGTGTGTGTATGTGTGTGTATTTCGTTTCTGTGGAATTTTATCATTTGTAGATGCATGTGACCACCACTACAGTCAAGACCCAAAACTGTTCCATTACAAATGCCCTTTGTGCTACAGTCACCTCCTTCCCATGTCACTCCCCAACCCCTGGCTACTATTAGTCTGTCTCCATCTCTACAGTTTTCTCATATCCTGAGTGCTATATAAATGGAATCATACAGTGGGTAACCTTTAGAGATGGGCTTTATTCTTTCAGCATAATTCCCTTGATACATATCCAAGTTGTATAAACCAGTAGCTCATTCCTTTTATTTGCTAAGTAGTATATGGTATGGAGGTACAACAGTTTTTAAACTATTCACTGGTTGAAAGACCTTGGGGTTGTTTGAAGTTTGGAGCTATTGTAAATAATACTGCTCTAACTATACACGTACAGGTTTTTGTGTGGACTTAAGTTTTCATATTTCTGGGATAGATGCTACATCTTTTTATGTTCTATCTTCCTATTCTAAGTGACTTTCTTATTAAATAGCACATAATTGGATCATTTAAAAAAATCTACCCTGCCAATCTCTTTCAACAGATTTGTTTAGACTCTTTGCATTTAATGTCATTATATGTGTTTGGATTTAAGCCTATCATTTATTTTCTGTCTCTCCCCCTCACCCCATGTTTTTTTTTTTTTTTTTTTAATAGATTTTTTTTTTTTTTAAGATTTTATTTATTTATTTGAGAGAGAGAGACAGTGAGAGAGAGCATGAGCGAGGAGAAGGTCAGAGAGCGAAGCAGACTCCCCATGGAGCTGGGAGCCCGATGTGGGACTCGATCCCGGGACTCCAGGATCACGCCCTGAGCCGAAGGCAGTCGTCCAACCAACTGCGCCACCCAGGCGTCCCTCACCCCATGTTTTTGTTCCTCTGTTTCCCATCCCATGTTTTCTTTTGGATTATTTGAATCTTTTTAGTATTCTATTTTAGTGTGTGTGTGTGTGTGTTTTACTATATTTCTTCATATAATATATTTTTGTGGTTGCTCTAGTAATTACAAAATACATCCTTACCTATTCATTGTATTTTACCACTTCTAGTGGAATATAGAAACTTTACCACCATATTGTGCCCATTCCCTCCTGACTTCATTTTATAGCTGTTTTCTGTATTACATCTATATATACTGTATCAGTGTTATACCTTTGATTTTAAAACTCTTTAAGTTTTAAAAACTTAAGAGAAGAAAGTCTCTTATATGTACTCATACATTCACCATATCTGCTACTCTTCCTTCATTCCTGATGTTACAAGTTCCCACCTGGTATCACTGCTTTTCTGTTTGAAGAGTGTACTTTTAAGGCAGGTCTGTAGGCAACAAATTCTATTTCTTTGTTCTAAGACCTTTACTGTGCCTGTATTCCTGAAGTGTATTTTTGCTGGATATAGAATTGTAGGTTGACAGTTGTTTCCTTTCAGTGTTAAAATGCTCTTCTGCTTCCTTCTGGCTTCCATTTCTGAAAAGATACCTGCAATTATTGCTCCTTACAAGTGATATGTTCTTTTTCTCTAGTTGCCAGTAGAGATTTCAGTTTTGTCTTTAGTTCTTAGAAGCTTGATTATGTTTCGGGGCCTGGTTTTTTTTTTTTGGGGGGGGGAGGGTGGTTTGTCCCGCTCATGATTTATTAGGCTTCTCCAATCTGTAGCTTTTATGTATTTTGCCAAATTTGGGAGAGTTTTTAGCCATTATTTCTTTAAAAAATTAGTTTTCTTTATTGTGCTCTTTCTACTTTTAGGATTCTAATGACACAAATGTTAGGCCTTATGGTGTTGCCACACAGGTTCCTGAGGCTTGTTCTTTTTTTTAAGATTTATCCATTTCTTTTTCACATAGAGAGAACATGCAAGTAGTGGGAGGGGCCATGGGAGAGAGAGAATCTTGGAGTAGACTCCCTGCTGAACAGGACTTGATCCCAGGACCTTAAGGTCATGACCCCAGCCAAAATCAAAAGTTGGCCACCCAACTGACTGAGCCATCCATGCACCCCAAATCTTGTTCATTTTTGCCCCAAATCTTCATTCTTTCTGTGGTATAGACTGGAGAATTTCTATTGATCTATCTTCACATTCGCTGACTCTTTCTTCTGTCATCTTCATTTGCCATTGAGCCTATCTGTGAGTTTTAAAATTTAAACTATTGGGGGCACCTGGCTGGCCCAGGCAAAAGAGCAGAGACTCCTGATCTCAGTGTTGTAGGATCAAGCCTCATGTTAGGTGTAGAGATTAAAAATAAAATCTTTTAAAAAAAGTTTTGGTTATTGTACTGTTTAGTTCTAAACCTTCTATTTGATTTTCTTTACAGTTTCCTGTTCTTTGCTGGGATTCTCTATGTTCCATTCATTGAAAGGAAATTTGTCCTTACTTGTTAGATCATTTTATAATAGCTGCTTTAAAGTCTTTTGCAGGAAATTCCAACATCAGTGTCATCTCAGCATGTAAGATGAAGTTTTCCTGGTTCTTCATACGTCCAGTAATTCAATACTGGATTCTGGGCATTTTGAATATTATGAGTCTTTGGGTCTTATTTACATCCAGTGAAAAATGTTGATTTTTACTTTAGTAAGCAACTGACCTAGTTGGGGTCAGGCTCTAAGTTCCAATCAGCCTTCTGTGGATTGTGGTTTCCACCGTGAGTTCCACTTCTAAGTCTCCCCAGTGCGATTCAGATCTGGCCTACATGTGTGCCACCTGGTGGCCAGTGTGGGATGTGAGTGGTGGTTTCTCAGTTGCCCAGTTCCATCTAGAAAATTTTGGTATACTGTTCAGGGTCAGATTCATACGTGTGTCACTTAGGGGGGACCCCAGGGATTTAGAAATAACTTTATTGGGTCACTTTCCCAAACTTGTTCCTCTCTACAATGCCTCCAGTACTTTCTGGTTCCTGGGTCCTTTTTTTACTCCTCCAGCCAGAAGAAAAGCCAAAAAGAAAATAGGGACTTCCTTCCATTCTCTTTGAGCATTAGAAGACTGCAATCCTGTCCTTAAGCCAGAACCAGAGGGTTTCTCTGGAGCCCACTTCCAGTTTCAGGATACCTTAAGTCCAGACTAGGCAACACCAAAGCTAACAATAAGGTGAACTCAGCATGGATTCAGAGGTAGTTTGACCTCTGGTCTTCCTTTCCAATCCATCTGCTACTGTTTACCTTACAGAGTCCTCAAATTGGGGCCATGCATTCTCCCTGGGTTTACGGCTGCATTCAGTGGGAGGGACAGGGTGGAGTATGCTTACTCCACCTTACCTGGAACCTGGGGCTGAGTGTTGAATCACCTACTTAATTTAATCAATACCCTACAAGTGGACAGGTGGGCTATTCTTCTTAACCTTTTAAGTTGTGGTATTCCTGAGAATTCTGTCTTCTCTTTTCCAGTCTTCAAAATAGTGTATCTCAACTTATCTTTTCATTAGAATCACCTAGAAAGATTAAATAAAATACCCCAGTATTTAGGATATTCCCCAGGCAAATTACACCAGAATCTCTGTGAGTAGGACCCAGGCATCAGAACTTAATTTTTTTTCTTTTCAGTTTCATAATCCTTTATTGCATTCCCTAACCCTCCAAACCTGCTCTTCCTATAGATGCTTTATTTCCTTCAATACTGTCATCATCCACCAGACTCCCAAGTTAAGACATGTCAGAGTTGGCCTGAACTCAGGTCCTGAATCCTTCACAGTCAGGTTACTGACCATCCTGCCATTGGTAACTCAGAAATATTTTCAAATGTGACCTCCACTTGCATCCTCTCTAAGCAAGCCCATCCTGTATCTGGATGACTGCATGGCCATGTCTTCAGTTTCTCTCTCATCACTCCCTTTCTTCTTGGCAATAGTTCTCAGGGCTACCTGGGGATCTTCCTAAAAGATGAATTTTGGGGCACCTAGGTGGCTCAGTCAGTTAAGCGTCTGACTTTGGATCTCAGCTCAGGTCTTGATCTTGGGATCGTGAATTCAAGGCCCATGTTGGAAGCCAACTTAAAAAAAAGAAAGAAAAATAATCTCATCATGGTACTCCCCTTGTAAAGCCTCTATGGCACTTCCTTGCCTACAGTGTAGAGCTGAGCAAGGGACACAAGTCCTGCCATACCTGGCCTGGACAACACCCCTCCCATTACCTGTGTGCATCTACTCCCCACATCGCAAAGTCACACACATAATCCCTGAAATACTCCAGGCCCTATCATGCCTCCTCATCATGACGTCTACTGAAATGCTTGCCTCTTATCTTGATACCTGTCCATCACTTTTTGACAATTATGAACCAACTGAAATGTTAACCACTCACTAGTGCTTCCAAGCTGATGTCATTTCTGAATCCTCTGTGTTTCTCCAGCTTTGACCATAATTGTGTAAGAGTGGATAAAAGTATGATAGTGGCCACAAGTGTATAAAGCTCCACTGAAATTATCTGTTTGCATGACTGCCCTTCCCACTAGACTGGGAACACCTTGAGAGTGGGAACTGATTAATATTTGTCTTTCGGGGGAAGAACACAGTGCCCGACTCAGAGCAGACCCTCAGTGGACATTCAAACAAAGGAATGAATTTGTAGCAGATGGTGACCACGGCAGCAGCTTTGTGAGAGTTGGGAAGTGAAGGAAAGAAGTTGAAATGTAGGTATTAAAAAAATGCGAGAATGTTTACACAATGGAAGAAGATCGCTAAAGTTCCTTAGCTTTTTTTTTTTTTTAAGGATTTTATCTATTATTTGAGAGAGACAGAGAGAGAGAGAAAGCGAGAGGGAAAAGCAGACTCCATGCTGAGGATGGAACCCGAAGTGGGGCTTGATCCAGAGACACTGAGATTATGACCTGAGCAGAAATCGAGAGTTGGATGCCTAACCGACTGGGTCACCCAGGTGCCCTCAAGTTCCTGAGCTTTAAGTGGGTAGTCACTTCTGATTTAGGTGAAGGTGTTGATACTATTTTGAAAAGCATTCTGGATGTCTTCTTATCTGAAGGAAAAGGAAAGACCAGGGAAATATAATAAATTTGTAAAACAGGTATAAACTAAATCTCTCAGGAGCTGAGGAAGTGCCTCCGATCTGGGGAGCAGCAGCATTTCCTCAAACTTGAATTAGATTCCCAGGTTACCATCTGCGGCAGGTTGAGCTTGGGCAAGTTAATTAACTTTTCTGGTCTCAGTGTTTAACCTGTGTAACAAACACAGTATTTCCTACCTCATAGGATTGGGTTGAGGGTCGAATGAGTTAACACATATTTCTGGGATGTACTTAAGGGTCCAATAAATGGTATTACTTTTATTTTCCAGTGATTTAGGGAACATGTTAGCAGAAGTAGATGGAAAGAGGCATGTGTATATTTCAGCCGGGTTCTTTGTTGACTCCAGCTCCTCAGTGAGAGAGGCTCTGGACTTCCAAGTCCTGAAGTCCAGGGATGGGCAGACAGGCTCGCCTCCTCCCCCAGCTTAGTCCAGCTAGACTGCTCCTCTACTCAGAGAGCCACAAAGCTGACCAAGAGCCAGAATGATTTTTCCATGGAGGGAAGGACTCTATTTCTCATCTAAGTGTCTTTGACTCCTGAAATAATAGAGCAAATTCTGACATGCTCCACTTGGAGAGGCCCTATTTGCCAAGGCCATTCTAAAAATATACTGTTGGGATTTAAAAAAAAAAAAAATCTCCTACTGATTCTGAAGGTATCTGCAAGTTCTACCTTCTAAATTTATGTAACAGAAATAGCCAGACCTTGAGATGTCCATTCAAAGTATATGAAACATTGAGCTACTAAGATCACATACATTTTTAATATACAAGCCATGCTTGTATATTGTTGCTTCACTTCATTTTTGATTAACTGATCTCCATTGTTTACCACTTGTGGTAATTACACTTTCTTATTTTTTTTAAGTCCTAAATAACATTCTTCTTCTTTTTTTTTTAATTATTTGTTAATATATACTGTATTATTTGTTTCAGAGGTACAGGTCTGTGAATCATCAGTCTTACACAATTCACAGCACTTACCATAGCAACACCTCCCCAATGTCCATCGCCTAGACACTCTAGCCCTCCTACCCCTCCATCAACCCCTCACTTTGTTTCCTGAGATTAAGAGTCTTTTATGGTTTGTCTCCCTCTCCAGTTTCGTTTTGTTTCATTTTTCCCTCCCTTCCCCTATGATCCTCTGTCTTGCAGTAAGTATGCTTTCTGATAACTGTGAAAAATGCTGAGTAGCTTAATAGAACAATCAAAACAAAGCAATCAGTGTCTCTGCCGACATCTCATTGTGTCTGTCCATAATCTCTCTCCTGTGTAGGCAAAAAGAACCTCATCCTGCCAAGCATCATGTGTGGAAAATATCCCAATTTCAGTAGAAGGAAGGATGGAAGGAAAGAAAATCAACACTGACCGAAAATTTACCTTGTGCATTTTCTATATCATCTCATTTAATTCTCGAAAGAACTCTGCAATTAAAGTCTCATTATTCCCGTGTTCGCAGGTGAGTAAACTGAGACCCAGAGATTAAATGACTTGTGTAGGTTCTCTCACTCACCAGGAGGCAAAGCTGAGACTTGACTGCAGAGCAGTCCAGTCTAGAACCTTCTTTCAGCCTAGCTCCCAGGCAGCAGTAGTGTTAACCGAAGCAACAACTACTTAATTTTCATAAACTTCTCATCTGCCCCTTTCCACCGTCTTCTCCACCCCCTTTTCCCTTCTATAAGCTTCCCCTCTGGGACTTTTAGCTGCGCCCAACTCCCAGGCAACAATGTATCTATAGGGATTAATGGAGGACAGATTTGAGAGTACATTCAGTCCATTTGCAAATTCCACTGTAGTGTACATCGAAGTGTGTGAATGTGTGTGTGTGTGTGTGTGTGTGTGTGTGCATGGAGGGGATAGGAAGGGAGGCACACATCTATATTTCAAATTAGCAAGTCAGTCATGAGTTACAGCTCCATGCCAGGGACGTCTTTAGATAGCCAGACACACAGATAATCAAGGCATAGATTAACTCACTCTGACTGTGCAGTAATTTAAAGCTCTCTGCTTATATGGCCAATTCGTGGTGGTGAAACATTCCTATGGCATATGGTAACCTTTAGTAGAAAACTTGCAGTGAGAAGCGCAGGATCCCTATCAGATGTGCAAAGAACATGTGGTTGACATTAGAGTGCGTGTTCACCCTCCAGCCCGTGGGTCTCACACCGATTTCTCTCCTTTCCCAAGACCAACTGAGAACTTGTTACTCTGCATTTAGAAACAAACAAACAAACAAACAAACCAAAAACATACACACACATAAAAATCCGCCCATGGGGCTGTTGGAATTGTAACTATTTGCTAGAATTTTTGTGCTGAATTAAACTAAACAGTAGCCAAGTGCTTTTGATTACAAGTGAGGAAGCCCCATTCTCATCCCTACTGAGTGGTCTTCAAGGATAGTGTCTTTTGGGACACCTGGTGCCCCAGTTGGTTAAATGTCTGCCTTCAGTTCAGGTCGTGATCCCAGGGTTGGGCTCCCTATTCATTAGGGAGTCTGCTTCTTCTTCTTCCTCTGCCCTTCCCCCGGCAGCTTGTTCTCCTTCTCTCTCTCTCTCTGTCTCAAATAAATAAATAAAATCTAAAAAAAAAGAAAAAATGATAGCGTCTCTCAAAGATGTGAGCTACATATTTTCTGAAGGATCACCTCCAGCTCTGAAAAGCAGTGAGTCTAATCATTAGGATCAGAAAAAGAAAAGCCTGGAATTTGAATTCTAGGGCTGTAATTTGAATTCTAGGGCTCTCTCCAGCATTAGCTATTGATGTCTGATCTCCCTGAGGAGACTGAGGCCCCCAGGCAAAGCTTCCTAACCTCCACCATACCACACACCAATCCTTTTCCCCTTCTCCCATCTCTCTTAGCAATCCCTGACAAGTGTGTTCCATTCTCTTGAAAGTTGGCCTGTGTTCCACAAGGCAGTTCCTCAGAGCACCTGGGGATCTTGGGAAAATCCAGATTTGTTTCCAGTGGGTGGGGATGGAGTCTGAGTTTCTGCATTTCTAACAGGATAGCAGCCATTCTGATGCTGCTGGTCCATGAACCGTGCTTTAAGTAGAATATTTTGGTTAGGGTTGCCATAACAAAATATAGACTGGGTAGCTTAAATCATGAAATTTGTTTTTTCTCAGTTTCTGGAGACTGGAAGTCCGAGATTAAGATGCTGGCAGGTTTTAGTTTCTGATAAGAACTTGCTCTTCAGCTCATAGATTGCGGTCTTCTTTTTATGTCCTCACAGGGCCTTTTCTCTGTGTGCCCACATCCCTGGTGTCTCTTCCTCTTCTTAAAAGGTCTAGTCCTATCAAATCAGAGTGTTGTACCTGAGTTTTTATGTCTGAGAGACCATGGAGGAGCCAACACCGATGCAATCACATGAGGGTTTATTTAACAAGCTTAAGCTTGGGCCCAAGTATACACGACACAGTGGAGTAGGGACTTGGACCCTGAGCTTAGTTAAGACAGGGGTATTTATGGGTTCTTGTTACTAAGTCAGGGTGGGGCTTCCTGTTACTAAAGCAGGGTGGGGGTCTCTGGAACCAAAGCAGGGTGGGGGTCCTTAGAACTAAAGTAAAGTAGGGGAAAGTTCAGCCCTTGGGCACAGAAGTCTGAGATGGCTGCCGGCGCTAAGATGGCTGTACTTATGCTAAGGCTAAACCTGAGGTGAGATGGCCTTAATTTTTCTCTGCCTCTACAAGGGTCCCACCCATATGATCTCATTTAACTCCAATTACTTCTTGAAGAGCATACAGATGTGTGAATCCAGTGCTAATCTCTTTCTAACACATGAGATACCTGATACAGGGTCTAGGAGGAGACATGCATGCCTGAGATAGATTCTAAGAGAGGAAAGTTGGTGACTTTCACCAACTTCACATATGGGTCCACCCCTATTCCTCTCTGACCTCTACGTTTTCCACCTATAACAGTGTGGGAGTTCAAATTCTCTGTTTTCTACCTATATATGTGTGGTGGCTAATTCTATGTATCAGCTGGGCTAGACAATGGTGCCTAATTGTTTGGTCAAGTACCAGTCCAGATATTGCTCTGAAGATATTCTTCACATGTGACTAATGGCTGAATCAGAAGACTTTGAGTAAAGCAGATTTCTCGCCGTAATGTGGGTGGGCCTCATCTAATCAGTTGAAGGCCTCAAGAGAAAAGATTGAGGTCCCCAGAAAAAGAAGGAATCTTGTTTCCAGACTGCCTTCCACTCAAGACTGCTGGAATTTCCAGGTTGCGTGCCTGCTCTGTGGATTTCAGACTCACCAGCTCACCAGCCCCCACCATCACATGATCCAATTTCCTGAAATCAATCAATCTCTCTCTCTCTCTCTCTCTCTCTACACACACACACACACATCCTGTTGGTTCTGTTTCTCTGGAGAACCCTGTCTAGCATAAGCAGTGCTTCTCAGACTCTAATGTAGATATGAATCACCCGGAAATTTTGTTCAATTTCAGATTCTGATTCAGCGGTTCTGGGATGGAACCTGAGATTCTGCTTTTCTAATGGATGATGCTGATGCTGTAGGTCTGTGGATGGCATTATGAGTGGCAAGAATATTTACTCTGAGTTTTCAGAGTATTTGGGAATGGGGCCAAGTCTTCTCAGAACTTTGTAAAATTTAAGAATGGCTAGTTCTTTTCTCAAGAACAAGGGTTGACAAATGTTTTCCATAAAGGGCTAACAAGTAATTATTTTATATCTATAGGCCATATGGTCTTAGTTGAATATTCTCTGTCTTGCTGTTGTAGTGTGAATACTGTTACAGATAATACATAAACTAATGGGTCTGGCTGTGTTCCAATAAAACTTTATTTACAAAAACAAGATGTGAGGTGGAGTTTCCAACTGCTGGTATATAGAATCACTTGGTGGTGAGGTTCCTTGGGGCAGGGTTCTTACTCATCTTGGTAGCTTGCCTCATGCATGAAAGGCATTGAATAGATGCTTAATGAACAAATGAGTGTATGAGGTCAATATGATTTGGCTGGTCATGATCTGCGAATTACAGATATTCTCTATTACTACTCCCTGTTCTCTTTTATGGTCTTTTCAGTTTCCATTTCAGATAACAAAAGAAGAATGTGGCCAGAGATGTATACATAGAATTCACAAGAAAATTCACTAGTTCCATGTATGATATGGAAATGTGGAATGGGAATATTGTAACCAAAAGAAAAGGAAAAAGAACAGTATAAGTATAGCTAACATATACACAGTAATTCTTAAGTTTGTGAAATATCTTATAAAATGCATAGCATAATACACATGGCATAAAAATTAATAAGACCACCAAATGTAAGTCATTTTTAACTGTTAAAAATGATTCAAATAAAATGTATTACATTTGCTTCATTTTAAATATAACAGATGCTCATTTTAGAAAATGGATTTAAAACTGTATAATTGCATATGCCAAGGAGCAGTGAAAGACTGGGAAAATTGCAATTTGGAGGGGGACACAAAAGCCCTGTATTTATTTCATTAGTGCATGAGTGGACAGTATTATGAGGTCCCCGGGACAGGGTGCTCAGCAGGTGCAGATCAGCTGTTCCAGTTGTGTTTCTTGCTCCACGGCTGTCTTACGTCCTTGCTCTAAGCTCTAAGGAGTTTTGGGGAGGGCACAGGGAGGAGTCAGTGCAGGCTCATGGTCCTAAATGCCGTCCTTGTGGTTGGTGGGTTCTCGATACCATGACCAGGTCCAGTGGACCACATGCCAGGCTCAGAACCATAGCCGTATTACCAGACCAGCAAATGTAATATTTGTGCTTTGCTAAATTGAAACATTATTTCCCAGGAGGGAAGCAGGTTTGGTCTCTGTGATTGCACCCTTATTTGCATATAAACCCCACATGAAATTGGCTCCTTCCCTAAGTATCCATTTTCACCTGTCAGGTGATGGCTGTTGATGAAAACAATCTACCAGTAAATGGATTGTAAAGTACTTGGTTAATCAAAATAAGGGCTAAATAACACTTTGATGCGGCCAGACCGTGGCAAGAACTGATAACCTGGCCTCACTGGCTCTTGGTGAGGTCTAGCCTCAGCAGGCACCCGTGTCAAGTACGTATGGACAGTACATATGGATTGGATGTGCCCCATGATGCCCAGCACCACACTAGCTCTCCAGAACCCAGAGAGTGCACAGGTCTTGGCTCCAATTTTAAAACTGATCTCTGCACCGGGGCAAGCTAACCTGTTTGTCGGTTCTTGGTGTCTTTTCAGATAGGTACTAAGTAGTTTGCGGATTGGAGGAAAACACAATTTTAAATGTTTAAAAACACTATTTAGGACGCCTGGGTGGCTCAGTTGGTTAAGCAGCTGCCTTGGGCTCAGGTCATGATCCCAGGGTCCTGGGATTGAGTCCCACATCGGGCTCCTTGCTCGGCAGGGAGCCTGCTTCTCCCTCTGCCTCTGCCTGCCTCTCTGTCTGCCTGTGCTCGCTCTCTCCCTCTCTCTCTGACAAATAAATAAATAAAATCTTAAAAAAAATAAATAAAAACACTATTTATTATGGGGTGCCTCGATGGCTTAGTTGGTTAGGTGTCTGCCTTTGGCTTGGGTCATGATCTCAGGGTCCTGGGACTGAACCCCGCATCGGGCTCCCTGTTCAGTGGGGATCCTGCTTCTCCCTCTGCCTGCTGCTCCCCTTGCTTGTGCGCTCTCTCTTTCTCTGTCAAATAAATACATAAAATCTTAAAAAAATAATAAAAATAAAAACACGATTCATCAAACAGATATACTTGTACACCATGTTCATAGCAGTATTGTTCACCATAGCCAAATGTGGAAACAGCTCAAATGTCTATCAATAGATGAATAGATAAACAAGACGTGGTAGGCGGGTACAATGAAATATCATTCAGCCTTAAAAACGAATGAGATTCTGATCCATAGTATAACATAGATGAATCTGGGAACGATTTTGCTAAGTGAAAGGAGCCAGACACAAAAGGACAGACATCGTCTGATTCCACTTACATGAGGCACACAGATTAGCCAGATTCATGGAGATGGAAAGTGGAATGGCTGCTGCCCAGGGCTGGGGGAGGTGAGAATGGGATGTTGGTGTTTAATGGGAACAGAATTTCAGTTTGAGATGGTGAGGAAGTTCTGGAGCTGGACGATGGTGTTGGTTGCACTACCCTGTGAATGTGCTTAATGCCACTGAACTGCACATTTACAAATCATTAAATGATAAACTGTATATTATATATATTTTATCACAATAAAAAAGCACACGCACATGCACACACACACACACACACACACCACTACTCAAAGCATTTTTTAAAAAAGATTCTATTTATTTGTTTGAGAGAGAGTGTGTGCAAGCAGGAGGAGAATCAGAGGGAGAGGGAGAAGCAGGCTCCCTGCTGAGCAGGTAGCTGATGTGGGGCTCGAACCCAGGACACAGGGACTATGACGTGAGCTGAAGGCAGACACTTGACTGACTGAGCCACCCAGGTGCCCTTCAAAGGATTTTCCTTTTATGATTTTTACTTAAAGTTAAGAAAACCAAAGCCTGTTCATCATTAATTTGAGCATCACTTTCCCTTTGCCTCTCAGTGGCTCATGTCCCCTCCCAGGCTGTCATTGTTTTGTTTCGTTTTTAAATATTTTTTTTCAGCTTTATTGAGGTATGATTGACAAATGAAATTGTAATATATTTAAAGTGTACAGTGGGCACCTGGCTGGCTCATGCCACTCTTGATCTCCAGGTTGTGGGTTTTGGCCCCATGTTCAATGCAGAGATTAGTTAAAAATAAAATCTTAAAAATAAATGAATGAATGAATGAAGAGAGAAAGAAGGTGTACAATGTGATGATTTGTTATAAGTACATTATTGTGAAAGGACTCCCACCGTCACCTCACATAGTAACTTTTGTGTGTGTGTGTGTGAGAGAACATATGAGTTCCTTTGACCCAGTGCACAGGAACTAAGTCAAGGGCAGGTTACCCTGACCTCACCTCGCCTGTGGCCAGAGAAGACAGACTGATGTCAGGTGCTGGCAGAACAGGGAGGAATGAGAATGGGAGTCTGTAGGACGAGGATGGGGAGACAGACCTTCACGGTCGTTAGGAGGAAATGAATTGATAACTAAAGAAATGTGACAGCTGGCCGATTTGACTGGGACAGGAGATCTGAGGGAGGACAGGAAGTGACCCTTTCAGATCCAAATGAGGGCCTCTGCGCAGTGGGGGGGGGGGTCCTCTGTGGGGCTCCTGGAAGTGTGGATGAGCTGTAGCTGCGGAATGGGCCCACCGGGTGATTCGGGATGCTCTATGGTGGGTTCCAGAGCAGAGCTGGGACGAGCTCGTGCTTCCTATTTTCTTATCTCTTGAATTTCAATCTATTTTCTTAAAAGAACCGGCCCTGCAGTTTCCTGTGTATGAATCGGAAAATCTGTGTCTGTGTATGTTGTTCTTCCCGCACTACTCAGAAACCTCTGGAAATTCTTTTCCTAATGGCTGGAGTGCAGCGCTGAAGCTATGGCTTCGGTTGCCAAATGATTTGGGTGGACATCTGAACTTGCTGTTCTGCTCTCCCCAAACACTTAGGTGCTGAGGGCTCCTGGCAGGGTGCTGTGGAAAGTGCAGGGAAGCACCTGGCACGGGGCACCGGGGATTTGTGGCTGCTGTAGGTAGCGGGGCAGGAAAGGGGAAAAATTGGACATAGCTGGCTTTACCTCCCCGCTCTGCTCACCTCCCGTGTCCCTGGCTGCTTTGGATTTCATGCTTAGACTTCGGCTGAACTCCGTCAAAACCAAGTTCTTACAATTCTGTGTGTCCCTGCGGCACCATCTCCTGGCAGGAGAAAATGGGTTGAGATTAACAATGTTTCTCCTGGGTGGTGAGTGGGTGGCTCAGTCAGTTGAGCTTCCACCTCTTGGCTTCAGTTCAGGTCAGAATATCCGATGGAGCCCTGCGTTGGGGTCTGTGCTCAACCGGGAATCTGCTGGAGATTCTCTCCCTCTGCACCAGCCCCCCACCCCAACCCCGGCCCCCTGCTCAAATAAATAGATCTTTAAAAAAAGAAAAACATTTCCCTTGGAATTTCCATTTCAGGCACCAATAAGACTTACTTAGACCACAAATAATCCAATAGAAGACTTTTTATTTTTTTAAAGACTTTATTTATTTGTCAGAGAAAGAGAGAGAACATGGGCAGAGGGAGGGGGAACTGCAGACAGAGGGAGAAGCAGGCTCTCCTCTGAGAGGGGAGCATGATGCAGGACTAGATACCAGGACCCTGGGATCGTGACCTGAGCTGAAGGCAGACGCTTAACTGACTGAACCACTCAGGCATCCCCAATAGAAGACTTTCAATGCAAAAGGCACAAGCGGGCATTTCACAGAAAAGATACATGTGGCTGATATACATATAAAAAGATACTCAGTATTCTCAGTGGTCAAAAAAAATACAAACCAAGTCCGTGATACTGTTTTACATCCTTGAAGTTGGCAAAATTAAAAATGTCTCACAAAGTCAAATGTTGGAGAGGATGCAGATCTCAAGAAAGAATCTCTAACACATGGGCAGTGGGAGTGGAAATTGGTACAATCACTCTGAAAATCTGCTCGGCATTATTTCCTAACGTGGAACATTTACAAATTTGATGACCAAGCAGTTCCACTCCACTGCATCTATCAAAGAGTGATTCTTGCATAACACAACAGTCACAGAGTAGTAACGCACAAGAATGTCCAGACGGTATTGTTCACAACAGCAAAAAATCAGAAACACGGGATACCTGGCTGGCTCAGTCGGTTAAGCATCTGCCTTCAGCTCAGGTCATGATCCCAGGGTCCTGGGATCAAGTTCCGCATCGGGCTTCCTGCTCAGCCAGGAACCTGCTTCTCCTGCTGCCTGTAACTTCCCCTGCTTATGCTCTCTCTCTCTCTCTGACAAATAAATAAAATCTTAAAATAAAATAGAAGTATATACTTTAAAACATACATAGTCAATACAGTTACACAGGAGAGTGAGGGCATGGTGAATCGGGGTGCAGGTGAGCAGGAACGGAGCTAGGATGGGGTCATCTGATTAGATGAGGGTCATGGTCCAGTTGCTTGCTTTGATTTTTGGATGGTGGGTTTGAGGGTGCTTATTACACTGTGAAAAATAACTAATCAAGCAACAGCAGGTATAGGACGCAATGACGAGAGTGCTATGAACCAGGATTAGGCTTCATTCATACTCTGATACTATTCTCCTGAGGTCCCCTTGCCCCCTCATGCCCCAAGAAACCAAAGAAGCCTCACTTAAGGGTCAGCAGAACAGGGGCTCCCTCCATGGGGAGGCTTCTGTCTCCCATGGGAATATCTATCCCCACTAAGCCTCTCTTGTAGCTTCAGAATATCCCCTAATTTCACTGATCAAGACTCCCTTCTTTTTGCTCAGGGCACCCTTGCCTTCTCTTTTTTTTTCTTTTTTTAATGATTATTTATTTATTTATTTGATAGAGAGAGATCACAAGTAGGCAGAGAGGCAGGCAGAGAGAGAGAAGGGGGAAGCAGGCTCCCTGCTGAGCAGAGAGCCCGTCGCGGGGCTCGATCCCAGGACCCTGAGATCATGACCCGAGCTGAAGGCAGAAGCTTAAACCACTGAGCCACCCAGACGCCCCCACCCTTGCCTTCTATTATCATGCAAATAGTGTAACTGCAGGACCTGCAGAGTATGATTTATTAGTCTTGAGTGTATTTTTAGAATACATTCAACTGTCTTTCCATGTCTTTATATACAGATTAATTTCAGTCCTTGTAACTACTGTATAGATTTATGTGCATCATAATTTATTTAAGTTTATCCTTTTATCGATAAGCATCTAGATTATTTCTAGTTTTTGCATCTATGAAAAGAAGCCACAGCAAACATAAATGCCGTAGGGGATATTCTTATACCCTCTGGTACGGATGTGGGTAGAGTACATTTCTAGAATTGCCGAGTCAAAAGAAACACCTGTTCACATTTTGGTAGCCACTGCCAACTGGGGTCCAAAATGACTGACCTATTTCCAAGGCCACCAAAATTGCGTTAAGCTGAGTGTGATTGGCTAGGTTATGAAGCCACGTATTTTATGGCTTCCTTTATTTTCCCTGAGCTGGTCCAGTGGGAGGAGTTGTTCTATGCGGAGGTAAGACTCACCTCCTGACCTTTAATCTCTTTCCTGTGATCCTGGTTAGTAATGGGCAAAGGCTTGGTGATTCCCTTTGACAACAGTAGGGGCAGTATCTCCCCTTTGACTTCTTACTGCCCTTGTGGTCCCCAGCTGAGCCTTCACAGCTGGGAAACCTTGTGAGCACTTCTCCTCACCAGCCTCAGGGGGATGCTGTTAGGACTTGTGAAAATCCCTTTGGGAGGAAAGGGGCAAACACAGGAAGTCCATGCAAAGTACAACTCCAGAAACAATGGTACTGGGGGAGACCCCAGAACTGAACATCACAATGTCAGTAAAAATCTTGTCACTCATTCAGAAACTTGTCTCTCCTTTTGGATACACACATCTCAGGGTTTGGTCTCAAAGCCCACTGCAGCATTCCACCTGAAGCTCACGTTGATTTGCCTGGCAGTGCTGGCAGTAGCACGGCCGAAAAGAAAAGAATCTTTCTCCTTGTTCCTCCTTTTACAGTTTCATCAAGGTCCGTTTGTCATCTTCCCACAGACTGAAGCCTCTCTTTGGATAATAGTTTCTTAAGACTTTGGGGCAGACAGCCTCATTGATGTCTAACCACTGTTCAGTAGCCCCCATCTGGACCTTTGCAAGTCCTCCCCCTCCTGGACCCAGACTCCTCGCGTAATCCCCATGGGTGTGACAGCAGGTGTGGCATGGACCCATTGGCCCTCTCTCAAGAGTCTCCAGCCCGGGCCAGTGGATTCTTCACTCTAGTTTTGGCCTCTCAAAATACAGTGAAGCAGAAGTATAGAAGTTTGTTTCCCTGCTGGTGAATAGACCTATAGTAATACCCAAAGTCAGGAAGTAGTTATGTAAGCCAGTTTGCCACAGAGAACCCTTGGCAAGGTTGACCATCAGGCCACAGAGCCATGCTGTGGCTTCTCAGGACCTGCTGGGACCAATTGGCCTGTTGTGGTCTGCAGCTCCCTGGAGCTAGCTGTTTTACACTGAGGGACAAACCAGAGCCAAGGTTTGAGGGCTCTTGTCCTAAGTCTGGGTGAGGAGCTTGTTGAAGATTTAAGTTATACTGTAGATGATGCAGCTCTGCAGTTTCTCTAGCTGTAAAACCGCGTCCAGAATTGATCTGGGCTTCAGTAGACGAAGGTTTTAATTAAGGAGATGCTATGCACAAGGACTCTGAATGGCGTGGAAAAGCCATTTATACCCTTGGTATGTGAAGTATTGATTCGATCTATTAAATATCACCTTTATGAGCCTAAAAGGCAAACAGGATGCTAGAATACTCCCAGAGAGTAGCAACCACTTAGAACAACATTAAGAATTTCCGCTTTTGATGATATGATTCATTTTTACATTTAATACTCTAAATGTAGGGGTGCTTGGGTGGCTCAGTGGGTTGGGGCCTCTGCCTTCGGCTCGGGTCGTGGTCCCAGCGTCCTGGGATCAAGCCCTGCATCGGGCTCTCTGCTCTGTGGGGAGCCTGCTTCCTCCTCTCTCTCTGCCTGCCTCCCTGCCTGCTTGTGATCTCTGTCTGTCAAATAAATAAAATCTTAAAAAAAAAAACTCTAAATGTACAACTATAACATCATGCTATTATAATTTAAAGATTATAGTTTACAAAATGCAAGTTATAAGGCTATAATACTAATTGTTTACTATACTCTAGTACTAGAAAGGCTTCATATGTTTTCTTTCATTGAATCCATAAAACAGTACTGAGATTGGTCATAAAATTTACTCATTTTACATGTCATGTACCTCGTAGAGGTCAATACATAGAACAGTAATAATAATAATAATAAATCAGGTCTATTTAGTGTTTATTATTCAGAGAGCTATACTAAGCACCTTTAGACATCCTGTTCATTTATTCTTCCTAATCCGGGAAAGTAAATATTTTCTCTATGTTTTCTATGAGAAAATGAACAGATAGAGGTTAAACAATGCACGTAAGGCCATGGATCTGTGAAAAAGTGGGGATGGGGATTTGAACATCTTAATACACAAGGTGAAGCAGAAGCCTGATTCTTCCTTGTAAGTTAAAAAAAAAATTTTTTTTTTTTTTTGGTTTCACTTTTTAAATACTTTCGGCAAAAGCACTGTGCAGCCAAACATCTTCTGGTCAAGGGAACGACTCTGTATTTGAGAGGAACTTATTGTAAGTTAAATCCTATTTTCCCAGAAGAGCGATGCTGCCATGAGGGGCCTTGTTCCTGGTGGAGAATGTCATATCACATAAATCAAACTGATGAACAATGATATGATGGAAGAGCCGGACCAAACAATAAAATTACACTCCAAGGTCAAAGGATGTTTGAACTCAGAGGGGCCTCAGAGACTGTATCGATAGCTTCAGAAGTGTTTTTAGGGACTCCTGGGTGGCTCAGCTGGCTAAGCATCTGTTTCTTGGTTTTGGCTCAGGTCATGATCTCAGGGTACTGAGTTAGAGCCCTGCCCTGGGCTCCGTGCAGAGTGGGGAGTCTGCTTGGATTCTCTCTCCCACTCTCTCTGCCCCTCCCCCGCTCTCACTCTTTTTCTCTAAATAAATAAAATTGCTTTAAGTTTTTTTTTTTTTTAAACAGAAAACCCCCCCTTAAAAATTTATTTGTCAGAGAGAGCATGAGAGAGAGAACAGATCACAGGCAAGGGGAGGGGCAGAGGCAGAGGGCAGAGGGCAGCCTCATTTCTAGTGCTCACTAGCCACCTGTGGCCAGTTGCTGCTGTGTAGATCTAGAACATGCTGGGCATACTGCCTGGATTTTAGTATGAGCTTAGTAAATGCTAGCAATCATTAATTTTGTACCTTTTTGTGTGCTGTTATACCTTCCTCTGTTGAACTCCTGCTCATACCTCAACACCCAGTCAGTTGGTCATACCTGCTGGAAGTCCTTCTTGATGCATCCTATCCTGATACCCCCTTCATTCTCTGCTCCCCCAGTGCCTATCTTCATTGTAGTGATTATATTCATCTGTCTTAAGAGTAATAACCTTCTTTTTTTGCTCTTTATAACCCTGTAGCATATATAAGCCCATGGCCCCTACTCATTGCTGGTCCCTTGTTGTATCGTGGGAAGGACAGAATAAATGTCATTTGCACGAAGAAGGTGATAGAGGAATGGCACATGTATTCCTTCATGTTGGTAGCAGGGCGGTTATGGGCTGCTTGTTTATTTCTCTTTGTTATTTAATTTTTAAATACTGGCTGGCAAAGCCAGCTCCCTTGCCTTCTGAAACTGCCTCTCAAGGTCATTTCCCTAAACTGGGCCTTGTTGCAGAAAAGTCATGATAAGAAAAGCAAATGTCCTTAAATAAAAAAAAGAAAAGAAAAAAAAGAAAAGCAAATGTCTTAATTAAACAGTGGGGCAGAGAGAAATCATGAAATGTAAGCCATATCACCCAAATACACAAACATCTTTCACGCACACACCCTATTACTTCCATATTCTACACCTTTGAGAAATAAGAGACACCATTTACCTGGCATTGCTTTCAGGGATCTGAGCCCCCTTGGCTAAGAAGTTTATGAAATGGTTCAGAAGCTGAGTGTGCCAAGGACAGCAGGGAGATAATTTCCCATGAGTGTTCTCTCTGGGAGCAGATTTCCTGCTGTGGGGGCGGGAGTGGAGGGGTTGGGGATGGGGGGGGGAGGTGGGGGGGTGTAGTTGTGGGGACTGTACCGGCACTGAAGGGGCCGCCTCACCAGGCAGCTGGCTTGTGGTGGTTTCCAAAGCCTTGTCGCTAAGTGTTTGGTTCACGGTCTCTTTACTGGGGCTCTGTCACCCTGTTGGCACATTGCTCTTTTTCCACCAGGTTCCTATCTCTCCCAGCACACGCCCCCATCCCCGGGGATGAGAAGGGATACTGAGGCATTTTACTCAGCGCTCATTTTCGCCTTTTGTCAGAGCTGTGCATCAAGTTTGGACCTCAGCCGCCCTGGCACATCAGTGTCTCCTGTAACTTTAAGGAACTGTGGCTTTTCTGCGTTTGATGTGTCTTAACTTTAACACAAAGCACACCAGGGCTGGTTAATGATCATGAACTGTCATGGCCGCCACTCTACACAGGTGACAGTGATGGATGGGCCGGCAGCATGGGGGGAGGCGGCTGGGGGCTGAGGCAGAAGGTTTATTTAAGCCACGGCTGATAATAGAGGGGCCTTCTCAGTCCCTGACCAGCAGGACTTAATGGGATAAAAGGGGAGGAGAGCCCTCTTTCTGCACTGCCCTTGGAAGGGACAGTTCTCCCTCTCCTCATCTGGTTTTCCAAATAAAAGCATTCCTTGAGGGTTCAGATCTAAATGAAATTTTCTGCCAGGAGCAGAGGGGGAAAAGCCCGGTTCTGTAATCAACCTTGTCATCTTTCTTGGTTTGGCCTTACGTGTTTGCTTTACTCAACCACTGGGAAACAGCAGCCCGAAAGAAACTGTGTACAGATCAGCTTGAGTAAGAATGAGTTCCATCCTCGGAAAAATCTTATCCCCTCGGGATTACCCCTGAAATCTGACCAGCAGTATGGATTCTGCATGTCAGCTGGGGCTCCTTAAGGGAACCCTATTTATTTCCCTATCTGGGAAAATAAGATCTATTAAAAAGGAATTTAGTACAGTTTTTTCCACCTCTCTTTAATTTTCGATTTATTGATCACCCCATCTAGGGCTCCAACTAGAGACAGCATCCGTTTCTTTCTTTAGGTAAATATCAAGACATTACTATCATGTGTAAACTTTGCCTGTAGTCCCATCAAACAGGCCACACGGTATGATGCACCATGATTAGAAGCCCAAACTTCTCCCTCATGCCGTATGTGGCTGTGCTCCTTATGTTTCAGTAAAATAAGCTCTAGGGGGATGGCCTAACCACATACCCCTCCTTTGGAGATGCCAAATTCAGATTACCCTGGGACCTTTAATCTCCCAGGGGGAGATGCACTGTCAGGGTCCACTGATAATTCTTTAGTGTAAGAGCTAATGCCTGATGGAGGAGTTGAGCTGGCTCCGCAATTACTGGATTCAGCAGCCCACGGCCCCGACTCAGTGCTGGACAGCATAAACATCAGATTTTGGTAAATAAACTCGGGCTATCATGCAACTGTCCCACACGCACTCAAGCCGTGACTGACAGCTCGCTTGGGAAGACTTGGAGTCTAGGGCTGAAGCTTTTGGGTGCAGAGGCTCCAAGGTTCCAAGATAAACAAATCTGTCGGTGAGAGTGACCAGAGTGTTAGGTCAGTCCAAGGGTCACTTATAGGTCATCCCACTGGGAGCTTGGTCTCTGCTTTGTGTTTATCCTGGGAGGGGAAGAGCAGGAGGGGCTGGGGGGGAGAGGGGTGGGTCTTCACTGGAAAAGCATCCCTGCCTAGCCTGCTCTTCAGAGCCTTTGGAAGGCAATCAGCACCCATCCCACTCTGTGTAATCCAGTAAAGGTTATAGACCCAGGCTTCTGTTTTGTTTTTTTATAGGAGTTAATGAACAGTTCTTTCGGAAATACAGATTGCAGGCTGAGCAGAGCTGGCTGATCTGCACTTCAGAAGCAATTAAGGAATTTTCTGAGCCCACCGTGAGTTAACAGATGACTATTAATAAATTGTGGTAGTCAAAATTGGAAACTCAATGGAAGGAATGGACTCCTCTGTCCCTATCCCTCTTCTTGATCTTACCAGGTTACCTGGAAGATGTTTCCTCAATTTTACAATCCTTACCGAGTGAAAACTATTTTGGAGACGATCCTAAGCTTTCTTTTTTCCTGTGCTTGGGTCTTTAAGATTGATAGGTAATAGTCGGTATGGATTCGGGCCCTCCTTAGTTGATATTTGGTAAAGTAAAGACCCTCATCTTCCCATGGATCGCTCTGTTTAGCCACCAGTTCTCTCTCATTTGGAGGACAGAATCACTGGTTCTGGAAGAGGTAACATCAAATGATAAATTTAGAACTGATGGCATTTTTTTTTCCCCCAGACTGCAGATGAAAAAGACTTTCAAGTCCAACATTCAGTTGCTTACTTTGAAAAACAGCCTTATGTAGTAAAAAATTTAAAGTTTTGGCTATTCCATAAGCAAAAAAAAATGAACCTCAACCTAAGTCTTACACATTATACAAAAATTAAGTCAAAATTGATCACAGACTTGACAAAATAAAAATTTTAGGTAAAAACATAGAAGAAAATCTTCAAGATCCAGGACTAGGCAAAGGATTCTTAGACTTAACACCAAGAACATGATATATTATAAAAATGATAAAGTATACTCCATTAAATTGGAAAATTTTGACTCTATGAAAGACCATGTGAAGAGGATGGAGAAATACACTAGGGCCTGTGACAAAATATTTGCAAAGCACATATCTGACAAAGGACTTGTATCTAGAATATATGAAGAACCCTCAAAACTCAACAGTAAGAACATCAAACAATACAATTAGAAAAATGGGCATTTCAGTGGATACACAGATGGCAAATAAGCACATGAAAAGAGGTTAATATCATTCGCCATTGAGGAATTGGAAATTAATATCACAGTGAGATATCTCTAGACAACTATTGGAGTGCCTCAATACAAGGTAGTGACAACAGTATTTCTACTGGTGAAGATGCGTGGAAGACCAGTACACATTGCTGCTGGTGGGAATGTAATATGGTACAATTTGTCTGTTTCTTAAAGAACTAAGTATACAACTATGATGTGACCCAGAAATTACATTCCTGGGCATTTATCTCAGAGAAATGAAAACTGATGTCTGCACAAAAACCTGGATGTGGATGATTATAGTGGCTTTACTCCTGATAGCACCAGACTGGAAACAACTCAGATGTCCTTCAGCATGTGACTGACTGAACAAACTGTGGGACATCCATACCATGGAATATAATTCAGCAATAAAAAGAAACAGATGGTTGATACAGGTAACAACTTGGAGGGATCTCAAGGGCATTATGTTGAGTGGAAAAAAAGAACCAAAAGCCAACAGGTTATATGCTGTATGATTCCATTTACATAACATTCTTGGAATGATCATTGATAGGACTGAAGTGCAGTTTAATAATTACCTGGCATTGGTGGTGGGATGGAAGATAAATACTTGGGGCTCTAAGGGGCAACAGGAGGGATCCTGGTGATAGATCTCTTTTTTCTCCACTGTAGTACTGTTGATATTCAGGTCTTAAGATTGTGCTGTGGTTTTGCAAGATACTAGCAGTCAGGGAGATTGGGTGGAGGGGCCACAGGATCTCTCTGCAATTTCTTAACAACTGGATGTGAATGTACAATTATCTTCAAAGTTAAAAGTATTTTTCAGTGTTATCAGGATTTGGAATCTAACATCTTTAAACTAGGAGATTGCCTGCTATGTATATTTTAAGTAGTGAATCAAATTAACCTTTAAAACACCTATTTTAATTACACATAGTGTTCTGGAATGAACTGTAGTATAAAGTGTGCCATTTATTCTTTCATAAAGGCTCTCATCCACTCGCTCAGTTATTAGGTATATAACTCCCTCAGTTGTGTATGGTGTGTAGACTTGAGCAAGGCTAGGAGACACTCGCTGTCCTATCTGTTGGAGTGTCATTAAGTCACGATTTCTCCACCTAGATTCATGGCTCTTAGATTTTGTAAAAGAGAAATGTTGACATTTGACTTAGATTCCTTTGTGAGAGACACTTTCAGAGCATCATTTTTGGGCGCTTGAAACACCTACTTCAGAATTTGCAACCCAGAGAAGGTACAAAAGGTCAGACA
This sequence comes from Neogale vison, assembly GCF_020171115.1. Classification (NCBI taxonomy): domain Eukaryota; kingdom Metazoa; phylum Chordata; class Mammalia; order Carnivora; family Mustelidae; genus Neogale; species Neogale vison. The sequence continues at coordinate 172,271,994 of NC_058093.1, read as the reverse complement.
GGCTTTTGTATGTGAAATATGGCAGTATCATTTCAGGGCAGCTCTCTGGTTTCTCCCAAGCTGTTGGGCTTTTCAAATGATATGGAAGTGTTTTCCTCTTGAGGGTTTTGTAGACTACATATATCATTTAACTAAAAAAAAAATGAACAAAAATGGGGGCACCTGAGTGGCTCAGTGGGTTAAAGCCTCTGCCTTCAGCTCAGGTCATGGTCTCCAGGTGCTGGGATGGAGCCCCGAATTGGGCTCTCTGCTCAGCAGGGAGCCTGCTTCCTCCTCTCTCTCTGCCTGCCTCTCTGACTACTTGTGATCTCTATCAAATAAATAAATAAAATCTTAAAAAAAAATGAACAAAAATGTAAAGGTTAGATAGATGGAGATTTTTGTTTCCTTTCAATCCTCCTGTCAAAAATGGGTCTGCCAGGGACGCCTGGGTGGCTCAGTTGGTAAGCAGCTGCCGCCGGCTCAGGTCATGATCCCAGCGTCCTGGGATCGAGTCCCACATTGGGCTCCTTGCTCGGCAGGGAGCCTGCTTCTCCCTCTGCCTCTGCCTGCCTCTCTGTCTGCCTGTTCTCGCTCTCTCTCCCTCTCTCTCTGACAAATAAATAAAGAAAATCTTTAAAAAAAAATGGGTCTGCCAATACTAACATTCAATTGTAAGAATTCTTAATCTCAGGCTTCTAGATAAATGTGGGCATCCTCTGAAATTGTGTGCTATATTTTGGTACATGTTCATTTTCCCGGAGGGAGTTGAGATTCTCTAGGTCTGGGACTCAAAAAATATAAGAACTTCTCTTTTAATGGATGAAGGACCAAGGAGAAGTAGCAAGAAGCAGAAATATGTGGGAAAGAGCCTGTCCACAGTCAGATTGCGCAGCTGGCTCCTGTCTCTGTTGATGGCAGATAGTCAAGTATTGAGTCCGGTAGCTCCTTCCTTGAGAAGCTTTCTCTGCTCAGCTTGCTGATTCTCAGCCAGAAGTCATCTCTTCTCTGAACTCTGAGCATCTTTGTTTGCTCCTCTCTTTAGATACATATCACCTTCTATCATATGTGAGAGTCTAGACTCTGCCTTTGTTCCCGACCTCTGTACTATTATGGATTCTGGTGTAAGTAGATAATCTATAAATATTTGTTGAGTGAGTAAATGAATTGTAGCCAGTACCCATTTGGGAGACAATGCCAGTTTGGTGGCGGCAACTTTTTTGTTTGCTTATTTGCTTTTTGGGTTTTTTTTTTAATTTATTTAAAGATTTTATTTATTTATTTGACAGAGAGAGAGAGAGATCACAAGTAGGCGGGGAGGGGGAGCAGTCTCCCCACTGAGCAGAGAGCCCGATGCGGGATTTGATCCCATCATCCTGAGATCATGACCTGAGCTGAAGGCATAAGCTTAACCCACTGAGCCACCCAGGCACCCCTGGTGGTGGCACGGGAAGAAATGGCTGGGAGAGACTGGGAGATCATAAGTTCTTTTTCTTTTCAACAGGTCAACGGGAAATGTGTGGTGTAGGGTGTTGACTGGCATTTCACATGGTGTGGGCTGCCGGTGGGGAAAGTCTAGTCAGTCCTTCTGCAGGGGGACCTGCGTACTCACCACATTCAGTCCAGTTGCAGAATTTGAAAACTGTACCTTTCCTATCCCAGTTGTCTTACTTAGAAAATACTTTAATACTTAAAAATAAACAAATAAATAAAAAGTCACCCCTATGCCCTGGTTTCCATTCTCTGAAGGTAAGTCTAGTCTTTGAAGGGAGAGTGGAAGTGGAGAGAGAGAGACTCAGGTATTCCCTGTTCCAGTGGAATTTGCCCCACTCTCCCACAGCATTGCCTCCAGCCTCTGTCTTGCATTCTTGGCTTTTGGAGAGGGGAGGCAACCCCCCTCTTATCTGGGATTGCCTGCTTAAACAAACGCAGCGTGGAGGTATTGTCCTTTGGAAACTTGGCCTGGGACACTTTACCAAGTGTCTGCAAACATTTAGACGCGCAGAAGTGCCCACTGTTAACGCTGAGTTATTGTCTCTGCTGGGGCTACTCTTGCCTGAAAGAGGCTTGGGGTGGGGGGGGAGGTGATGAGAGTGGACCCGAGGGAATCCCTCAGCTGGGGCTCGGGGCCAGGGAATTGGGCTGCTGTTTGTTTAAACAACCTGAGTGTAATTGGTTTGTTTGAGATGCCCAAGATATTTGGGAAGGTGGGGGAAGGGAGGCAGCTTGCTGGGGGTGGGGGGAGAGAGTCACCAATAGGGACTTTGACGGGTGGCTGGCTGGGTGGTTGTCAGCCTCCTGATTGCAAAGCCGGTGGGAAGGTTGCCCCTTCTGGCTTGACCATGGGTAGGTACATCAGGACCTGGGTGGACGGGTCAGACCACGTGGTCTAGAAAATAATCAAAGCTGGCACTTGGGAGGTGGGTAGGATACAAGGAATATGTAACTGAAAACCAACGGTCTCTCTTTTAACCATAACAATCCCAAAACATCATAAACACAGACATATTTGTTTTCAGATCTTGCTTTTTTTTTTTTTTTTAATCCTGCAAAAATAGTTGTAATGACCAACCCGGTTTCAGCAAGGAAAGATAAGAATGCTGGTAAGGAATTCCTTAGGAGTGCTTACATCATTTTTTGAGGAGGGCCAATTAGGGAGGATTCAACAGGCCCATGGGAAAAAAAAAATAAGTCTTTTTTTTTTTTTTTTTTTATTGTAGAGATCATATCCTTTCCTTTGACCTGGGGAAAAGGACAGAGAGTGTTAAAAAATGAGAAGAATTTGGGAAGAATAGAAGGAATCCTTGTAATGCTGGGCCTGGCTCTCCCCTGAACAGGATTCTTGCGACAGGATTCTTGCGGGTGATGGGGAGACTGCAGAACCAGGTGTGACCACTTCTTAGGGACGCTTACCTCGAGGAGGGTTAGAAAAAGTATGGCGCCTCCTGTCGCTTCGCTGGCCCCAACTTGTGGCATTTTATCGCTAAACCCTAACCCTAACCCTGTGACATCAATTTGCAGGAGAATGGACTGTGGCTCAGAGGGGTGAGACAAAGCTACCCAGACCACTAAATGGTCAAACCAGGATTTGAATTCAGTGGACAAGTCCTTCTGTTTTCAAAACCCTTCCCCTTTCCCCCATTCTGCACTCAAACAACACTAGCCCTCCCCAAGAAAGAATGAAAATATAGAATTCATCACTGGGCAAGTTAGAAAACAAATAACCCACTTCTGATATGCTAATGAACATCACACGTACAGGCCTTCAGCTAAATAAACAAGCACTGAGGAAAGGATGGAAATGGCGATATCTGTAAAGCCTACTGATCTGATTATTTGTGGACCAAAGCCCTGTCATCTTTTTTTTTTTAAGATGGGTATTGGTTTTTGAGCTTGCCCCTTATACTTCCTTGACATAAAGTTACGATTCAGTATTTCATTACAGACTTGGTGGAACAACCTCTGACCGAGGGCAGGGCCCTCTCACTGTGAACACGACATCTCCGTAACATGAAAAAAAACTCTGCCAAGTTAAAAAAAAATTGCTAGCAGTATTCGGATGACTACTTTCAAACACTGCTTGCAGAGAAAAGGGCTTTATGTATTTCCTGAGCAGCTCAGTTTTGTGTAGACTTTAAGGTCGGGTACTTTTGTCGCTCTAGTGGCGGGTATCAAGCATTTCATGCTCACCTCGATCCCCGGATTAAATAGCGCTGTCACACTCAGCACACACAACAGTCACTGTTTTTCTTCTGTTTGGCAACCCCGTCCTCCGAGGCTTGGAGGGCTTCTTAAACTATGAGCCAAAGAACTTCTTCAAAGTCAAACCATGACCACGTTTGTTTCCGTGGAAGCTGGTCTCTTCTTCTGGCACTTGAGGTCTTTGACACCGGAAGGCTGCCTGGCTTCAAACACTTTACAATGAAAAATCTGAGCTAAGTAAAGGGAATATTTACAATATGGATAAAAGTAAACGGGGTGAGGCTGGCTGGAGAGTGCCAGAGGGTCAGACGGTGTCTTTTTATGAATCCGTGCCTCCTGTAGAGAATGTGGACAGTGAGGCTTGGGGACCTAAGAGGGGCTAAGACAGTGAGAGCCGCTGTTGGCGGGACCCTGCTGGCGTTGAGCCGTGCCAGGGAGATCACACAGACATTGGGAATGCACCCCCATGGGCCAAGGCGGGGATCTGAGCTGGTGATCAGTAAGCCCGCCAGTTTCCATTTCTTTCCCCCTCCCTCCATGAAAAACATCATGGCGATAAATTTTAGAATAATAATTTTGTTTTGCATCCTGCTGTTCTCACTAAGGTATATATGTTGATCCTTAAAGGTTGGGAATTTTTTCTTAGATTAGATGGAGTTTCCTTCCATACTCTTTTAAAAATTGTGACCTCCTCCCCCAACCCCCATCCCACCTCCCCAAATACTGAACTCCAAACACTTGAGAGGTTTAAACTTTGTTAGTTTTAATGATGGCAATTTACAATTGACAAATATATGGGTGATGGGTGTTCTTTCCTGTAGGTTTGTTTAGAAGTGAAAACAATGTGGCTAGTCATAAAAGTTTCTATTTATTTAGGCTGGACTGTTCACTTGTTCGGAGAAGGGATGCTTGTCAGGGGAGAATTAGATTTGGCCTGATGTGTTTTGTGGCTAAAGACTGAATGGAATCTAATGTCTACAGCTCAGAAGAATAATCCCCATTTTAATGGATTCAAATTCTTTTGCATAAAATAATCTATGGTTTAAAGGAGACACTGCCTGTTTCGCATTTATCAGAAAATACGCTGATGTAAAGAGACACTGAATCAAGGGCGTTTAGATACTGGGCTGAGGTAACTGGTCAGATGGGGATATCAGTTCCCATGGAAAGGCCCAGGGACAAGTTTGTCATATGTTTATTCCCTGTTTTGATCCTCTCCAAAATGTCAATCTCCTGTCATTTATGATCAAGACAGGAAGCAGGGAGAGCAGCTGAGCTGGGTTTAAAAGTACATGCTCTGGATTCGAAGTTCATGGGTTGAAATCCCACTTCCACTACTTACTACCCTGTGATCTTGGGTAAGTAGATTTATCCTTCTGTGTTTCAGGATCTTCATCTATAAAGTAGGTATAACTGTAGAATTCACTCAGATGATATATTGAAGCTCATGTGCTCAGTATACAGTAGGTGCTCAATAAATGAAAGCCATTTTTATTAGTGGTGGTAGTCATGTACCGATATCTCTCTCTCTTTTTTTTTAAATTAAAGATCTTATTTATTTGTTTGAGAGAGCAAGAGAGAGTGTAAGCCTGAACAGGGAGAGGGAGAAGCAGACTCCCAATGCAGGACTCGATCCCAGGAGCCTGGGATTATGACCTGAGCCGAAGGCAGTCGCTTAACCGGCTGAGCCGTCCAGGCGCCCCTACTAATATTGCTATTAGCAGTGGTATTTCTCCTTGGGAATAGCATGGGAACAGTTCAAAGAGGTAATTCTTGGTGTGTGCCGTGAAGGGCACGCACTGCAGGAAGGGACAGATCAGTACAAGTTCCTAGATGTTGCCTGTGGCTATGAAAAAAAAAAAAAAAGGGAAGCAAGAAAGCTTTGATTGCGACTTCTTGGAAAAAATGGTGGGCAGGGCTGGAGGGAAAGCGAGGATGGAATCCTGCAACTGCCAGCACATTCTCTGTGCCTTAATGTTTTATTTGTAAAACGGGGATTAAAAATACCTAAATGATAGGATTGTTGTGATAAGTAGGGTCATTATGCAAACATTTCCCACTTGGATGGATATGCAGGAAATGTTTGTTTTCTAAACAGAATCGGACTTCTGACTGAATTATGAATCACTGAAGGCCTACAGTCCTCTGAGCCTGGAAACCAGGAACAGCCTTTGAAGTCCACCCTGAAGGATCTGGACCTGGCCCCTTGGAGGTCACCCGCAGCCAGGCCACAGGCCTTTTACCCACGTGGCCCTTGGTCCTTGTACGTTAGGAGCAGGAGGAGCCAGGGGCTCACATCCTTTCTGGCCTGGCAGTGGTTTAGGCTCATTGTTCTGGGAGGCCTGGTGCTAGTCCTCCATGGACTCTGTCAGCAAGAAGGCAAACTGACTATCCTTTACTTGGATCCCTGGCTCATGTCCCACAAAGAAAAGAAGTGTCCTTTCCGTAGGAGCTGGTCCCTCTGCCTGTCCTGTTCCTCTGTGTCCCTTCTGGAATGCCCTCGGCAGGGAGCAATGGCTGGGTGCCTGTGGAGAGGTGCTGGCATCTCTGTGTCTTCAGGCCTGTTTGGATTTGGTTCCTTCCCTTCTAATTCCAGGCTGAGCCGCAGGAAGGCCCTGGGACAAACTTGTGATTGGAGAGCCTCTCACCAGCTACAAAAGTCCTAGACGATTCTATCTCTTCTCCCGACCCCATCCCTTGGGAATATACTGCATGTGGGACAGCTGCCCGAGTGTCTCCTTGATGAGCCTTGGGACCAGGATGCAAATCACCAGGTTGAAAATGACCAGAGCTTCAGAGCCTGGCAGGTGCCTAGCTGCCCAACACCCCACTCCTCCATACCTTTAGCTTCCCCTTTACCCAGTTCCTTTATTTACTATTATTATTTTAAACTGGGGCTTCTGGAAAGAATACTGTGAAAAGCAATGATTATGCCCAAGTTACAGATGAAAGTACCAAAGCTCAAAAAGGTGCGATTCTTCCCCCCACCCCTTTTTTAAAAACCTGTTATATGGTGAAGCCAGGGCTCCAAAGCCACCTTTGTTGATGGCAGATGCCCTGTTTGCTACTAATTTCCCTGTCTGCTGCCTCTTGGAAGTTGCGTCCCCAACGCGTGACTACCGCACTCTGGCTGGCCTGGCTTGCAAAGACCCCAGGGTAATCAGTCTGCCAGGTGGCAAGGAACCCCTCCAAGATATCTCTACTCCGTCTCCTGGGCAAGGGTCCCTGCTCCCTCTCCTCTCCTTCCACAGAATACCCTGGATTCATTTCCCTGTTCCCAGGGCCTTCGTCTGGAATGCCATTTCCTCCAAATCCCATCATTCCTTCACCGCTGGTGAAGTGTGACCCACCCACCGTGCCCTCCTGTCTGCTTGGAGAAGCTGCTGCTCTGGGCTCTCATGGCATATAGTCTCCACTGATAGGAGTGTTGCCCACTGATAATCTCTTGCTGCTCCGTCCCCTGGGTTTCCTGTTTAATTTGTAGCTCCCTGTTCTTCCCTCCCACCCGAAAAGCATGCTCCAACTAGATTACAGCGCCCCTGAAAAGCGTCCGCTTTGGACCCACTGAATGGCTGCTGCATAGGGGGTTTTGCCCTTGGAGAAGCAAAGCTTCCGTCCCCTTTCTTGATGACTTCACAACATCCTGTTCCTACTCTATGAGATGGCAGTGACTCACCATGAATGATCCCTATTATTCACACTCTTATTCTCATAATTCACATTAATGATGAAATGCACGTCTTTGTGAGGTTCTCTACAGGACTGCGTTGCCAGAGGAAAAGAAGGTGTTAGAGCCAGTAGGTTTAATCAGTAACATAAGCAAAGTGTGGCTTCTCAAGGAAAATCTTCTGCAAAGGCCTCCATGGGGCCTGCTCATAATGGAAGGAGCAGGCTTCCCAGGTAACAGGCCCCCCATACCCTCCTGCTCACCCCTACGGATTTAATGTTTATTAAGCAGGGACAACATGCAGAACTGAAAGATTTCTTCTGTCATTTATGAGCATTCATGTTATTGAAATGAGATGGACAATTAAATATCTTCAATATCATTATATATATACACACACACATAGACAAACCTCTATGTATGTGTATGCATATGTATTATATTTTTTCTTCTTCCTTCCTTTCTCTCTCTCTTTCTTTCTCCATCCCTTCTTTCCTTGCCTTGCCTTCTCCCTCCTTCCTTCCTTCCTTTCCTACGGACTGAGAAAGATCTGACAAGTTTCAGATCCCTCCCTCCCTAACTCACTGGCTCTGGGACCTTGGGTCTGTCTCTTAACCTCTCTTAGCCCATTTCTCCTCTGTAAAATGTGAGCAGTATGCCTTCCTTGAAGGGATGTTGAGAGGCAGAATCAAGATAAGGTGTGTGGTCAGGGACCGGTAGGGACCTGCAGCATCCCCGGGAGCTTGTAGAAATGCAGAATCTCAGGCCCTAACCCAGAGCCCTGAATCAGATCTGCTTTTAACAAGATTTCCCGATAATTCCCGTGCCTGCTAAGGTTCAGGAATCCCGGTTCTCCAGGAAGGAATAATCAAGTGTATGGATCTATTTGGAGAGGATAAGAGAGGCATTTGCATGCATTCTTGATTTGTAGCCTTTTCAAAGTGACTGTCTCAGAGCAATGTTGATGGTTGGAATTGGCTCTTGATAAAATTCAGAGAAATAGCCTTTAGGATCTGGTGGGCAGGTGGAATGCGGCAGTTTGGGGAGGGGGTACTGCGGAGCAGGGAGGGGCGGTCCTGGACGGAGGGAGGGAGAAGCTGGAAGGACGGGAAGGGTAGAGACGAGGTGAGGAACTTGAGGTGGAGGAGCATTCTTTTTTCCAAGGCTTTGGGAGCAAAGGGAAGAGAGACACAAGTGCCAATGAATCTCTTTACATAGAATTTGCTGCAGCAAAAACTTATAAAAGTCACACTAGCTTTATGAGTTAGACTTGATCCAATATAATATATTTCTTATACGGCAGACGGTAATACAGCAAAATTAGGGTCACTTTAGAAGATTGATGTTGGAGCTGGAAGGGATCATTTTAGGGATCGTCCTTGTTCTGATCTTTTTTGTCCCTGAAGCCCAGCTAGTTTCAGGACTTCTTGCGTGGGTGGCTCGCAGCGTGGTCCTGATTAAATGATCTCTTCTCACTATGCCTTTTCTTCTTGGCTGTGAATCGGGAAAGTAGAAAAGTACATGAGTTCACAGGCTGTTATGAGGACTCCACGGGTTCACGCCCGGAAACTGCCTAGCACAGGCCTCTTCCTGATTCAGTAATGATACAGGCTTTCAACACAGCTCTTGCCCCACGGGAGGTAGAGAGGGGAAGGCCATTATGAATACCTCTACTATCAATAAATATGAAGACTGTAAGTTTGAGATTCAAGAAGGTGAATCCAGTTCTTGTTGATACCAATCTGGATCATGGTAATGATAGCAGCAGTAAAAGCAACACTAACCCCCATCACCATAATGACAATGGAATAAATACCAGCCATAGCTAACACCAGTCGGTGCTGGCTGTGTGGCAAGCATGAAGTCATTATCTCATTTGGATCATCTTATTTGATTTTTCAAACATAGGCAAGGGGTCTAGTCCCACCCCCAGTTTGTAGATGAAGAAACGAAGCCTAGGGTGTTTAGTAATTGGCCCAAGGCCCAGTGCTTGTAGGTGGAGCTGGAATTTGAACACAGGCCGACTGGCTGCATTAGCTTTTTCCTTAACCACTGCACTAGCCGCTAGCCGCCATGTTGAAATACCAGTGCCGGAAGAAATGTTCTTTCCATTTGGTGGCAATGTAAGTACTCTTTGTTTTGTGGCCTGAATCTCTGATATGCTGGTTGCCTTGGTCCCTGAACACAGAGAGCTCCTATGAAAGCTTTTGTAAATCAAAATAACATAAAGTGAAGAAGCAATTGCCATTTCTTTACATGGAAAGAATTGGGGATGCTCCCAGAATGAAAAAATAACCTCTTTTAAGCTTTTCTGAAACCCCAGGACACCTCCTGCTAATGGATGCACACAATGAATGGAGATAAAGCACAGATGCTACCAGACTGTTCACAGCTAGTGGCTGGTGCTGGGATTCTGGGTGTTGTTTGGGTGGGGTGGGGGACCTGGAAGGGCTGCCCTTGCAGCTACTCAAGCCCTGGGATTCACATGGCCTTATCATGGCTTCCTTCAAAATGAATCCTGAACCCTATTTTCTCTTTTGCCTTTGTTCATAAAAGTGAAAATTCTCTGGATTTCTTGTAGTTAGTAGTAACAAGTACTAAGGGAGGTCTTTCCTAAGAGCAAAGTGGCGTAACATGAACTTTCCAAAAGCAGGCTATACTTTTAAAAGAAATTTTAAAGAAAATATCTCACTGCAGGATGAGGAAGAGGGTAGTTTGAAGGAAAGAAGGCAATGGGAGAGGAACATCTGTTAACCCACTGTGTGCTGGGGCAGGTGGAATTACATGTGTGACCTCACTAATGCTCCTGGATCTTTCTGGACGTGAGTTACATATTCACAGATGGTGCAGCTAAGACTCGAAGAGTTTCAGTTGCTGGTGCAACTTTACTCCTTTGTAAGTGAAGGGGCTGGGATTTTAGCCGGAGACCAAAGCCCAAGCTAGCTCAGAACAGACCTGGATTTGGTACTTGTGTTTGTCTGTCTGAGAAATCACACCCCTCGCAATCTCCCAAAGTTGCTAAAACCTATTTGCATCATGTCTTCAGTTAGAAAAGAACATCCCCTAAGACTGTCTGAAGTCCCATCCTAGAGGGGCACTAAAGCTCCTTTCTAGGAGTATTTTATTTTTGTCTTATAGGTCATCACATCTAATAAGAATTTTGAGTAGCTGACAAATAAACAACTGAACTGTAAAAGAATGGGAAATTGAGGTAGGAAAAAGAAGTTTAGGCTAAGAATAAGGTTAGCTGCTAAAATATATGCCAAAGGGCCCTGAACTGGGTCACATGGGCTGTAAAGCATTTTTAATTGACTGGCATATTTATTACTTCCAGGGGCTATAGGCAGAAAAATCCAGATTGCTTCCAGTAAGATCCCTCACAAATCCACTGGTCATGTCAGTTACTAGAGAGAATGGGGGATGTTTTAAGGCATATTCTAGCCTTAAAGCTATGGTCTAGGGCGGGTGTCAGGCCCTTAGTCTGTCTGGTAGCGCTCGTATGAGAAGATGGTTTGGCCGAAGAGCCATAGGCTCAAGGTCTGTAGTCATCTTAAGTTCTCACTTCCTTTTCCCCTTGATACCAGTTGTATGCGATGTTTCACTAAAGCCCCTTTAATGTGCTCTCTCCAGTGACCTTGCATGTCATTCTGCTGGAGGCGAATGCAAAGTTCTTCTTGAGATACACAACACCTCCATCTCCAAGAGATGGAACTCCTAAGCTCTGGGCACAGGGACCTGCCCAAGAGAGTTTCTCTCATTTATGGCTATCAGAAAAATAGGGCAGGAATCCACCTACATCACGTGTACCCCACCTTATGTCAACAGCCCTCACAAACAGAGGGGCCCAGCAGCAGCTTTTTACACTACCTGGTACTGTACACTGGAACCAGCTCACACACTAAACAGAAAGAAAAACAAGTGCCAGCCCTGTTCCAATGGCAGACTGATAACGCCTGCCCCTCCAGTCAGGGCGCCATTGTTCTCTCTCTCTGTACCTTCCCTCGTCCATTCCAAGCAGCCCTGATAAGTCTGTGCATGGGGCAGCTTATGTTTGAGTTGAAGTTGTCAAACCATTACTCAAAGGGAGGACGTGGACTTTCTTTGGGAAGGGCAAACTCTGGCCTTAAGGACTAGGAGAGAATAAAGATGATTGATGATTAACTAAGTGGCTACCTGGTTGAGTTTGGTCTCACTGACGGCTGTTTGAGTCATGGTTCGAAGTGTGAGTTGAGAGTGACCGCAGAGAAAGTCAGGTGAGAAATTCATGTATCGTGGATTTTAGGGCAGCCCTGTATGTTGTCACCAGACCAAAGGGAGAGGGGCTCTTTGACAAGACTGCATCAAACACATATGCTACCTGAATGGGTAGAGCCTGCGTGTGTGGCTGGAGATGTAGGGAAATTGATTTGTAAAGGTGTATGAGTGAAGAGAATGTGCTGCGTAATGTTCTCCATGATAAAAAATTGGGTCTCCTTTATGAACTTTCACTAGGGGTGAAGAAGAAACAAAAAATCGTGTTTTTCCTGATACCGGCTTGTACGAGGGCTATAAAGAGTGGAGAGCAGGCAGAGGTGTGGGGGTTGGCTGTGTGAGTTGCCAAGTACCCTGGGACTATTACATATTTTTTTCTAGTTTGGCTTCTTGGAGACTGTTAAAGTCTAAAGAGTTAGTTTTCCTCCAGAGTTGGCAAGAGAGTAAAGCATGTGCACACATTGAAAAAGTAAAAATATCACACAAAAATAAGGTAGTATTCTTATTTCATTTGGTGCTCACTGCAGCTCCGTGGGGGTGACTTCATCAGATGTTCCTGTCTTCATTTTTTATTTGAGTGAATTAAGGTCTAGGGAAGTCAGGATGCCCATCCAAAGTCACATGGCTGGTAAGGAACCAAGTGGGGAGCAGGATGTAGCTCTTGAGGGGCACAGTACCCAGCATCCTTCCTGATGGAAGGGTCAGCCTAGTTGGCATGCCAATCATGCAGAATTTAGAGGAAATATAAAAGAAATATGATTTTACCATTTTAAAAAAATTATGGGATTTTTTTCAAATTGAAAAATCCTGACATGAAAATATCCTATATACGAGAACCACCAGCTTTTTTTTTTTTTCTCACTGGAATCCCCAGGAATGAGAAGTATTCCTTGAGTGAGTATATTCTGTGGTCACACATGGTGTGTGTGTGTGTAACTTTCCCCCCAATTCCAAGTTGTAAGATGAATTCAGAATACCTTTTGCTCTGAAAACACTTCCACAAGTTAATTTCCCAGGGTAGCCTTTGTGATTTTACTTTAAGCATAACCCATAGTTAAAACATTATCATCTGCCCAAAGTCATTTCCAATATTATATATTTTTCATTGCAAATGAACACATGATATTTAGGAACTTTATTAAATAGGCTTTATGAGCTAGTGCAAGGACCTAATTTCCATCTGTAACACTGTTTCTGTTATAAGAAGTGTTATAGGTTCCAAAACACCAACTTAACACATTTTGAGAACACCAGCCAGTTGTTGGCAGAAGTCTGAACTGCTGTTGGTACTGACTGTACTGCTGTCTCTGAAGACCAACGTTCTTTATTACAAATTTCTCTGGAATGTGAGGAGCATTATCGGGCTGGAAGTATGGAAGAATTTATGCTAAAAGATGGGCAACAGGAAAACACATCAAATGTAAAAACAAAGGGAAGGTTCCAAACTTTCTGAAATCTTATTCCCAATTATTCTAAGTTAGTCTCTTGTTTTCTGTGCTCTTGGCTTCCCCACTTCTAATCTGCCAGCCCTTTGGACAATAGCCCCAAACCCTGTTAGGTCTGTTGTGCTGCATCCTCAAAAGCAAAGAGAAGCAGCAGCCATGTTAACAGGCTAGGAGTTGTCACTTCTCATTCTCAGTCTGTGTGCCCCTCCTCAGTGTGGACTTTCCCAGTTCCTACACCAGCAGGGCATTAAACTGAGGATCCCCAAATAGTAACTGATGGGGATTTGTCCGTATTTTTGAATCCTATCAGCATTGTTGTTTTCTCATATTCTGCTGCATAGACTGAACTTCCAAACTAGGAATCAAATTTATGCATTTATTCACATCTGACTTGAACAAATAAATAAAGGTTTGAGTTATTGCTCAGTCAGCTAACTTAGATCTGGATCCATCTTCCCATCGTAATTTTCCCTTCTGCTTTCTTTGTTAGCTCCCCTCCCCCATTGTGATCACTGTCTCCCTTTTATTGTTGCAAACATTTTTACTCTTGCTTGTGGGCCAAGAGCCTATTAATTAGGAGCCCGTCTGGAGGCCCCAGTGGGAGCTTGTTTGGACTCAGCTCATGAGGCATTCTCACTCTAGTTGATTCATTACATGGCCAGGGGCCAAGGGTTCAGTTTTGCTCCAGCCTTTCCATGAAGGAGCCTGAGCCTGGGACCAGAGAGCACCACTAGCTTTTGGCTCTGCTGAGCTCCAAATGTGTTTGTAAATCTTTTGAGCTCTGTTAAGTAGCTCAGCTCACTAGATCACTTAAGCACAGCCCTGGAAATTAGCCACTCTTGAGAACTAATTCTAATATTCCTTATCCAGATTTGAGTGTATAAGTATATACAATGGTTATGAACATTATTTCTTAATTAGGCATTTTCCAATTGAGCCATTTTGGAAGGCATATGCTTGCACAGATAACTTCACACTCTTCTTGCAAATCTGGCATTTCAGGGATTCTCCAATTCAACTTCAACCCAGTTCTCCCTTTTTCCCGCATCTATATTTTGTCCTGGCCAAAGGGACTTCACACTATTGAGATTGTTCTTCTTTCTGGCTCAAAATCGTGACTCTCTGTAATCTGGGCCTTCTGCTGTGCTGTCCAGTGAATGCTTCCTAGAGCCACAGGCTGTTGGAAACAGAAGGAATCTGGAGGATCAGAAAAGGCTCCAGGAGGTCAGGAGGAATGCTCCAGGACAGAGAGGTTGCCGTCTTCATTCTCTCACCGAATTTTGAGGGATTTTCTTAGGACAACATAACAAATAACTTTGAGATATACTATTACAAGAGGCTTGGGTTTTTTCTTTTGTGTATGTGTCTTATATCTCCTGCTCACCATTGTGCTATGCATCAAGATATTCTAGGCCTATGTTTTAAAACAATGACTCCTAAAAGAAAAATATTTCCTCTCCAGAGAAGGCCAGATCATTAAAATATGAATGAAGCAAAAGTGATATTTATAAAACCCTTGGGGATTGGGCGCCTGGGTGGCTCAGTTGGTTAAGCAACTGCCTTCGGCTCAAGTCATGGTCCCAGAGCCCTGGGATCGAGTCCCACATAGGGCTCCCAGCTCCATGGGGAGTCTGCTTCTCCCTCTGACCTCCCCTCTCATGCTCTCTCTCACTCTGTCTCTCTCTCTCTCTCTCTCAAAATAAACAAATAAAAATATTTTAAAAAAATTAAAAACTTTGGGGATGAAGGGTGGAAGGGCCTTTAAGCAAACACTCAATAATGGAAAAAAAAAATCAATGAAAGTGTTCTTAGAAAAAGAAACTGGGGGGCGCCTGGGTGGCTCAGTGGGTTAAAACCTCTGCCTTCGGCTCAGGTCATGATCCTAGGGTCCTGGGATCAAGCCCCCCATCAGGCTCTCTGCTCAGCAGGGAACCTGCTTCCCTTCCTCTCTGCCTGCCTCTCTGCCTACTTGTGATCTCTGTCTGTCAAATAAATAAATAAAAATCTTAAAAAAAAAAAAAGAAAAGAAAAGAAAAAGAAACTGGCCAATCTGTCTTTCTTTGTGGGTCTCACATTTCTTTGCTCAAGCAGTTTTTCTTCTACCTGATGGTTCCAAGCTCTGCCATTAGAAAATAAAACATTAAGATGGTGGAATAATAAATGATTTTTCAGCTTTGTCAACCACTTGTTTTATCTGTAAATAGATTTCCATGTTACTTTGTAGGGTGTGTGTGTGTGTGTGTGTGTGTGTGTGTTTCAAGTAGGCTCTATGTACACGAGGAGCCCAATGTGGGGCTTGTACTCATGACCCTGAGATGAAGACCCGAGTTGAGATCATGAGTCTCAAGGCTTAACCTACTGCCCCACCCAGGCACCCCTTGTTACTTTGTTTTTGATGACTACACCTATATTATTAAGAATATTTTCACTGGTGAGCATTTTAGAGGATAATCCCATAAATATTAAATTGCTGGTTCAATGACTGGGCCTTCACACAACAGTCTTAGATGCAGCCAGTGATCAAGGACAGAGACAGAAAAAGCCACAAATGCACAGAAGGTGTAAAATGAATTTACAAAGGGTGGATGTTAAAAGGGACATTAAAATGAGTATCTGAAAGGCACTTCATTGCAACTGCAGACCATGTGCACTGATGGGCACCATTAGTCTCTCTCTGGCCTGTTTGGGTTGATACTATATCAGATTGACAATGAACATTAATTATAAAGACGTTCATACATGTGTGAGGCTTTGTATGATTATTTCAAATAGCAAAATTTCAAAAAAAAATCTGGATATCCAATGATAGGATCTAGTTAAACAGATCATGATACATCCACACAGTATAATATTATGCAGTTGTTAAAGGGAAAAAGGGCAAATATTCCTATCTTGTTACGGAAAAATTTCCAAGATATTTTGTTTAGCTCAAAAAACCCCAAAACAAGATGCTGATCAATGTATGCAGTGTGTGATCTCTTGTGTAAAATATACGAAGTACTAGGTATATGTGTAAACTTACATGTACATAGACTATTTCAGGGAGAAAACACAAGAAACTGATACTTATAGCTGGTTGTTTGGTGGGGCGAGGAAATGGGGGGGTGGGTAGGAAACATATTTCAGGGTGAATTTTTTTTGTATGGGTGGCAGCTTTGTTATGTGTCCACTTGGCTAGGCTAAAGTATATCACCCAGAATTCTCTTTCTTGTATGTTCTAGTGCAAGGAGGCCCCCAAAGGGATTACTATGTGAACTCTGGAGAGTGGAAGTGAAGTAGAAGCTATTTTGTTGCTTAATATAGTTGTTGCTTATTTGTGGCTGTCCTCGTTAGCATGAAGCAGCAGCCAAGTCGGCAATGGCTCACCTTCCCATGGGTCCTTTTTTTAGATTTTCTGACTTCTGGGCCAACTCTGAATTCTGAGTTTAGGTTTTTTTTTTTTTTAATTAAATTTTATTTATTTATTTGTCAGAGAGAGAGAGAGCACAAAAAGGGGGGTGGGCAGCAGGCAGAGGGAGAAGCAAGCTTCCCACTGAGCAGGGAGTCCAATGTTGGACTTGATCCCAGGACACTGGGATCATGACCTGAGCGGAAAGCAGAGGCTTAACTGACTGAGCAACCCAGGCATCCCTGAATTCTGAGTTTAGTTTTATGATGAGGGCACTGACCTCTCCTGCAGGGCATAAACATCAGGGGCAATAAGAAACAATACATATTTCAGTCCATTCTCATGGCCTCTAGCACATCCTGTGGATTCATGTTTGTCCTTGCTCTCTTCACTTTATATCCATCTTCCTGTGGACTTCATAGCAACAGATGTGAAGACAATAGCCCACAGAAATTACTTACTAACTCTGGCAATTGAATGTAACAAACCCCTGTGTGCACGTGCACACTTGTGTGTGTGTGTCCTAATGGTTCTGTTTCTCTGACTGAACTCTAATGTAGAATTATTAGATTTTGCATGAATTACCCATTCAAAAATTATGTAAATTTTAAGATGGAAATTTAAGTCAGAGACTGAATCCTACTTTTCAGGTCTTGGTAGGTGTTGAAGGGAAATAACTGGATTCCAAACTGCTTGAGAAATCTTTAGCATCTTTTTTTTTTTTTTTTAAAGATTTTATTTATTTATTTGACAGACAGAGATCACAAGTAGGCAGAGAAGCAGGCAGATAGAGAGGAAGGGAAGCAGGCCCCCTGCTGAGCAGAGAGCCTGATGTGGGACTCGATCCCAGGACCCTGAGATCATGACCTGAGCCAAAGGCAGCAGCTTAACCCACTGAGCCACCCAGGCGCCCAGAGAAGATGGGGCTTCAGGACATCCTGTTATGTTCCTATGATGGCCAGATCATCACACTTGTATCAGTTAACCATAGTGGTGTAACCAATCTGCCAAGTGTATTCGTACAACACAGCCACCATTTTATTTACTCGTGATCTTGTGCATCAGCAATGCAGTTCTCTTGCTGGTCTCACCTAGGCTGACTCACCAGCTTGGCTGGAGCTAGATGATTTAAGAGCACCTCACCCTTAGTCTGGTGGTTAGCACTTGTTGTTGGTTGGGTTGTGTATCTCCAGCAGACTATCTTGAGCTTCTTCAGAAGCCTCTGTGTTCCAAATGCAGCAATAAAGAGAGTGCAAGTCTCAATGTACAAGAACCCTTTAAGCCCCTGTTTATATTATGTTTGCTAATGTCCCTTTGGCCAAA
This sequence comes from Neogale vison, assembly GCF_020171115.1. Taxonomy (NCBI): domain Eukaryota; kingdom Metazoa; phylum Chordata; class Mammalia; order Carnivora; family Mustelidae; genus Neogale; species Neogale vison. The sequence goes on along the minus strand of NC_058093.1, from coordinate 172,254,239 downwards.
GCAAACTGCATATCCAAGGATGGAATCAATGTAGAAGGAGCTCATACAAGGTTACAAATACAGAGATGTATGATTCCTTGGGAACCATTAATACAACAATGTACTGCATTGTCTGATGACTGACAAAATAATTTATTGTACTCTATCACTGAGGGAAAAGAGTGGGACTGATGGAAAGCCTCTTTAACTTATGTCTTATATTTTGTGTTCCTCATGTTATGCCTAGCTCAGGCTCTTGCATATAATGGATATTCAAAAATTGTACCCTAATGTCTGTAACACTTGAGCACTGCTAGAATAGCTAGGCTTAAGTAAGAACATCTATGAATTAAGCCTGAACCCCACTGGATTCCAGTTGGCATGAGGAACTGGAAAAGAAATACTCTCCGTTTCTGTGCTTCTGGTGATCTCATTATGTTAACCTGTACTTCTACCTCTCTGCCTAGAAATTATTAACAAAACAGTATCATAATTATGATCCATTTGCCTTTCTGGGGAGATTGGTTTTAGTCTTCTGTTTTTGAACCTCGTTGCAATTTCAAAATGCCGCCCAGAAATCACAAGGGATAAGATCCAACTTGTAAAGTGCTTTCAGAAAAAATTCCTTCAGTTTCTAAAACTATTTTTCAAAGCATTACAAGGAAATGGTTTAAGAGCACAAGCTGAATTAAAAGGGTTATGTTAAAACCAATAGTTTTTTTCAGGGTGCCTGGGTGGCTCAGTGGGTTAAAGCCTCTGCCTTCAGCTCGAGTTGTGATCCCAGAGTCCTGGGATTGAGCCCCAAGTCAGGTTCTCTGCTCGGTGGGGAGCCTGATTCCCCCTCTCTCTCTGCCTGCCTCTCTGCCTACTTGTGATCTTTCTCTGTCAAATAAATAAATAAAATCTTAAAAAAAAAAAAAAAACAATAGTTTTTTTTCTCTTCCTTGCTCCCGTCTCAGAGGCAACTACTTTCTACTTTTTATTTCTTCTGGTAATTACATCATATTACTATATTTTATCTCTATTTTGTAAACAGTATGGCGTTAGTCTTGCTTTTTCTATCCAGTTTGTTAATCTCTGCCTTTTAGTTGGAGTGTTAGCCTTTTACATTTAATGTAATTATGATTTGGTTGGGTTTAAGCCTAAAATTTTGCTATTTGTTTTCAATTGTTCCGTTTATTCTTTGTTATTCTTATCCTTTTTCCTGACTTCTTCTGGAATAATCAAGTGTATTTTAAAATCCCATTTTGTCTCCTCCATTGGATTTTTAAGGTATGTCTTTATTTTTTTAGTAGTTGTTATACAATATTAACTTATATGTACCTTTAATTAATATTTTCCATCTTATTTATAATGTAAGAATGTTCGAGTAGTGGTAAACCTCCATACCTTCCTCCTAACTTTTGCTGTTTACCACACATTTGCTACACAAAATGGCATACATTTTACTTCTACATATGCTATAAGCTCACAGAACATTATTATCTTTGTGCTAAATGGCCGATTTAAAAAAAAGAAAGAAATGAGGAAGAAAGCATTTTATATTTATCTACATAAAAATATTTTATATTTACTGTTTTCAGAGCTCTTCATGTCTCAGTCTAGATCTGTTTCTATCTGGTATCATTTCCCTTCAACCTGAAGAACTTTTTATATTTCTTGTTGTTTAAGTCTGCTGTTCCTGAATTTTCTCAGCTTTTGTTTTTCTGATAATGTCTTTATTTTACCTATATTTTAAAAGGATCTTTCCACTGGACATGAAAATCTGGGTAGTCTTTCTCTCTCTCTCTCTCTTTCTTTCTTTCCCACCCACCTTATTTCTTAAGATAAATTGTTGTTTCCTTGTTTATCATGTACCATTCTACCCCACCCCCAGCTGCCTTTAAGATTTTCTCTTTTTTTAAAAGATTTTATTTATTTATATTAGAGGAAGATGAGGAAGGGGTGGAGAGAGAGAGAGAGAGAGAGAGAGGGTTTTAAGCAGACTCTGCACAAAGCATGGAGTTTGATGTGGGACTCAATCTCACGACTCTGAGATCACGACCCTGAGATACAACCTGAGCTGAAACCAAGAGTCAGGTGCTCAACTGACTACGCCACTCAGGCGCCCCTGATTTTCTCTTTATCTTTAGTTTGTAACAAATGGATCATGATGTGCTTAGGTGTGATTTTCTTTGTTTTTATCCCAGTTGGGGTTTGTAAAGGTTCTTGAATATGTAGGTTGGCATTTTCATCAAATTAGGGAAGTTTTTGGCCATTCCATATTCAAATTTTTTTCCTCTCTCTATCTCTCTTCTATAGCTGAGACTCCAATTACCTGTATATAAGATCACTTGATGTTATCATAAGGTCACTGAAGCTTTGTCCAGATTTTTAGTCTTCCTCCACTCTGTTCTGTATTGATAATTCCTATTGACCTATCTTCAAGTTCACTAAAGCTATATTCAGTCGTTTCCAATACACTGTTAAGCTCATCCAGTGAAGTTTCCATTTTGAAATTGACACTAATTTCTTTTTTATTCTAGAATTTTTGATTGGTTATTTTTCATAGTTTTCATTTTTCTGCAGTGATTTCCCCCATCTGTTTACTCATTGTGTCCATCTTTGTGTTTATAATGTTTAAACAGATTTATAATAATTGTTTTAAGGTGCTTAACTGCCAATTCCAACATCTGCATCACCCTTGAGTTAGTTTCTATAAACTTACCCCTCCAGGTTATGTGTCATGCTTTCCTGCTTCTTCACATGTCTAATAATTTATGATGGTTTATTGGACATGATACACTCTATGATAGTCTAGATTTGTTGTTTTCTTTTAAAATACATTGAATTTGGGGGCACTTATGTGGCTCATTTGGTTAAGCATCTGCCTTTGGGTCAGGTCATGATCCCAGGGTCCTAGTATCAAGCCCTGCATTGGGGGGGGGTGTCCCTGCTTAGCAGGGAGTCTGCTTCTCCCTCTCCCTCTGTGTGTGCTTTCTTTCTCTCAAGTAAGTACATAAAGTCTTGAAAAAAAATGTATTGAATTTTTTTCTGGAAGACAGTTCTTTCCTATTGGATTATATTAAAGCTTAGTTTGAGTTTTTGTTACAGTAAGTTTGGCAGAGCCTTTACTCTTAAGATAGAGGAGCTACTTTTTCTAAGAGTGGTTTTTCTGGAGTCTCAGCTGAAAGCTGAGATATTCAGTAAGCTCTCTCCAGTCTGGTTGGTTAGAACTTCATTCTCCCAGCACTGTCCAATCTCCAGAATCTCTCTGTTGAGCTCACATACTCCCAGAACTATTGTCTGGTATACTTCACAGAATATCATCCCGTGTGTGTATGACAATATTTAGCAGAAGACTCAGGGAAACCCCTATGCAGACTAATGAAACTTCTCTTCACAGTTACCTCCTCTCTGTTACCTTTCAGTGCAAATGCTAGTTGCCTTGGTAGCCCAGTACTGAAACCTTTTGTTTTCATACAAAGAGACTATTGCTTTCTATTTGGTTCTACCTCATTTTGCCTTGGTTTAGGAGGTACTTCCAGCAGAATACTGTGATGAACGTGGAGCTCACTTTGTGTATTTCCTCTCTCTCAAGGACCTTGTGCTATTGTCCAATGCCTTAAAAAGTTGCTTCACATATTTTCTTTAGTGTTATAGCTCTTTAAGATTATAGAGAAGTCCAAAACTTATTATTCAATTGTGGTCAAATGGAAGGCTGTCTTTTATATTCGTATTTCTAAATAACATAGGTATACTTGATTCATCAATTCTAGATATAAACCACTGGCTTCCTTTTATGGAATAATAGTTTATTTAAGTTCCTCTCTCCTTTTCTTATTCTTAGAATATAATTCTATTCCAACTCTAAATACATTCATATTCAGATTTTAATTATTATAGATTTGTAAATCTTATTCATGGCTATATCAAATTCTGCACTCTGATCACATTTCCTTCTCTGTTCGAAATTTATTTTTCCTGGAGATAATAACGGTTGACTTATTTTATCTACTAGTTTTCTTTAAATGGCTAAGTTTCCCTCATCCATCAATAGCTCCTTTACTTTTAAATGTAAGTGCCTCTCAACATTTTCCACTGGAGTCTTTGACTTTCTGCTTCAATCAGAAATGGTTGCTTGGTTGACCTGCGGTTATAGAGCTGATGTCATGTAACTCCCCTTTGCTGTCATGCTAAGAATTTCATTCCTTCTCTTTTCTGCTGCATTTTCTGCTTGCTGGATCCAGGTTTTACTCTCTTTTGACTTACTTCATTTTTGTGGAACATATTCTCTATTACCTTCCTGAGAAAAAGTGTGGAAGGAGTACATTTTCCCCCCTTCTCTTTAAACATCTAAAATATGTTTTTATTCTACTCTCACACTTGATTGCTATTTGACTGGGTATAAAATTCCAAGTAGAAAATAATTTATATGTAGAATTTTGAGGCTCTTATCTCATTATCTTCTAGCATCCAATGATGGTGTTGAAAGTTTGATTCCATCTCACACATGACCCCTTAAGTATGACCTATAATTCTTTTATGGAAACTTTCAGAATCTTCTTTCCATTTATTTGTGAGATTTAGTGATGCTGTGTCTTGTCCTAATACTTTGTGCTCAGATCCATAGACTTAGTTTGTTCTTCAGGTCTTTCTTTCTTTCTAAGCTCTATGCCCAACATGGGGCTTGAACTCATGACCCTGAGATCAAGAGTTGAATGTTCTACCAATTGAACCAGCCATGTGCCCCTTAAGTTTTCTTATATTATTATTTTTTTTGATAATTTCCTGTATTAGTTTGCTAGGGCTGCAGTAAGAAAATACCACAGGCTGGATGGCTTAAACAATAAAAATTTATTTTCTCATAGTTCTAAGGGCTAGAAGTTCAAGATCAAAGGCACGGATAAGTCTGGTTTCTTCTGAGGCCTCTCTCTTTGAATTGCAGATGGCTACCTTCTCCAGTGTCCTCACATGGTCTTTCCTCTGTCCATGTGCATCCTTGCTCTCTCTTCTTTTTCTTATAAGAACATCAGTCATATTGGCCCCATCTTAATGGCCTCATTTTGAAATACTGGGGGTTGGGACTTCAACATAGGGATTCTGAGAGGGCACGATTCAGCCCATAACACTTCCCACTTTCTTCTTTATGTATTTCTGGCATTCATTGTTTTTGGAAATAGAACTTCCAGGACAGAAGCTCTTCTGTTTGAATTCTCCAGAGAATAACTCTCTAGTTCCATTATGGAGTCATACAGGGTAGAGGAATGGCAATGGTGAGAAGTAGTTGCCTGGCTGCCGTGCAGAGATGAGGAAGTGACTGCTTCTCACACGGACTTCCAAGCAATCCCTCTGTTTTCAGTACTGCTCTTTTATCCCTATCCTCTGTATTAACTGCTGTTCCATCAATTTTGTGCTTCTTATATTTTTGTTTGAAGTTAAACATCTTTTACTTGCATTGGATTTCTAATTTTATGTTCATATATTGTTTTCAGAGTTTTCGGATTAAAAAAATATGTTGAGAAGAGAAGCAAAAGGAAATGTCTTTACTTCTCAGTTCTTATTGTTCACGCAAGACCTCTTTTCTCACATTGGTGCAGCACCATGACAGAGACAAAAAGAAGAAAAAAACAAATAAGTATCTAATTATAGAAATAAACACAATGGACCAAATGAACATGATGCTGTGGAAGAGAGTCAAAGGGAGGAGCTGGGGAGGTATTTAGAGAGGGTGACCAGGGAAGCCTTTTCTGAAGAAATGCCATTGATGCTAAGACTTGAAAAGGAGCTAGGCCTTTGAAGAGGAGGAGAGGTTGTTTGAAGAACTGAAAGGAAGCCAGTGAAGCTGGAGTGTGGTAGACAAGGAGGAGCACGTCTCTGGTGAGATTGTACAGGTGGGTAGGGGCCAGTCATACAGGGTCTTTTAAGGCAGCTAAGAACTGGAGATTTTATCTGAAGTGCAGTGGAAAGCCATTGAGGGTTGGGGGAAGGGGACTCTAGCAGGAAAGTGATGTAGTTTCTGGTAGTCATAGCTTTTAAAATATCACTGTACACGCTGCATGTACAACAGATTACGGGTACAGGTAGGAGTCGAAGTGGGGGGCAGTCAGTGGGCTAGTGCTGCCGTCCAGGTGGAGGATCATGGAGGCCTTGACTGGAGGTGGGGGCAGCAGTAGAGATGGAAAGAAGTGAATGGAGTCAGGGTTTATTCTGGAGGTACACCAGACAGGTTTGGTGAAGGACTGGATGTGAGAATGGGGGCACCTGGGTGGCTCAGTCCATGAAGCATCCGCCTTCAGCTCAGGTCATGATCCCAGGATTGAGCCCAATGTCCGGCTCCCTGCTTAGCAAGCAAGCCTACTTCTCCCTCTCCCTCTGCCCTTGCTTGTGCTCTCTCTCACTCTCACTCACTCTCTCTCAAATAAAAAATAAAATCTTAAAAAAAAATAAAAAAAGACTGGATGTGAGGAAAGAGGGAGGATGCTGGAATTTCCAGACTGTATTCTTGGGTGTGTATAGTCTCCTCCTGCCCCCACAACTTACATCTGAGATACTGGTTCCTTTGTCTCATCCTCTGAAATGTCCGTCCTCAGATACGTCCACAGGCATCGGTGCTGAGGGAGTGAGAGGACGCTGATGTGCTTGGACAGGAAATGGGCCTGCAGTTCTAGCGGGGCAGGCGTTGCTCCGAGTTTGGGGAGGTGGGGTGCGGGGAAGATGGTTCTGACTGAATTGACGATGATGGTGATGATGGCAGCTAGCTTTCGTTGAGTTGCTTACTATGTGCCTGGCACAAACAACACCCTGTGAGAAGTCGAGTACCTTGTATTCAAGTCACACAGGCAGTGGGTGGACAAGGCAGGATGTGCGCCCAGACAGCCTGGCTCTGGCATCTACTGTCTCTCTCATTCTGCTCTCTCAATCAGCTCTGACTGTAGGCAGATGAATCTTGCCAGAAATTGCCAACTGAGCCCCCTTTTAGGGTGTGGAACAGGCAAGATCAAGTTCCAATGGACTCAGTATTAGAGGCGGAGCTTAGAATTTTAGAATCAGAATTACAAACAACTAACCAACCAACAACCACAAAAGCCAGAACCATCAGAAAAGGACCTACCCTGGTCAGCCTCAGAGGAGAGGACACTGAAAAGCCAGAAGTTCCCACCAGCTCTTCCTGAGTTAGGCAAGTTGCGCCCTTCTTCATCTCAGGTAATGTGGGATGGTTCACTCCTCCTGTCTGGGGATAGGGCCAAGTCAGTTAGGAGCTAATTATTAACTGGCAGGATTTCTGACCCTCCTGGGCCTCAGCTCCCACCCCAGCTCAGACACAGGACAGTCTGGGACACCACCAACCTTGGAGATGGAGAGGCTGTACGTTTTTAATTAGAGAAAGATACCCTTATCTCTGGCCGGCCCTTTTCTCCATTAATTTACACCTTCTCTTATCTTTGCCATCGATTGTCTCTGCAATGATGGTCTTTCCCTAAGCGCTTCTGCACTGTCACTGTGCATTTGAGCCGAGGCACGCCTGTCCCTGGGCTGACCCCTCGGGGAGCCTCATTTATCTCCCTGCCAGCACTCCCTCCTCCTGACCCTGTCCAGGCTCTCTTTGATCTGCCCCTTGCTCCCCTCTGCCTTTACCTACAGTTGTCCTTTTTCTTTTTCAGGCAAGGTCCCTGCCCATTCCAGGAATTCTCCTGACTCCAGGAGACAGTGTTTCTGGGAGCAGGGCTCTTTCGTCAGTCCAAATGGACGGGAAGGCAGAAGGGGAAGTAGCCATTTGTATAGCCTGAAGAATGGGTTTTAAGAACACCTGGGGGCGGGGCCTCTGGGTTCCTGATCAAAGGAAAAGGGGGTTGGTGGGAACAGGGGGGCAGGAAGAGGGCCAGCTTGGACACACTCCTTTCCCAGGCAGGCAGGCTTGGGGCATCTAGTGTGCGCAGGTGCGGCCTGACGTGGCTGAGAGCAGAGCCGGTCTGCTGGTGGGCCGACCCCTCCCTGACCCTGCACACTGCGAAGTGCTGAGGCAGAAGAAAGAACTTGGCCTTGGTTGCCTGGGCACCCAGATGTTGACCCTTAGTTGGGGGGGAGGTGCTGGCCTATGAAGGGCTCCTCCCTCCAGATGCCCAGCTCTCTGATTTGGCTTTGCTTGGGCCTGAGCTAGCCCCTAAGCCTTCCTGCTAACCTGCCCCATTTCCGGCCTGCTTTGAAGGATAACTGTTGAGACCTGTAGGGATTTCCATGCCTCCCTTTTTTTCTAGGTGTCTCTTTAGCCAGGAATTTCTCCCTGAAATGCCAGTGCTGGGCCGGCCCTGGGCATTCTGCCACATACAGCAAACAGAAAAAGAAAGTGTGTCCTGACTGTCGCCACCAGTGTTTGCTGTGGCTTGCAGGGGAGGGGCCGGTGGTGGGTGGAGTACACCTGCTGGAGAGAGAGAACGGACCACTGCCCTGGGTGGGGCTGGTTAGGCCTCTTTGCTGGCCATGTGAGGAAAGCCAAGCACCACCAAGGCCCCTGAGGACCCCCGGGCAGCTCTCTAGATAGCATTATAGTGTTCATTTTCAGGTCAAAAGCCAAAAACCAAACTCTGAACTCTAAAAGGACACACACAACTATTACCTAGAGGAAGCCACTGTGACAAGAGGGGAGGGGGACAGTGTTGGTGGGGGAGACCAGGGCAAGGGAGGTGCAGGCCTTCCAAAGGTCTTTGGTGGTTGTTTAGCCTTAGCTGGGGCCATTGGAAGGTTTTGAGCAGAGGGGTGACACAGTCTGTCTTAGCTTGTGGTGGAAGTGCTCTGGCTACGGTCTGGAGACTAGAATGAGGGAAGGGTCATGGCTGGGAGCAGAGAGCCCCTGGGGAGGAAGTTGCCATAACCTGGAGGGTGAGGAAGGCTGGGATCAGGTGGTGATCAGGAGCATGGTGAGAAGGAATCAGATTCTGGATACGTTTTGATGAGTAGGTTGACAAGATTTTCCAATAGGTTGGCGGTGAAAAGAGAAAAGTCAGGAATGACTTAAAGGGCTTGGCCTGAGAAACTGGAAGAATGGAATGGCCATCTGCTGAACAGGTGAAGAGATATGGTCATCAAGTCTGCAAACCCTTCTGAGTCTACAGCAGCTATGTGCCTGAAGGAATGGGAGGGAAGAAAGCTGCCTTTGGCACCTGGCATGGGGCCTCCCACGTCAGCAAGTAGTGTGGGAGCAATGGAAAAACGTGGAAAAAAACAGAAAAGGAGAATAAATATTTGCCTAATGGTATCTGAGTAGATCTTGGGCTTCTGAGGGCCAAGTGGTCCTATAGCTTGGGACAATGGGTCAAGGAAATGTTGGGGTCAGCATGCACATCCATGATTCCTGCGGATTCTCCCTTTTGTGCTTGGTGTTCCTAACTTCATTTTAAAAGTTGTAAAGCTGCCATCATAATGCCTCCTAATGAAAGTACATGTCAGAGATGTTATAAAGATAAATAAGGTGCTCAATATGAATGTCTCTGGACAAATTCTAGAATCAGTGCTGTATAAAAGCAAGGTGTTGTTCCTGAAAAACAAAACAAAACAAAACACCGTAGTTAGCCAGTTTCACTTCGCCAGCAATCTTAGGTGGTATTTCAACTATGCTATGGACAAAAATGACAGAAAGGAAAGGACATCCGTGGAGGCTCAGGGACTTTACAAATTGGAGAACGTCACAGATCCTCCCTCGGAGCCTAGGAACTCTTAGTTTAGAAATATTTATAGCTGGTTTTAATTGGCTCGTAGACCAGGCCGCAGCAGGAGTCAGGACAGCAGAGGGATAGACAGCATGAGCTCTGAATTTGGTGAGTGTAACTTTCCCTCTTGCCTCCAGCTGTGTGAAGAAGGGCAAGTTAATTTATCTCTCTAAGCCTGTGTCCTCATCTGTCAAAGCAGGATAATAACAGTATCGGCTTCATAGGGGTCTTACAAGGGTTAAATGGAGACATATTCCTGAAGAGCTTAACACAGTGCCAGGTAACATGGTTGCTGCCTAATAAATAGTTATTCGTGTTAGCATGATTGTCATCATTATCAGTATCAGCCACAAAGTGGGTGCGAGAAATTTGGAAAGCTAAAAGCAATTTTTAAAAAATTCACAGCTTCCCATCGGGGAAAAGAGGAAAACAGTTATAAAAAACACAAGCTTAAATTTAAAAAATAATAAATTCTCTGTCAGTGTAAAGGAAAACAGCTCAGAGCACTTCAACACTTGGAAGACTTTTATTATACGACGTGGGAGTGCTCTCATTATATAATTAACGAGACCCTGAGTCATGGAGAGAATATTCAGCGCGCTCTATTCTTGAAGGCAGTGAAGAGACAGCACACTCTATTTTAGAAGGCATATTTCAGCTAAAACAAAGGTTTTGTGCAAGCACTTGTATGGAACAGATTGTAAACTAATAAAGCCAAATCACTGAAATGCCCTGTTTGAAAAGCACCAGGGATTTGCCCCAACATCGACTTGGAAAGTCATCTACATATGGGATGGATTGTTTTTAGAGAAATACAACTAGAGCACATCATATGATCTCCTTACCTACAAGCCGATGAAGTTGTCTCATGTTTTAAATATGTCAGTGGGTTTCCAGTGAGATGCATAGAATGAACAGAAGTGTGTGGTGAATAAACTTCCCAGGGTGGTTAGAGGCCATGGCTGTTCAAGCATATCAACAACACACACACACACATACACACACACACACACACACACACATACACACACACACACACACACAGAGTCACAGTGACACTCACCCCCTATCACACTACATTTATCTCAGGAAAACATTTTCAAACCACCAATCAGCACCTACAAGATGAAGGATGTCCTTCAGAGCATGATGGGATGGAATATTTACAATATAGAACCCCCTTGGGATTCCCAAGCTTCTCCATGTCCTCGCCTGGTGTGACTCCTTCTCATCTTCTGAGCAGGCTTCCCAGGGCCGAGTGGTCACCTCCAGTGTCAGTTCTTGGGCTCATTTCTCACTTTAGTCTATTCCAGTAATTTCCTTTCGATCCCTAGGCAGGTCTCCCCTTGGGGCTCTGTCAACCCAAACAATCACAGGTGGATTCTTTGGTGGGTGCTGGGGACAAATAGCATCACTTCTCTTAGAAACCCCAGCTTCTACCTTTGAATCCTAGCATTAATAGGCACTCAATAAATGTTTGTTGAATGGGATTGACTTAGCACAGCTGAGAATTAGCAGCTCCCTCATTTCCTCAGCCCACTGAGTTAACACTTTCTGGAGTATCTGTACCCAGACAGCTGTACCCAGGCCAGCCGAGGGCCTCATCCCCCGGCCCTGGGGGATCCAGGCTGGCTGCCTTGACCCTCCAGTGGGTGCCCCCCACCCCAACTTGAAGGCTGCAGGTCTGGCCATGCACATGTGGATTGCCCTTGAAGCAGCACTTTCCCAAGGCTTGGCTGTGCTAATTATTCCTTCCCCTCCTGGTGTGAAAACCTTGGACTAGAAAATGAAATCAAGGGAGGGGGTGTGGAAAAGCAGAGGGGAAGGAAAGCAGTTAATAAGCAGAACAAGGTCACCCATCTGCTGCGGCTGTCCATACTCCTTATCTGTGACGCCACCAGCCCCAAGGTCACCTCTTTTCATTAAAACAGTTGAATTCCCTAAAATGATAAAATTAACTAAATTCCAGCCTTCTGTCTTAGACACAACAGAGCCTGTCTTGATATGGAGGATGCCCTGATGGGTTGAGGCTTCCCTCCCACCCCTCCACCCCCATAGCCCTCAGGTAGGAGAGGGAACCCCAGTGCTGGCAGGGAGGCTAGTGGGACAGGCTGGCACTGGGTCTCCATGTCAGAGCAGGATTGGTGGCTGTTCTCCAGTCTGGGACCTGTCTGTGAGGTTCTGTTTGCTGGGCAGGTGAGAGACGAACCACCGCTTCCTGCTATCTGACAGGACTGTGACAATACGGCCTCATTCCACAACTCTGCAGGGGGGAGGTTCCTCCAAGACAGGAAGACAGAGTGCCTTGAAGGCCTCAATGATGCTCGGGTACAGTGGCGCATGGTATAGTTTGTGTGTCCAGAGGAAACACCAAAAATGCCTGGGCAGACTCCACCGTGACAGAGTGTGGGGATGGAAGGGTAAGGTCCGGTAGCATCCAGGGGTTGTCTGATCCTGAGCAAATCGGGGAATCTCAATTTCTTCAACCGCAGCATAGGAATAGTGACCCCTATGTCCTAGGATGAAAAGAAATAACATATTTAAAGGTTCTAGCGCCTGTGTGACACACGGTGGGGCTTGATTAACGTTTGGTCATTCAATTATTCCTAAACAAACCCGTTAAATAAATACGAATGCGACCACCAAAATCCAAGCAAAGAAACCGAAGCAAAAGCAGGGGCAAGGCTGATACAGTAAGTTTTTAAAAAGATTTTATGTATTTGACAGAGAGAGAGTGAGTGAGCGAGCAAGAGAGCCAGAGAGCCCTCAAAAGACTGTCCTTTTGAAGAGCATAAACGCTGCTGAACAGGGAGCCTGACATGGGGCTCGATCCCAGGACCCCTGAGATCATGACCTGCGCTGAAGGCAGAGGCTTAACCTACTGAGCCAACCACATGCCCCTGATACCGTGATTTCTTAGGACTGAAAAAAATATATATATATAGGAAGTACCTGGGGGGCTCAGTCAGTTAAGCATCTGGCTCTTGATCTCTGTTCAGGTCTAGATCTGAGGGTGGCGAGTTCAAGCCCCCAGTAGTAAACACAAACATGGAAGGATAATAAATGATATTATGCACACTCCACCCCTACCCCAAGCCTTCTTGAGATATAATTGACATATAATATCGTATAGGTTTATGGGATACTATGTGATGGTTTATACACATATATATTGTGAAATGATTATCTCGGTAAGAATAGTTAACATCTCTGTCACCTCACATAATTACCTTCAAGTGCGTGTGTGGTGAGAGTATTTAAGATCTACTCTCTTAGTAACTTCAAAGTATGTAATAGAGTATTAAAGTATTGCTTTAATACTATTATATGATATGTAATATTATATAATATAATAACATAATAATAAAGTATGCAAACCATAGTCACCATGCTGTGCATTAGATCTCCAGAACTTGTTCACCTCATAACTGGAAGTTTGTACACTTTTTTTTTTTTAAGATTTTATTTATTTGTCAGAGAGAGAGAGAGAGAGAAAGCGAGCACAAGCAGGGGGAGTAGCAGGGAGCAGGAAAGCAGGCTCTCCCCACTGAGCAAGGAGCAAGATGCCAAGATCCATCCCAGGACCCTGGGATCACAACCGGAGCCAAAGGCAGATGCTTAACCGACTGAGCCACCCAGGCATCCCAGGAAGTTTGTACTGTTTGACCACCATCTTCCAGTTTCTTTCATCCTCCAACCCCTGATAACTATCATTCTATTTTCTGTTTCTTAGTCTGACTTTTTTGGATTCCACAAATAAGTGATATCATACAGTATTTATCTTTCTCTGTCTGACTTTTTTCACTTAGCATAATGTCCTCAAGGTCTAGCCGTATTGTCTCACAAGGCAGGATTTAATCAGCCCTAAAAAAGAAGGAAATTAAAAAAAAAGAGGGAAATCCCTTTTTTAACGTAATAGTATATCTTGGAAATCAGGTTAAATCAGTATCTATAGATCTGATAAAGCAGTACCTGCAGATCATTATAAAAAAGACAGTATGAGAGAGAGTCTATTACATGAGTGTACCAGACCTCTGTTGATTGACAGGTGTACATAATCTTTTGCAATGTTTGACACTGTGACCCTGTGAATATTCTTCTACATACTCTTGGGGCACATACATCAGCATACCTATAGCCCCACACTTTCCAACAACTTGGATGAAAATACAGAAGGCACATTAAATTAGCAATTTCGCTGAAACCATAGAAGGCACATTTTCCAGTTGGGCTGAAAGGGAGAGATAGTAAAATTGATGGGCAGAATTCCATACCAGCCTCCACTAGACTATCATTTATACAGTGTACATATATGTGTATGTATATATATGCACATATGTACATATATATATATACTCAATATATAAAGAACAGAGATATAGAAATAGAATATTAGCATATATATATATACACACACACACACTATATTGGGATCCATCCCTGAATAAAGGCAACAAAGATCCCCGCCTTCTTGAAGGTCATAAGCTAGCAGAAGACACACAATAATATACATAATAAATAAAGAAATTACATAGTATATCAGAGGGAGATAAGTGCTGGGGAAAATGGGGGAAAGGTGGAGCAGAGTGAGGGGGATCTAGAGTCCTAGGGCAGGGGGTGATCTGAAAGCTATCTTAAGTTTCATAACATACTTTTGTGATTTCAAGCATGGCATATAATGGTCAAGGACACATTTCAATGGGACCGAATGAAGGCAAACAAATCAGAACTTTTCTACCTGGCTAGGTCTGCAGAATCTCACTAGCTTAGTCATCTTCCTCCAGCGACACTCCAGGATGCCAACATTCTGCTGAAAACGTGTGACCCCCAGAGCAGGACCTGGGAATGGCATTTCTGCAGATGTGACAGCATGCTGTTGTCACATATTGAATTTACAGTTGTCAGAAACCCTAGGGTGCTTGTTTTTCAGGAATAGCTATTAAACCAAGTTATCCTTTCCTTAGTCTGTTCCACTTAAGCTTATTTTTTTTTCAGCCTTAACATAACACCCTTGTGAGTCTTTTTCCCTGATAATTCCCTTTTTTAGTTTAATTCTTTGGTTCTACTCTCTTGAAATGCTGAATCTCAATTCTGAATAAGCAGAGTTGTTGGGTCCTGGAGACTTTATTTTATTTTTTAAAGTTTGCCAAACAAAGGAGTCTAGACTTTACTCTGAGAGCCATTGAAGGGGTTTGAGCAGGGGAATAATAAAGGCAGATTTGCCTTCTAGAAACATCATCTGAGGAGCAAGAGGGAAGATTGTTTAGAGAGAAGCACAATACTGAGGAGGGAGGCCAGGTTCACTGTCAAGAGGAGAAGGGGTGAGCGCCTCAGCCAGTGTGGCAGAGGTAAGAGTGGAGGGAAGGGTTGGGCAGAGGCTGTATGGGGACTGTATGGGCTGTATGTCACCTCTGGGTGACAGCTGGGTGAAGCCTCTTACCAAAATAAAGATCATGGGCAGTAGGGAAGCACATTTCAGGAAGAGGTTGATAAGCCTGACTTTAGGTGTGATGGCGGTGAGGAGTCTGGACCAAACCCTGATAAGGCTGTTCCTTTGAAGAGCATGAACGCTAAAGTTGGACAGCCTGGGTTGAAATCATAGCTCTATTGGAGATAGGTTTAGCCTAGGGATGTGGATATGGATATTATCAGCCTACCAAGGGAAGGAAGAAAGTTACATGCACATAAGAGGATAACCACCTGAAACTAATGTTAATACTACATGTCAATAATACTCAGAAAATAAGAAGAAGAAGAAGAAGAAGGAGAAGGAGAAGGAGAAGGAGAAGGAGGAGAAGGAGAAGGAGAAGAAGGAGGAGAAGAAGGAGAAGAAGGAGGAGAAGGAGGAGAAGGAGGAGAAGAAGAAGGAGAAACGGAAGGGTGTGATAGCACTTTCAAAGACTGCCATGTGGTATGTCCACTAGGAGTTAAGGAAAGGCTAAGATTAACATGAACTAGGAAGACAACAATGATGGCTCCTGTCTGGATGGGTAATAAAGAGCTGATCCCCTAGCTTGGTGGGCTGGGGGTGTGCGGGGGAATGGGCCAGAAGAGCACAAGCTCTAAGAAGCCCCAGAAGGTGAGATGAGGTGACCAGCAGGAGGTTGGGGTAAGTCCAGCTAGAGCAGTCCACACCTCTGCTTGGGCTCTTCTAAAGTCTTCTCATCTCACTGAAGAGGCTAGGGAGAGTGCCCTGCAGACTCCAGGGGGTCTATTTCCGTTGGCCTCTTCTGTGTAAGCCACACATTCTTCCTAGATATTCCCAAGCCAGCCAAACACCACCCTCCTGCCTCAGGACCTTTGAAACTGCTACCTGTGGTGCCTGAATGACCTTCTTACAGATCTGCACATGTCTTACTCCCTCATCCTTTTTGGATCTCTGCTTAAATACCACCTTCTCAGACAGGGAGTCCTGATGACACTATGCAAAACAGCCACTTCGTCCCTGATACCTATCCTCACCCCCCACCATCTCTTGGTATCATTTACTTTCATACCACTTGCCACCACCTTGTATATAGTATTTATGTGATTATCATCTGTCTCCTTCAACCACAATATAAATTCCATGAAGATAAAAGAACTTTATCTGTTTGTTCACTGCTATATCCCTAATGCCTAGAAATGTGCCTGGCACAAAGTAAGCCCCCTATAAATATTTGTTGAATGAATGAATGAATGAACAAACTCATGGTCCACATGGAGGGGTCATGGAAGATGAAGCTGCCTAAGAGCAGTGTCCAAGTCTGGTAGTTCCTGGTCTGCCATGAAAGTTTGCCCAGACATAGCTCAAGACATGCAGCCTGTTTGTTTTTTTCCCTAGACAGATATAATGAAAATTGTATTTCAGGAGAAGTAATCCATCAAGAAAAAGAAAGCAATTCTCTAAAGGGAACTGATTATACTTCCCTTCATTTTGGAATAGTCAGCACTTTGGCCAGTTCTATTGAGCCAGTAAATTGTCCTATAATCATCCCCCTAGATCCAGTTACAACTTGGTTTCTAAGGGCTAATCAAATTCCACCTCTTACTGCATTTCATGGGAGGTCCCCGGTGTAGAGGAGCGTTGTAAACCTTCAGCACACAGCAGGCACAGTTGGGGCTCCTAGGTGGCTCAGTCAGTTAAGTGTCTGCCTTTGGTTCAAGTCATGATCCCAGGGTCTAGGGATTGAGCCCCGCATCAGACTCCTGCTCAGTGGTGAGTCTGCTTCTCCCTCTCCCTCTGTGTTCTCTCTCCCTCTCTCACACCCTTTCTCAAATAAATAAAATCTTAAGGCAAAACAAAAGAACAACAACAACAACAACAAAACAAAAAATCCCAGCAGGCATAGTACATGTACATAGTACATCTACCCAAGACGGCCTGGAAAACTGTGGATCTTCAACTGTGCCTGTTCAAGGCATGAAGGACTGGATGAGTTTGTGCTGTCCTTGAATCAAAGCAAACGTGTGTTGAAAGGACTTGATCGCCTCACGAAACAACAAACGGAGTATAAATTAATCTTGTGGTTTAGAGATGTAAGGGTAAACTTTGAAGTGATACCTTTAAAGTTTCCAGTGGTGACAAGTACGAAAGTTAAACTTGGACAGCCTGGTTTTAAAATCACAGCTCCACTAGTATTAGCTGTGTGGCTTTGGGTATTTAACCTCTCTGCCTCAGTTTATGTGTCTGTAAAGTGGGGATAATAATAGTACATCTCTCGTGGAGTTCTAACTGTGGAGATGCTCAGGTGAAACACTTGAGCCGTGCCTGGCACCTACTGAGCGCTCTACAAGGTTGATTACTTTCACAGCTAGATATGCATGGGTTTGAATCCTGGCTTCGGTGTCTGGACTTGGTTTATCTACACTGCGTGCTTCACATCGATGGCATGCTGAATCACTCCCTACACTGGATTTGGAGCTAGTGAGCTTTCAAGGAATGGAAGTAATGGAGTGAACGGAGATGGATGGGTTTGACTGGAGTGTTTGCGAAGAGTGACCATCCTGAGTCAGATTTTGAAGGAAACGTGGCTGACAGGTCATCAGGAAGAGGAGAAAAGGCATTCTAACGAAGTACATGAAATAGCATATGGAAAATATCTAAGAACGTGTTTGGTTACTGGAAGGAGAATGAAGAACAGTTGATGAGATGTGAAGATCAGTTTTCCCAATACCTTGAAGGTCAAGAATTCTTCTTTGTATGGAAGCCCCCAAATGAGCATTCCTGTGATTTGTGATTTGTCTCCTCTTCGAGCCAACTAGATTGTGAAAGGAACCTGTCACCAACACATGCCCTGTGAGGTGGTTACTGTAATTTTGTTGTTTCTGACAGCAGACCCCTATTTTTCTCCCTTCGAGGTGTATGATGTTTGTTTTTTAAAAGGATTTATTTATTTGAGGGGGGAAGGAGCAGAGGGAAAGAAGCAGACTCCCCACTGAGCATGGAGCCCAACATGGAGCTCCATCCCATGATCCTGAGATCCTGACCTGAGCCCAAACCCAGAGTCAGATACTTAACCCTCTGAGCCACCCAGTCACCCCTAGGATAATTCTGGTATCACTTTCCAGAGTTTACTTAGACTCTTTGGGGTCAGGAAAATGACCTTAAAAAATTATGCACAGACTTTCTGTGATTCTGGGAATCTGTTTTTCATGTGGGTCAAGCAAAACTCCATGAGAAATACCAAACACAAGGTAGGCAAGGGGGCCTTTCCCAGTGGCAGCAGTAATGTCACCAGGGAAGTCTGGAACACTTTGAAAGAGTCCCCCAGAGTCTTCCAACATGAATACGGGAATTATTCCGGGAAGGCAAGACCTAATGTCAGCTCCAAGACTTCCCACGGAGAGGTGATCATGTGAGGGACTGTATCAGAACGTGAAAGAATTCCTGAAATGGAATTGAATGGCCACAGCTCCTGTCTCAGGAGTGACCACTTCACCCCAAGCTGCCGCAGGGCGCCAAGTGAAGGTGTCAGAATGCACTCCGCCCCTTTATCCCCCCCTCACCCCCCAGTCTCCTGCTCTGGGGACTCTCCTGTGCTCTCCCTCAGGGCAGGTCTCTAAGCACACACCTGCACATGTGTCAGCCTTGGTTAAAAACCCATGCTGTTGTAATAACTATCTCCGCAGCCTTGTGTCTGCCCAATGGATTGCATATTATCCGACAATGGGCACCAGGTCTTTTTATTTTATTTTATTTTATTTATTTATTTGAGAGAGAGGTGAAAGATAGCATTAAGAGGGGGAAAGTCAGAGGGAGAAGCAGACTCCCTGCGGAGCCAGGAGCCTGATACGGGACTCGATCATGGGGTTCTGGGATCATGACCCGAGCTGAAAGCAGCCACCCAACCAAATGGGCCACCCAGGTACCCTGGGCACCAGGTCTTAAATTGTCACATTCTCTCTGGCCTCAACATGGTTTCTGGACATTCTAGCACATTCTAGAAGCTGATTAAATGTTGAATTGAATCTCTATCTGAGCTACAGAGACAGATATCTCCTTTGTTGTTAACATAGAGAAACTGGGCTTCCCCTTACCCCACGCCCCAAAAAGAATTAATACACCTCGAAGGGAGAAAAATAGGGGTCTGCTGTCAGAAACAACAAATGCCTTAGGTGGGGCACACCCAATAATAACGCTTTTGCTTCTGCCTTTCCAGATGCAGGCTAACTTCAAGGAAACAGCTTGCAGCACATCTATAACAAGGTGATCTTTAGATTTTTTTTTTTTTTGCCCCAACCCTGAGCTGTGGCCCTTGAATAATCTTGGTTTCCGGAGAGCAGACTACTGTAATGGTAATCCAGGAAGTAAATTGCCCTTTGAAAAGCAAGGAAGAAACCAATAGACTAAGTATTTATTTATATTTAATGCTCCAGGGCTTCTGTTTTCGGCTTTGAAGAGTTCCTGGCAAACGCTTCTTAAAGTCATTAATCCTAGGGGCAAATCTAAATGTCCTGTAGGCTGCTCCTGGCCCCTGGAGCCTGGCACACTGTGTTTATAACCCGGGGGCTTTCCAGAAAGACAGGCATGGGGGAAGGAGGAGCTGGTGGCAGTGAAAGAGAGAATGTGTGGGGGGGTGCAATTTGGAATCTGTGCTGGAAACTTTGGCCAGAAATGAATTCTCCAGAATTGATTGATTTGGGATTTTCAAAGAGGGGATGACCCACCCACACTCTTCTACCCTAAAGTCAGACAGGGACCCATGGACTCCTGTCTTCTTCCAGCTCCTGTCTGGGGACCCCTGTTGAGTGATGTCAGCTGTAGCCAACCTCATAGTGATAGGCTCCAAAATATTTTATTTATTTATTAGAGAGAGTGAGAGAGAGAGCGCAAGCAAGGTGAGGGGCAGAGGGAGAAGCAGACTTCCCCGCCGAGCAGGGAGCCTGACGTGGGGCTTGATTCTAGGAGCATGTCTCGGGGCTCGATCCTAGGACTCTGGGATCATGACCTGAGCCAAAGGCTAACGCATCACCAACTGAGCCACCCAGCTGCCCCAGCACCTACATTTTTTCTTGTAATGCATGATAGAAAAATTAGAAATGCCAAATAAGCAAAAAGAAAAGAAATCCTATAAGATTTTCGCTAAGATAGTCATGCTTCCCATATTGTTTTTATTTATACACACACAAATAAGAGCTTTATTCTATAAATACAAATAAGAGCTTTATTCTATACATACTCTTATGTAGCCAGTGTCCCCTCATATTAATAATATTTTATTATAGATCAGTAATTGCATGAGCATCGTTTTCAGTGGCTGCTCAGCATATAATTGTATGACGTTGTAAATGCACTTAACCAGTCTCCCTACGTGGTGATTTAACAGCTTCATTTGTTTGCTAGGGTTGCTGTAACAAACTGCCACAGACTGGGTAGCTTAAACAACAGGAATTTATTTCTTCGTAATTCTGGAGGCTAGAAGTCCGGAGATGACAGTATCTGCAGGACTGTTTCTCCTGAGACCTCTCTCCCTGGCTTGCAAATGGCCGCTTTCTCCCCATGTCTTCACATGGTCTTACCTCTGGACCTGTGTGTGTCCAAATGTCCTCTTCTTGTACGGACACTGGCCATACTGGATTAGGGCCCTCCCTAATGACCTCATTTTAACTTCTTTAAAGACCTTGTCTCCAAAGACAGTCACATTCTGAGGTTCTGGGAGTTCAGACTTCAATATGAATTTTGAGGGACACAATTCAGCTCATAACAGCAGCTAATATTTTTAGAAAGCTTACTATGAGCCTCCACATACGTCATCTCATTTCATCCCTCAACAACTCTAACATATAGACACTATTATTACCCCATTTCACGTATATATTCCTGCACACATTTTTGTGTGAACACCTTTTCCTTAATCTTGGGTATACACCTAGAAGTGTATATGCCCTTGTTCCCTCCCTTATTCCTTCCTCCCTCCCTCCCTCCCTTTTTTTTTCTTTCTTTCTCTTTCTCCTTTTTTTTTTTTTCTCTTTCTCCCTTTTTGGTATAGCCATTTGAATAGGCAAGCCGTGGTATCTCATCTTGGTTAACTTGGTTTAACTTGCCATCTCCCTAGTGACTACTGATGTTGAACATATTTTAATATGTTTAATATTTAATGTATTTATTTGTCATATATTTTCTTTGGTGAAGTGTAGCTTCCTATATTTTGCCCATTTTTAAATCAGGTTATTTGTTTCTTCTTCTTTTTTTTTTTTTAGATTTTTATTTATTTATTTGACAGACAGGGATTATAAGCAGGCAGAGAGGCAGGCAGAGAGAGAGGAGAGAGGAGGAAGCAGGCTCCCCGCTGAGCAGAGAGCCTGATGCGGGGCTCGATCCCAGCACCCTGGGATCATGACCTGAGCCAAAGGCAGAGGCTTTAACCCACTGAGCCACCCAGGTGCCCCTGGGTTATTTGTTTTCTTATTATTGAGTTGTGGGATTCCTTTATCAGCTATGTCTTTTGCAAATATTTTCTCCCAGTCTGTGACTTATCTTTTGATTTTCTTAATCACATCTTTGGAAGAAAACTCCTTTTAAATTTTGGCAAGGTTTAGCTGATGAACTTAAAAAAAGAAAAATGGCGACCGTGTGTTGTATCCTACCTAAGAAATTTTTGCCTAACCCAAAGTCACAAAGATTTTCTTCTGTGTTTCCTTTTAGAAAGTTTATAGTTTGAGGTCTATGATTCTTTTCAAGTTAATTTTTGTATATGACACAAGAGTGTGTTGATATGAGTTGAGGTGGTTTTTTTGGTTATGGATATTCAATTGTGTCAGCCTGTTTGTTGAAACATGAAGGTGTCTTATGATGCCTGATACTTAATAATTCAGTAAAGAATGTGAATTATTTCTACTGGAGTCCAGAGGGGACGGGGTCTAGAGGTGGCTGGTGAATGGCTGTTGTTCCATAGAAGTCAGCCTGAGGCACAACGCACCCCACCCTCCTCCTCCCCGCCATTCCTCTTA